>NC_138056.1:49032612-49427612 GCF_964194185.1 Rhinolophus hipposideros
CTGGCAGATTTGAGGGCCTGGGGTGAGGAGACAGGACTGGGGTCTGTGCAGGCCCTGCTCTGCCACGGAACTGCTGTGTGGCCTCGGCAAGCCACGAGCCCTTCCTGACTCGCAGTCTCCTCATCTATGAAACAGGCAAATGCATCATCAGAGTAATGTGCCTAGGGTATGCTGCAGACCCAAGGAAGCTGAACCCACAAACCCTTTGGGCAAATCAAAGAAGCGGGACACGTGAATTTCTTTCATTATTAGAGCAGATTTGTCAGCCTTGAGCAAAGGGCCAGGAGCCTCACTCTGCATCTGCTTCCTGTGTGACCTTGGGCCAGACCCTGCCCTTTTGGAACCTGGACCTCCTCTGTGCCGTGAGGGGCGTTAGATGAGATGGCCCCCTCGGGTTCATTTCAGCTCTGCTGCAGGACTGGGATTCGAATCCTGCCCCTAATTGCTGGGGTGGGGGTCCCTGGGGGTCAGCCTCCTCTTCATTCTTGCCCTCATGAAAATGGGCTCAAGTCTTGCTTGGGGCCCAGGTAAGCGTCACAGAAGAACCTAGCTCCCCGCCCTTCCTCATGCCTTGTGATAGGGGCCTATTTTGAGGACTCCTTGGTGACACCCACAAGCTGGTGGTGTTGCCATGGCAACCCCTCCCACTTCCGTAGCTATTTTTTTAATGTGTCAGAAGGTGGGGGTGGGGAAAGCAGGGCACCGGGCGTCCTCAGCAATCACCTTCGTGGTCCTGGTCACAGTTCCAGTGTCAGAGCCCCACATCCTTGACCTCACCTTCCAAGACTCTCCCTACTCCATGAAAACCACGTACTTGAAAATCCAGGTCTCTGGAGTAGCCCAAGGAGGGGCTTGTAGTCCCTTTAGGGGGATCTTTGTGATAGAAATTCAGTAGTAGGTACTCGCAGAGCACAGGCCCAGGTTGTCAGCGCCTCAGACTTCAGCTGATCTAACCCAAACCCCTAAGTTAGTGTCAGTGGGGAGACTGAGACCTGGAGAAAACTGGAGTAGCCAGCATATCTGTGGCTACTCAGGAAGCCTGGATCCTCGGCAGGAGGCCCCGGGACCAACAAGCAGGCCTCGGCTTGTCCTGACGGCCGTGCCAGGAGCTTCCCAGCCAGCGTAGCTGCCACCGCTGTGTTGGCTTCTGGGCGGCTTAGCTTCCTCCTGGGGCCAGATGTCCCACCTGGCCCTGCTTTAAGGACCCCTAATTTGCAAAACAGAACCCTTCATTTGGGGATTATTAATCTTTCCAGGAAAGAACTCACCAGTGTGTTGGGACCAGGTAAATGGCTGGCCAGTTGCCTTGGAGCCCTTAGGCACCATCTGCAGTCGGTGGAGGGAAGGAGAGAAGTGGGTAGCCATCTTCCTGGCCTTCAGGGGTGAGTCCAGGACTCCTAGGCCTGGGGTTCCCCATCTGTCATGGCTCCCTTTCCACTCTCACCTAGACTCACACTCACATTCTCTTTGCTCCGGCCTGGCTGAGTTACTACAGTTCATTCCTCAGACTTAGGCTCTCTCCCTTCCTGGCCTTTGCAAGTGCCATTTGCAGGACTCCAGTATCTGGGGTCCTGGCCCTGTACCTCCCTCCCATCAGCCTGCAAGCTCTTACTCATCCTTTACTTCTCATCTGACCCCTTACTTCCTCGAAGAAGGCACCCCCGAGAGCATCCTGCAGGCTGGGTTGGGGGTCTCCTCTGAATTCCCTGACCCTGTCTTACTCTCTGTGCCTGAGTATTCACAGCCCTCTGTCCTTGGGCTGTCATAGTTGGGGTGGGTGGTCCCGGGAAAGAGCTCAGCCTCCAGCGGTTCCCAAGAAGCCGAGAGGCAGGGTCTGGCCGCTCCCACCCTGGTGCAGCACCCGGTATATAAAGGGTCCTTAGAAAGCACTTGTTGAATGATTGTGAATGTTTGGGCTCCACCTTCGTCTCCCTCCCTCTCGAGCCTTCCCCTGTTGCCCCTGCCTTTACCCCTCCAGCAGAAAGGAGGCCTTTCCCTCCTGATTCCCCAGGAAGCTCCATCTGACCCTCTGTCATGGCCCAGGTCAGTCCGCTGTGGACTGGGCTTGTCTCTTCTTGTCCAGGCCCTGTTTGTTCACCTCAGTCCCCTCGAGTGTCCAGTCATTCAGCAAACATTGGGCGAGCTCTGCCTGACCCCTTGCTGGGCACAGGCTCTCAGAGGAACAAGACACGGTCCCTGCAAACAAATGCACACTCTTTCCCATAATGAGAAAGGCTGAGTAGAGGGGTGAGGTGGGGGCATGTGGGGTGGGGAGGGGAGGCTTCTACCAGGAAGGGTCAGCCTGAAAGGGTAAGGAAGGTCCAAAGGGCCAGCGCTCAGTGCGTGTCTGGTGTTGAACCACCGGCCAGACTTGGCAGGTGACAGGAGTCTACCTTGGGGGACTGCAGACAGGGCCAAGAATGCGAGGAGACTTCCTGGAGGGAAGCAGTGTCTGGCTGCACATGGGCAGTGCAGAGTGGGGCCAGCTTCACGTGCAAGTCTTGCAGGAAGGAGCACAGCCCTAGACTCGGACTTTAAAATAATGGGCCTGGCCGTCCAGAGCCACGATCGACCCCTTCATCATAGGTGCGGACTCCTGCTGAAATCTACCTGGCGGGGCCTGGAAGGGAGCTTGCCTCTGGCCCTGAAGTTGTGGCATCTCTTTGGCACTTGTCCTAGCTTCCTGGACTTCCCTGGGGCTGGAAGCGTCAGCCAGGGATCAGTATGTCCTTCCTCTGCCTCCATGCAGACTTGTAGCCAGCCCTGTGGAGTAGCTTGGGGCGATTTCCTCATTGTCCACTTGGCAGTGTGCCGCCCAGGCCAGAGCTTACTTAACAGATGAGAAAACAAGCTGAGAGAGGCTCAGGGACTTGCCCAAGGTCACAGGTGGGCCCCAAGGGCATCCTTGGGGCTGGGGATCTGAACAGAATGACTTCCCCACTCACAGAGCCCCTGGAGGCTGTTCACTTTCCTGTGATCTTGTTGGCATCTGTCTAGCTCTCTAACAGACGTGCCGGACACTGTTCCTTTTTTATAAGTTGTTTGGATTCCTCACAACAGTGGAGCATAACTAAGGAGCACACTGAGTTTCAGACAGGACCTCATTGCAGGGAAGAGGTCAGAGCCAGGGTTTGAATCCCAAGTCTGCTGGTGCCAACACTTTTGCTCCAGGGCAGGGCAGGGGTTGTTATAGCCATTAGACAGGAGAGGATACTGAGGCTCACTTGATAATTACCCAGCATTTATGCAGGGCTTTACTTTTTATGAAGCTCTTGTTTATACATTATTTAATTCTCACAACAGTCTGGCGAGGTAGGTATTAGCCCACTGTACAGATGAGGAAACTGAGGCTTGTACAGGAGGTGACTCACCAAGGCTAGGCTTCCTGCGAGTTAGGGGTCAGCTTCTCTTGACTCCCAGCTTCCCGTCCTCTGTACCTTCCTGAGGCTAGTACGCTGCCTCCCCAGATGCTAGTAGCGAAGGTGGGTGGAGGACGCCGTGTGGGCCGTCCAGTGGCATGTCCCGTGTGCTGCAGCCTCCCGGGGAGGCTGGCCATGCTCAGGGCCTCTTCCCCACAGGCCCCTCTCTGTAGCTCATCACCCCCACAATGACTTTTCCTTGTAGCTTTCATCATAGCCTGACACTGCGTCGTACCTTCACGTATACGTGCTTTCTCTCCCTCAGCAGCGTTTAAGGCCCCTAACGGGTGAGCCTTCAGCTGCTGTGTCCACTGCTATTTCCCAGTGGCTAGTATAGTGCTTGCAACCTGCTAAGGGCTCCATGCTGCAAGTCTTCTCTCGGTCCCCACACACATCCTTTGGAAGCCATTTTTGACTAGTGTAGCCCTTTCCAGCTTCTCTGTTCTCAGCTTCATTTGGGGTAAACCCCCATGCCTGGGTCATAGAACATCTCTCTGGGCCTGCCTCCTCTTTACAAGTCCCTCTGAGCCTGTTTCAGCCGTTGCCCCCAGCCGCAGTACCCACTTTCCTCCTCTGTCTCCCAGAGCTCGTCTTCAGGGCCCTGCCAAGGCCTCCAGGTGACTACCCTCATTCCGCTCCCCGTTCTCATCACACACAACTTGGTGTTTGCTCCTTATTAATCCCACGTCCCACTCTTGTGATGGTGGAAACAATGACAGTAGCTACCGTTTAATTACCCAACGAACACCAAATGCATTTTCTTCATTCAGTCTTCCCAACAAACCTGTGAGGGGGGGACGACTGTCCTCATTTAACAGATGAGAAAACGGGAGCTCAGAGAGCCTAAGTGACATGCCCAAGGTCCCAAAGCGATGCAGGGGCAGAGCCAGCGCAGGGACCTTTTTCAGATGATGGGGATCTGAGGTCAGACCCTGCCTCTTCAGGCGTGTGTGAGAGGAAGCCCTGGTTTCATCAGCCATGGGCACACCTCCCTGGTCACTCTGCTATCAGATATGGGGCAAGGAGGTGCTCAGACACAGAGACACCCAGCCCCACCCCCAAGCAGGGCCTGAGACTGAGGGGTGTTTGGCCCCGGTGCTGTGGGCAGCTCTGGCGTACCCCTGGCAGCAAGAGCTTAGCTGGTGGGAACGCGTGGGTGGGGGGTTCACATTCCTTGCACAGCCGGTCTACAGGAGACTGTCCCCACTAGACTTGGGGCATAGAGTGGGGCAGAGCAGGCAGCCCTCCCTTAGCTGGGGTGTGTCCCTGAAGACTGGGTGTGACTGGCTTGGTTAGTGGGGACTAGCCCTCCACAGCATGGCATCATGGAAATGAGGGACTCAGAAGCCAAATACCTGCCTCGAGTCCTGGTTCCCCTACACCCTGACCGCGGGCAAGTGACTCTTGGATTCGCCTTGCCTCGGTTTCCTGCTCTGTGAAATGGGGTTGCCCATCCTTACCTTGTCCACCTTCCTGGGGAGTGCTGTGAGCAGTGATGCCCCATATCGACAGAAAGGGAGGGGACTCCTTTCTGAGTGTCAGAGAGTGCTCTGGGCTTCCCTGGCGGCTCCACTCCTGCCCTCTCCAAATCTAGAAGCAAGTGAGCTGTGTGAAATGAATGGTGTCCGGGAGCAGCTATTTGAATTGGCTGTTGAGGACTTTTTTCCATGGGACTAGTCAGCCTGTCTTGTCTCCCTCCATGAAAAAAAAAAAGATACCTGTAGGTAGCGGTTCTGTTACCATCACAGGTGGGAAAAGTCCTGCTCAGGGAACGTGAGAGTGGCTCATACCCCCTACGCCCCAGCCCCCAGCTCATCTCCGGGGTCCTCATTGATGGGGCCTTCCTGTCAGGCAGCCCTGTCTAACGTGGGCATCCAGGCCTTCAACGGCCTCTGGGACATATGGGTTTGCTCATTCACGTAGGACACCTCTGTGAGCGCCTTCTCTCACAGGCCCTGTGCACAGGGCTCTGGGCACAGATGAATCAGGTATCAGCCCTGGCATCCAGGAGACGCTGGCACAAGAGGATGGCCAAGTAAATAGATACTGGCTGCAGTGGGATGGGTGCAGAGAGTGTGTGTGCCGAGGGAGGGTGGGGGAGGGTAGCAAAGGAGCAGATTGGAGCTAGCACTTGGCTCGGTGCTGAGGCTTCCTGCTGGCCCCACCCAGGACTTGGAAACAGGCTGCGTGTGCAGGTGGTGGCAGTGGTGTCATCCGATTGCAGCATTGGCATGCAACCAGCTGCGGCTGGACCCCTCCCAGCCATAGCCCAGGCAGAGGAGATGCGGACAGCTGAGTGATAAGGGCTAGCAGTGGCCTGGGGGTGCCCAACTGAACCCTCACTTCCCAGCTGCTGGGCATGTGTAGCAGGGCTGTTGCAAGGTGGCAAGCCTCTAGATGGTGTCCCTAGGAGGGTGGACGCCAGAGTCCCAGCAGTTGAAGAGATCATAATATTTATCCCCTCCACCCCCGTTTCGTAGATGGGGCAACTGAAGCCCAGAGAGGTGAAGTGACTGGGCCAAGGGACACAGGCGTTGGTGGCAGGGCTGCGACTGGAACCCTAAGGCCTGCTGCCATTTAACCCACTGCACAAGATGCCTGCGCCTGGCCTGCTCCTCTAAAGGAAAACAGGTCATTCATCTTCCCCATCCGCTCCCAGCCTTCTCCCACTTTGTGGTGGGAGGAGAGAGAAGGAACTTGGGGGATCTGCAGCATGGGGACAGAAAGCAGGCCTGGCAGTTGGGGTTGAACTGAGCCAACTCTGCCACCCTCTGGCTGAGTGACCTTGGCCATGTCACTTCTCTGAGCTGTTTTTGTCACCATCCCAATGGGAGTGAGGATGCCAAACTCACCGGCCTGGTGAGGTGTCAGAACGCCTGTGCTTTGGAGTTCCCAGGGCTTCATGTGCCATGAGGCAGCATACCTGTCGGCCAGCCCTGCAGGGAAGGCGCCCAGGGGCCTGAGGACCAGCTAGCGCAGGCCTGCTCTTCCTCTCACTCAGCAAACCTCTCTGAGTGTTCGCTCTGGGTCAGGCCCCGGCGGGCCACTGGGCACCCAGGGGTGAATCAGACCCAGGTCGGGTCCTCAGGCAGCTCCCGGTGTGATAGGAGAATGGGCTTGTCGTCAGCAGTTAGGATAAGGTGAGCGCTGTGGAAGCCGGGAGGGAGGACTCCGTTTCTCCCTCATTTCTCCATTCCACTGGCCTCTATTGACTTCATCTTCAGAAAGGTTCCTCCATGGGGGTTGGGAGAGGTGGTACGATGGCCCCCGACAGTTTCAGGCTTGCATGGGCCTTAGTGTTTATAATCCCAGAGAAGGAAAGACAACCTCTCACCAAAGGCTTGCCCTATCTGGGTACTGAAAGATGAGGTGCCTTATCCCATTGTCAGGGGATCCTCAGGTAGGCAATGCAGAGAGGGCCTTTCTAGACAGAGGAGCCATGACTAGCTATTTCTTAGGTCCAGAGGGGCTTCCACTGGGGCCGGGCTTCAGCATGATGGACAGGCCAGCTCCTGGAGCTGGGCTCCATGGTCAGCGGTTGGAATCGTCTGGCCAGGAGATAGCCACGCAGTCCCAGGCCTGAGGAACGCAGAGTGGGGGCTCCTCCCTCTCGAGGTAGCCCCTCACTGATTCCATAGGGACACCTGTCACTCCTCAGCAGTCTTTCATTTCCCACTTTGTTGTAGAGCTGGTTGTGGGCCATACTTGGGACAAAGCTGGGTGAGAACAGACTGGGTAATGTGGGGAAAGCTTGGCTCTGGCTGACTTGCCCTGGGGCTTGTGAGAATCCCTCAGGCCCTCTTCTTCCTATCTGGTGAGGGTGAGACACGATGGTCTGCAGTTCCTGCACTGTCCTTATCTAATTGGGAGAGACCCCTACTAAGCTGAGCAGACCCAGGTCTTTCAATGGGGGACATGTCACCAGTGTGGAATTCCTGTATGCCCTCCTGCCCCCACCCCCACGCAGGAGAGCTCCACGTGGTGGTTATGAGTATAACCAGTGGTTGGCCCTGACCCAAAGGCAGGGGCGACCCTGGGCCCTTTTCTTTGTATTCCTCAAGCTGTTGGCCTTGGGATCTGGTTCGCAGTAGGAAGTGGTCCAGTGAGACAATGTCTGATGCCCTTCCCCCCATTGCCTTTTCTTCTCTGCCCAGCAGAAGGTGGAGGCCCCCAGCTTCTCCCTCCGCCCCTGCCTCCACTCCAGACTTGCCCTACCTGAGACTTTGGACTGAGGATCTTGTTAAAGTGCAGACTTTGATTCAGTAGCTATAGTCTGGGGCCTCATATCCTACATTTCTAAACAGTTCCCAGACCACACTTTGAGTAGGAAAGTGCTAGAGTCCATTCTGTCTTCTCTCCAGCCAGGGCACCCAGCTGGCCCCAGACCCAGAGCAGGGACTTGCCTACCCCTTAGCCTATCCTAGCTGCGTGGCTCCTGCTTCACTTCAGCTGCACAGCTCGGGTGGCAGAGGCAGCTGTTAGGGCATGACTTGGCAGGCAGCCCTTGGATCAGGGAGGGGTTCAGGCCTATGCTTGGGCCTCACTTCCCTCCCCTGTGTACGTCCCCAGGCCTCTCCCCGGGACAGGGGCCCTGAGTGCACCCCACCCTTGGATCTGCTGTGTCCTCTGGGCACTTGGCACTGCTGTAGGGAAAGGAAGGTGCCCTGAGTAAGGGGCAGGAGTCCTGGGTTCCAGCCTTGGCTCTACTGCCTGGGTAACCCTGTGCGAGTCAGTGCCTCTCTCCTGAGTCTCCCTGGTGGTCCAATTGGACTATTCTGGATGAGCCCAGAGGGCCCTCAGTCTCCAGGATGGGTTGTAAGGAGAGTGTGGCGGTGGAAAGGGCCTGTGACGGTAGGATTTTTATATAGGGGATGAAGGAGCATTTATGTGCCAAACCTCTCGAATGGCTCCGTGGCCTAGCCTCTTTATTTTGTTTTTTGTGCGTCATACACTACCACCTGTATTTTGTTTCTGTGAATCACATACCAACCTGGTTATGCTCGGGGGGTGTTAGATGCTACTGACCACCTAATGTGTGTGCCATTCCCTGGGGCCACGTAAGGGAGCCCTCGCGGTACTGCCTGGGGTCACATAGTGAGTGGAACCAAGGTTTGAAATGGGGTCTGACTTTTCTGTTGCACCAAGTCCCCTCCCTCTGACCCGTTAGACCAGGTAAAGGGGGCAAGGCTGGTATGTCTGTCTTGAGGTCTCATGTTACCTGTGTACCTACTAAAAGTCAAGCAGTTGTTGACTTGCAGCTGATGACGGTTATGTCCCTTTCTAAACTCTGCTGTGACCTTGTTGCTCTACAGATTTTGAAGAAATGCAAAGGCTTGAGCAGAAGACTCTAACCCCTCTCCCACTGTCTCCCAGCAGTAGGCCAGGGTGAAAGGTCTCAAGGACAAGACTGTGACTTAGTGTCCCCAGAGTGGGTGGTGTGAAGGAATGTTTGACCAGCACACAGTAGGCACTCAGTAAAGATGTGTTGAGCGAAGGGCATGCAGTTGGGGCTCAGCAGACGCGGGGTTTGAAGTGGCCCACTCCTTTGGTCCCGCTGGCGGAAAGAGTGGGGTGTAGATTAGGAACCCCACCCATACTCACCCCCAGGGCTGCGTCTCCGCAGTCACTAGGCCTTCTGGTCCCACTGCCCGTCAGCTGCCGGAGTCTGGGTTGTCATCCTGGGGGCACAGTCACAGAGCCAACTGAGTGAGCACGTCTGGTCCTAACTTCCAGGCGTGGCACTGGCTTGGTAGCAAGCATCG
The DNA here is from genome assembly GCF_964194185.1 of Rhinolophus hipposideros. NCBI lineage: Eukaryota > Metazoa > Chordata > Mammalia > Chiroptera > Rhinolophidae > Rhinolophus > Rhinolophus hipposideros. The sequence goes on from NC_138056.1 coordinate 49,041,794, forward strand.
TCGCAGCCATCAGTGTCCCAGGCTGCCTGAAGCCCCCAAGCTTTGGGCACTGAGATGAAGTTGAAAGTGTAAATCCCTCTAAGGTGCTAGTGTTGGTGGCATTGATGGTGTTGGGGGTTGGAGGCAGGAGGTCTCGGCTCACTGGGAAAGAGGATGAGCCCTGGGGGTGAGGGGGGTGGGCAGGGAGGGGGCATGCTCAAAGTACGTTTGGAGAAAAAAACATTGCACATTGGATGTTGAACCTGTGTCCTTGGCCTCACGGACACAGAGAGCAAAGATTAAATATTTGTGCTAGATCCAGATAAAGGATAAGGACCGCAGTTTGTGAGGAAGGGAGGGAAGAGAACTGGCAGATACGAGTGCCTCCCCCTAGCCTCTTTAGAGACTTAATTTGGTCTCCAAAATAACCCTTTAAGGGGACACCATTCCCACTGAGTATATGTATAGAAACGGGGGCACAGAGAGGCATGTGAACAGCCCAGAATTATAAAGCTACTGGGTGACAGGGCTGGGGTTTGAACCCAGGTCTGTTTGATTTTGTGGCCCGTGCTCCTCTCACATCTAGGAAGGCGCCTGTGGGAGGAGGGTTGTGTAGGGGTGTCTGAGGCTGCAGGGAAAGGTGGCAGCCAGCTGACATCTCCCCTCTGTTGCAGGCACGGGCTCCAGCATCCTCTCTGCCCTCCAGGACCTCTTCTCCGTCACTTGGCTCAATAGGTCCAAAGTGGAAAAGCAGCTACAGGTCATCTCGGTGCTACAATGGGTCCTGTCCTTCCTCGTGCTGGGTAAGCTGGGGCTTAGTGGGCGAGGGCAGGCCGGGGCCACCTCCCCAACAGAGGTTAGAGCAGGACCTCTGCCCTGCCGGGGTAGGGGTAAGCACATCTTTCTACATACCACCTTTTGGGTCCCCAGTCAAGTGCTCTACTGCTAGGCATGCCTGAGGACTCAGTGAGCTTCAGTGGGAGGTGGTGGTATGATTCCCGTCTTATAGATGGGAAACCCAAGTCTCAGAGAAGGTGAGTAATTTGTCCAAAGTCACACAGATTTGAATTCAGGTCTGTAAGACCCCAAAGCCTATGCTTTTCCCACATGCCACCCTGCCCACCAACAAATATCGCTAGTAGGTACGTTGCTTTGCCTTAGGGTACTGCGGTGCCACGTTTGAGTCCTGCCTCTGCCACAAACAAGCTCTGCGCCCTTACTCAGGTTCCTTGAGTGCTCTGAAAGTTAGTTTCCTCATTTTGAACATGAGGAAAATGTCTTCTACTTCACATGGCTTTTGGGGAAAGTGAAGGTAAGGAATGAGAGTGGGTAGCACTGGGTGGTCCACCATTCACAGCTGCTTCCCTGGCCCATTTCACGCTGGCTCCCTCCTCTTTCTCAACCCCTCCCGGATCAGTGCTTTGGTGGCCGCTTCTGCAGGTCCTGGTTGGTGCCCTCACTCCCAGACCAGGGGCAGGACTTCATGGGTTCTGTGGGAGGAGGAAAGGGCCCGTGCCTGGGGCCACCCCTGCTCTCCTAGCAGCCTCTCGTCTTTCCCAGGCCCGTGTCCCCAGTGTAATAAGTGGCTTCCCCAACACATCCGGGCAGGCAAACCTGCTGCAGAGCAGCATAGAGTACATTCCAAGGACTGCGGGCGAGTCCCTCTGGGTGACCCACTCTACAGGACTGCCCAGGCTGACGGGGGTTATCAGGAATTACCTTTCAGTGCTGAGCAGCCATCCTTCCAATGTGCATGGGGGCCTCTGAGACCGCATTTCCGGGGCAGCTCCGTGCTGCCCCTCCTGCCCCATGCAGGGCAGAGGATGGGATAGGGGTGCTATTTGTCAAGTCCCCACAGTGTACCAGGCACTTGCCATGTCTTTCCTTGACTTCCCACTTCACAGGTGAGGAAATGGAAACTCACGAAGGTTCAGTGAAACTGAAGCTCATTAAACACAGAGCTGGGATTTGAGTGGAAGCCCAGAGCACTCACCAGGGAGCCCACCTTCCTGGGGAGCCCAGAATTACTGGACCTGGTATGAAATAACCAGTCTTCATCTCTAGGCCCAAGAGCAGGCTTGAACGGGTCCATGAACCCCTAAAGTTCAGTGCGAAATTATATGTATGAGTATGAGAGTATGTGTACATTTTCCTGGGGTAAAAGGCAATTGCTGTCATCAGATTCTTATGGACACGTGACTTCAGCAAGATAAGCACTGGTCTGGGGAACAGAGCAAATTAAACTGCTCCCTAGGGGCTCAGACCCCCAAGTCAGCCTGCATTTGGCCACTTATTAGAATCCTGGAGTAGAGAGCACAGTGTAATTCCTCCATTTTCAGATAGGAAGCAGGGGCCGAATGGGGGCAGAGCCTTGCCCAGAATCACAGGAGAAAGAAGTAGTGGGACCAAGAAAAGACCCAGTGGATTCCAGCCTCCCTGACCCCTGCCTTGTCTGCTGCACCAACTCCCTTCGTCCCCATTTGCACCAAGAAGCCACCACTCTCTCTGCCTTAGTGAGTCAGAGCTTGATTGATAGGGAGCTAAGCAGCTGGTAGAACCTCAACCCATGCAGCACATGATAGGCACTGGCCCCGAGCTGTAGGTTAATGGTCCATCAAGCCCAACCACAGCCCAGAAACCAGCCCAGCATCTTCCTAAAACCCTCATGTAGGTGGGAGCCACGCCTGATTGGACAAGCAGGTCTGCTGAGCTGCTGCTAATTATTGCCCAGAGTATCCCAGCCACTCCCTCCTGCTGCCACCCAAATATGTTGGCAGAGGCTCCCCTTGTGCTGCAAAGGCTTCTGTGGCCCCATCAGCCTCCCTCTGGAACAAAGAGACTCACCGCTTTTCTAACGTGGACCCCTCTAGCCTTTTGATAATGGCTATAAACCTTTCTCAGTGTTTTCAAATGTGTAATACAAAGTGTAATACTATATTTCATTTATATTGAAATATAAATATGCATACATTAAGAAATCAAATTAGATATGTAGTCACACCTGCTTTTTATCATTAGAGTTAAAAAAAGATTTAGAAGCAGGTATAATCATTACTATAATTCTTAAGTAGTGATGAGAAGAAATGATTTTTCAAAGTATCTGCAACTGCTCTAAAATGTAACATGAAAACACCTTTGTTTCCTATTGGTATCATAGTACTGCTAATACTACTGTGGTCCTTAACACTTGTAAATGAAGGAAATACTAAATTTCCAGGAGAAATGGGTAAAAATGAAAATGTCATTTTTGTTTTCATCCAAGGCCATGTATCTTTTGATTGGACACTTAACTGTGTGTGAAGTCCTCTTCACATATCGTCACGTGTAATCTTCCCAACACCCTGTAAGGAAATTGAGGGTCAGGGCCGGGCCGTGGCCAGTGAACAGCAAGGCCAGGGCTTCATGGAAGAGCATGTCCGTGCTCTCCACAGGGCCCTCTGCTGCCACGCTGCCATGGAGCAGTCACAGGCTGCCCTGCTCACGGGCCTCAGGGCCACCAGCCTCATCATGCTGTGTGGGGAGGACGTGGTGATTTTGTAGCTGGTCCCCAGCCTTCCACACGTGGAGCCAGCAGGGCCCTTAAGCAGTTTCCAGCTCACTACCAACCAGACCTAGCTGGGTGGAGCAAGGAGCCCATTGTTCAGAGGAGGGCTGGGATTAGGCTCTGAGAAAGGGAAGTCATTTGGTGGGTTGAGATCACTTTTTGCTCAATCGACCTTTCCGTTGTTGGTTACTGGGGCTGCAGAGGTTAACCTGACCCAGTTCCAACTCCCAAGGAGCTCGGTGGCTGAAGGGCTGTCTGCTGGGAGGAGTCTGATGGGGGAGGCAGATAATGACAACAGATGAGTGCTGTGGGAGAGGGGCTGTGGACACACAGGGGTTAGGGGAGTGAGCCCTCTGGGCGGAGAGTCTGGAGCTAGAATGCAGTCTTTGGACTCTCCATCTGTTTGTTCTCTTGTCCCCTATCCAGGATGCCTTAGCACCAGAGGGAGGATGGTGGGTCGGGATTCCCACCTTTCTAGAAAACCCAGACACGTAGGCAGTGGGCTCAGCCCCTCTGGGCCCTCGACCCCTCGGGAGAGTTAGGGGGTTGATGGCAGCTGGGTTTCCAGGCTGCTCCGACCCTGGCCTGAACCTCACAGGTCCGCCAGGCCCACCTGGAGCTTCCATCTGTTTTCTGAAGGAGCTTGGATACCTGTGGAATCTAGGGGGATAACGTGGCCCTTTTCCAGGCCTGAGAAAGGGGACCAGAGGCAAACTGCTCAACAGTGTGAATGACTTCATAAGTGGCTTTAACTTAGACGTCGCCATTCACCCAGTTGCCTCAAGTGCTTCAAGTCGCCTTTCCCGGAGTTTGGGAGGCTGCAGGTGCCTCCCTAGAAACTCGTCTTCCCCGTCTGTGATGTCACACTCCTAAGCTGGTCCTGAAAAACTGGACGCCTGGTTACTGGGTGTTCACTGCCCCTCCCTACGTAGTTCTACCATTTTTAGCTACATTAGGGAGAGGCTAAGTCATGAGTCTAGAACAGGACTGGATTGTGGATGACAAAGGAGTGACGTTTTCCTGCCCTTGGACTCGTGGAGAGCCTGTGCTGACCCTCCCTTCTTCCTCAGGAAACCAGAGGAGGCTCAGACATGGTGGGAAGAGGAGTGTGGGATCCAGAGCTAGGCAGCCCTAGAGTGCTCCTGACCAGTGGCAGTGCCCAGCAGAGGGTGGGCGTACAGCAAGGGTTGGCGTCCCTCCCTGGGCGGTGGAGAGGGTGCTGGATGGAGGCCATGCTCCCACCAAGCATGAGTACCGGCTGCCCCTGGCCTTGTGCTGAGCGAAGAAGACGTGCCCACCCCCCACCCCCTCGATGTGGAGAATCCAGAGCTGAGAGATCTGTATGGGAGGATAGCATCATAATGGAAGACAGTTCTGGAAGAGATGGTGTCTGCGCTAGGCCTTGAAGGCTGGGGAAACACTGGGTAGAAGCCCTGATGAGGGCATGTAGGGTCGAGTCATGAGGTAAACGAGGCTTGGCATGCACCGTCCTTCCTCTCTGTGCCAGGTTATTCAACATCATGGCCCACGGGCCCAGAGCAACGTGACCACATGAAAGCCGGCCCCAGGGAGTCTCCTCAGTGTCCTGCTTGGGCTTCTGAGGGGGGGCTGATGGGCTCCAGGCTTTGGCCTGGGACTGCCTGACTCCCTGTGATGTAGGAAGTGGCCAGCCCTCCTCCTAGGGCAGGAAGCCTCCTCTCCCACGTCCCTCCAGGGGCAGCCTGGCGCTTCTGACTTTCGATGAATTTCTAAAGCCTGGTGCAGATTATGGTTTGAATTCTGGTTCTGCCCCTGTCCTGCTGGGTGAGCTTGGGCAAGTTACCCTCTCCTAGAACTTCAGTGTTGTCATCTCTAACATGGTATAAAAGTCACTGGCTTCACATTTCAGACAGTGGCTCAGCTCGGCCCACGTCCTGGGACATGGATTCACTTAGTAGGTCCCTCCCCTTGTCCACGGTAACTGTGCTGGGCACTGGGTTGAGGAGAACGTGCAAGGAGGGGACAGAAAGAACAGCTCGAAGGGCAGCTTCACAAGAAGCTGAAGTTCACTCACTCTGGTGTGATTGCCCAGGCACCCTGGAGCTCATGGACCATTTGACACCAGAATAGTCCGTCAGTCTAGGCAATGAGGCTCGTGTCCCCATGAGCATGCTCCTCGCCAGGCTGTGCTCACGGCCCCGGCTGTTCCTAGCTTAGTGCCGCAGTAAACGCTCACTCCATCACTGCGTGAGCCTTTGCCCAGAGAGGAGAGTGAGGCCTGCCCAGGGAGGACTGGGCCTGACCTGTAATCATCTGCCTGCCCACCAGGAGTGACCTGCAGTGTCATCCTCATGTACATATTCTGCACCGACTGCTGGCTCATCGCTGTGCTCTACTTCACGTGGCTGGTGTTTGACTGGAACACACCCAAGAAAGGTAAGGGCGTGGATCTCCTGGCCCCACCCCCACTCCCAAGGAACCCTCCCTCCTGCACAAGCTGAGGTTTCAAAGGCTGCTCCTTTTTCCTTAACACCTACTATATGAAAAGCATCAGACTAGCCAGGGTGTGGTTTGGGGGTTGGCAGTTAAAAGCTCCTCAAAGGACACCATCCTGGTCCTCATAGGGGCTTACACTCAGTCAAGGGTTTGCATAAGATGAGGGGCAAACATGGAAAGGGGCCCAGTGGGAAGGGGAGGTGCTGCCTAGGGGGACAGTCGCCTGCCTCAGGCTTTCATTGGTTCCGTCTTGTCTGCCTTACACAAATGTCGCCCTCCCTGACTCCCGCTCCTTCCCAACACTGTGTTTTGTCCTCTGGCAGGTGGCAGAAGGTCAGAATGGGTCCGAAATTGGGCTGTGTGGCGCTACTTTCGAGACTACTTTCCCATCCAGGTAAAGACTTGTGGGTATTATCTTGGGAGGGTGGGAATGGATGGGAAATCTGAACTTCAGCTGTAACCTACCCATCCGTAGTGACCACATGTGCTAAGTTGAACCATGCGACATCTCCCACTATGAGCAGCAGTGCATACTCTCCACCACTTTATGCCGGATTTGAGCAGTTTAGGATCCATATAATGCCATACCAGGTAAAAAGAAAAATCAAGACTAGGGGGGAAAAATGCTAGTATTTCAGCCATAACGGTCAACAAACTGGCGGTGGTTGAGCTTTATCATTAGCTTTGAGCTTCCCGGCAGCCAAGGAAAATGGGAAACATAATTGTTGGGCTTTGTTTGGGGAAACAAGATTCATTGTAGCATTTGGATCTAAAAGATGTTTCGGGCACTGAGCTCTTGTGTGATATAAAGAGCAGGTATAATAGCAGATATTATGGCCATTGTTTGTCTGCCTTTCAGTGAATATTAAAGGCATAACTTAAAATGGAGGTAATTAATCAAGAGCATAACAAAAGTAGTCCAAGTTCATCTGGCCTGAACTGAGGATATCACTGCACCAAGCATAGCAATGTGCTATGCGGGGCTTTCTTTCCTTTTCAAGCTCTTAACAGAAATACCACTTCTCTCAGCCAGTCACGTGTGGGTTGCTGGGGGTCATGACCATGGGAATGAGGGCCCAGGAAAGTTGATGGGGAGTGAAGGAAGAGTGAGACCCCAGTTGCTGAAGGGCTTGAGGAAGGCTTCTGGAGTAGCTGCTCCTAGAACTGCGTCCTAAGGATAAGCAGCACTTGAAGAGGCAGGGAAAACAATGAGAGCATAGGCACCGGGTTTGAGAGGAAGCCTGTGGAGTGCAGACGGAGGATCTCTATTTATTGGGAGCACCCTAGGAGCCAGCATCTTTCCCCAAGGAGTCTCCTGTGACTCACAGCACCTTGTAAGGGGTCTTCACGTTACCTCTTTCTTGCAAAAAAGGAAGCTGCAGGTCAGACGAGCAAAGCTGACTGAGGCTCGTGAGGCCTGGAGCCAAGATTCCAATTGCTGTTCTTGCCTCAAAGTCTGGGCTCTTCCCACCTCTGCATGCTTCCTCTGTGTGCAGCAGAGACGTGGGAAATAAGCTTGAGCAGGCACTCAGCCTTCCCTCAGGCTTGGAGGACAGAGGCAGAAGAAGCCCAGTATGACCCTGGGTGAGGCACCGTCCCTTCCAGGGTGTAGTTTTTCCACATGAAGCAAGTTTAGACCAAGCTGGTCTCTGGGTTTCCTCCCTGTTGCACCGCTGGCTTCTCTGGGACCCTTACACTCGTCCTCTGAGCAACCTGTCGTCTCTGGGGCCCACCTCCAGGTCCTGACAGGATAAACGGTGGTGTGGTCTGGCTCTCAATCTCATCTCTGTCCGCCTGCCTGTGGTCTGCAAGCAGGGTTGGCAAGGCAGGGGCATCTGGGCCCCGGGGCACGTGGGCGATGCTGCTGGATTGGGGATAACTGGCAGAATCCCGAAGGTGTTCCCTGTAGGGGAAAGGCCTGTCTGGCCAGGGTCACTGTGTACCCCAGCCCTGGCACACCCGAGCTGCTGAGGTCACCCAGCAGGAGGCAGGGGAGTCTGAAGAGCAGTAGTGGCAGCGTGTGTGAGTGTGAAAGTGTGCCTGACACAGGGCGCTGTGTGTTTGCTGTTGTGAGCCAGTGACTGAGACTTGCTGGTGGGCTGCCTGGGGGCGGCGGCTGGGTGACCCCACACCACGTTCCTCCACTGCGCCCGGTGTTGTGGGGTGGCCCCAGGGCCAGCTCCCTTTGCCCACTCCAGCCTGAGCCCACGTTTTCCAGGACCTCTGGGGTCGGTGCTCCTCCTTTTCCCTGACTCCATCTCTCTGGTTGCAAGGAATTCAAGGCTGTTGTTGCTAGAAGGATGTTGCATCATAGGACCCAGCCCTCTCTTTACATCATAAAGCTCCCTCTTTGGGAGGTGAAGAAACAGTCAGTCCCAAAGAGGGGCACGGGTCCAGGTTGCACAATGAGCCCATGCCAGCGTTAGTACTAGAAGCCGGGCCCTGGATTCTTTCCCATTGAATTCCCACTGCCTGTTTCTCTGGGAAAGATTGAGTCCTGGATTTCCCCCCATTGGATTGAGCCCCACTTCCTGGGTCTCCCTCTCTCTCCTTTGCTGGTAAAGACCTGGGTCGAGTTCCTGTTCTGTCACTCTGTTCACCAACCAGTAATTTTTGTTCCCTGTGCAGGGTGCTGGGTATGGGGACACATGACAGTCAGCCCTTGTCCCTACCCTCAGGCGGGCTCACTATCTAATGGATCCTGCTAGACTTTGTCACTTTCTGCCCATGGGGCCACAGGCACACTTTCTCAAGCTCACTGAGCCTAATTAGCCTCATGTGCAAAACAGAACTGTTCATATGATAGAAAGTGGTAAGTTATGGTCAATTGTGAGGGATTGTGGATGGACCCTGTCCCACCTGGGGCTGTCGCCTAAGGGGCCAGGCCCCAGTGTTCAGAGTAGCCGGCCCCTCAGGAAGCCCTCTCAAGGCCAATAGGCCCCTCTACCCAGAAGAGGGTGACCTGAGGACTTGATCAGAACTAGGCCAGGCACATGCCCTTCCTCACTGATCTTTGCTCTCCCAGAAGAACCAAACAAAGTCTAGAGTCCCTGATCACACCTCTGTTCCAAGAAGTGGGCTGGGAGTTGGAGCCATAAGATACACGTGAGCTGGCCCTGGGCGGTCCCCTGGGCTCCAGGACCAAAGCCACATGGCCTGAGGCAGGCCAGCATGTCAAACCTGGGCTCTGCTCTTGCCTGCCGGTGACTTAGGCCAAGCTCCTGCCCCTTGGGGTCTCAGGCTCCTCTCTCCTGAGAGAGATCTGGGCCTTGGTGACTTGACCTCAGGGCTGATGTTCTGTGGAGCCATGTGTGACGCTCTTGTCTCGTGCCTTTTCCCAGCCTCTCGCCAATGGTTGTGTAGTGATCTGCACCACTTACCCACACCTCCCCCTCTCCCTTCTTGGGGAAGCTCGTGGCTCTTTGCCATCAGAGCAGCTCAGCTGGCCCAGAGAGCACCCTTCTTCCAGCAAAGGTGCAGCTCCTGTGTGAGCAGCAGCCACCAGGACTGCTGGCTTCCTGGGGGAGGAGTGAGCAGTCCCTGGGTCCCCGCTTCCTGAGGCTCTTTGGAGAGGAGACGAGGGGAGGCTCCAGGAGCTTAGAATCATCCATCTGTCTCGTTTCACAGAGAGAAGAGACTATCCTAAGGTCACAAAACATGTCAGTGTCAGGGCTGGCATAGGAACCCAGCCTGCCTGCTTCAGGGCCCAGGTTCTCTCTCCTGCGTTCCTCTTCCACCGTGCCCTGCTATGTGAGCTCAGGCGAATCTCTGTTCTCTGGTTCTGAGTTTCCCTCTGGATGGTGCCAGGGTGGCACAGGCCTATCTGAGCACCTTTCCTGCCCTGGGAGGCAGTCTGTGAGGCGTGACTTGCCAGGAATGTGTTCCAGGCCCACGTGAGCCAGCAGGCAGGCCTGGCCACCCCCTTGGACTGAGACTTTATCATAGGAAGCAATCGGGGGACAGACACATGGCAGTCATGTCAACAGAGCCTTCATCAGCAGTGTTCTTCCTCGTCCCTCTGGAATGGACACTCTGTTCAGTCCTAGGGGGAGGGAAGCATGGCACAAAAACAAATCAAAGCTGCGCCAACTTCTTCTAGGTACTGTACCAAGAGCCATTAACCTGCACTGTGCCCCAGGGCACGTCATTTACCTGAATGTTCCACCAGACAGAGGCTTGGGGAGCAGGAAATGATTTAAAGAGCCAGCTAGGGTTCTACCAGGTGACACATCTACAACCAGGTCCCAGGAAAAGCACAGCTGGATCGACTCGTTAAAGGTGGAGGGTGTTTCACCGTGGCCTCCAGGAAAGCAGCAACTCCTTTCTCCAGGCCTCAGTTTCCACCTTGTAATGAAAGGAATGGCCTAGATAACGGCTCTTCTGACCCATTCTGTACTTTGGGCTCCCAGGCCCAGCCACCCGCTTAGGAACAAATTTCCAGTATGGTACTGGCTGCCTCGGCTCTTAATGTCAGCACCTTCCTTTTTCGTGGAAACGGGTACATGCTGCTTTTTCATTCTAGCTTTACTGAGAGCTAACGTGGTGGGCTGGCCTGTTCTTTAGGAGGCAAAACCTCAGAACAACCACCTTGCAGAGCTCATAAAGCTGGGCTCCCATTTGATGCCCTCACTGCTCCCAACCCACTAGCCGTGGATTAAGCTGCACCTGTTCCCTGTTTGTGGAGTTCCAGCTAAGAGTTGGTTGGGTTTTTGAGCAGCTTTAATCTGTTTGCCAAAGGCAGATTGGAAGAAAGAGTAAGAATGCCCCAAGCAACGGGGTAAAATGCAGGGGAGTCTTGCTCACCCTTACACGTACTGGCAGTGAATGGTGCCAGCCAACCTGGCTTCCACCCTCCTCCAGCCTTCCTTACCTGAAGATTTAGATTTCAGTTTTCCCAAGGCCTACCACCACCACCCCCTCCCCCGAAACTGGGCATAAGGTCTTTCCCTTACCTAGGAGGTTCTCAAATTTGGAGTCATGGAAAACCCAGGTTCTTGATATTTCGCCGCTGGCCAGGGACTCTGCTTCCAGCTGGCACCAGTGCTTGGAAGTGGGCACTTTCAAGCTCTGCGGGTAGCAGTGCCATCAGTGCCACCTCTCTGGAGAGGCAGGGCAGTCCACAGGACCAAAATGTTCATGTCCTTTGACTCAGGAACTGTATTTCTAGAAGTTTGTCTCAAGAAAATAATCAGATGTGGATAAAAAGAAGGTATTCATGGAAGCACTGTTTTTGAGGAAAATTCTGGAAGCTTTTGAAAGGTCTACCAGTTGAGGTTTGATTATAGATCTATTACGTGTAGCGTAGCGATAGGATAATACGGCCCCAAGAAGACATGTTACTGAGGAATTCTGACAAGGAAAAATAGATAAGATATGCTGGGTAGGAAATTACATAAAAATGGTATCAACCATATTACTTCAATTTTGTGTGTGTGTGAGTATGTGTGTGTGTTTAAAAACGTGTATATTTGAGTAGAAAAAAGACTCAGCATGTCAGAGTGGCTTAGCTGAATGGAGGTATGACAGGTGCTTTTGTTTTTACTTGCCTGTGTTTTGAAACTTCTCTGATTTTTCATTATTTTTGTAATCAGAAAAGAAAAAGTGATGTTTCTGAGCAAAATACGGGTACTCTCCACCCCTCCAAACACCTTCCACCCCCACTGTGTTTGTTGTGAGACAGGGCCTGTAACACAAGGCCTGTGTGTGTTGTGAAGCAGAGCCTCTTGTTGCTTAGGTTTTAGGGAAATTTTGCACCATTCCTCCCTCCTCCAAGCCGATGGCCCCAGGGCCAGGGGTGGGCCCTGAGGAAGCCAATCATTCTTTAGAGCATCCCGGGACAGCTTTGTTGATAGTACCACAGGTCAGCTGCCCGGCTATCCAGCTGACCTCCCCCGCCCCCACTGCGGCTGGCACAAGGTCTGTTGCTTACCCTTGTCCTTCCTGCCTCAGAACCCGAGCTGAACCTGGCTGCCTGCAAGGAAGTTTCCGTTCAGGCCAGCTGCACTGTCCCTACTCTAGCCAGACTAAGAGACTTGGACTTGACCCTGATGGGAGCTGGAGAGTGACAGGGGTTGCACTGGGTTTTAGAACAGTCACTCTGGCTGTGGTGAGGAGGATGGGCCCTGAGGGAGGGAAGGCAGGAGGCTGGCAGAATGTGAACAAGAGGACCCGGTGTGTTTGGCGGGAGAAAGTTCCCTCACTCTTCACAGGGACTTTTATAGTCCAAATGGTGACTGCTGAGCACCAGGTGTTGTGGCCCCAGTGATGTGAGTGACGCCAGTCCTTCCGTCCCAGAGTGCCAGGGGGTGTGGCATACTCAGCGCCGCCCCTACTTCTGGGCGTGCCCCAGCACCCCTCTCTGGCCACTTTCCTCTCATCCAAAGTTTTCCCTGCAGCTGGTGAAGACACACAACCTGCTGACCACAAGGAACTATATCTTTGGATACCACCCCCACGGCATCATGGGCCTGGGCGCCTTCTGCAACTTCAGCACAGAGGCCACGGAAGTGAGCAAGAAGTTCCCTGGCATAAGGCCCTACCTGGCTACATTGGCTGGCAACTTCCGGATGCCAGTGCTGAGGGAGTACCTGATGTCTGGAGGTGAGAATTCACCTCTGCCTGTCCTTGCTGGGTTCCACTGTCAGGGCCCTCAGCCTCTCCATCGAGCCAGGTGACAGAGGTTAGGAAGCCAGGAATATACCGTGCTGCGGTGACTGGTCCTGTGCTAACAGCTGCAGCCTGCCTCTGACACGGTGGGTCAGGGCTGAACAAGAGAGCTGTTCATATGGCCGTCAGGATTCAACTGGGGTAACATCTTCCCTCAGAAGCTTCTCTCACTCCGTTTCCTCTGTACAACCTGATTGTTGTCCGTGGCTCTGTCATTATCCCCCTGCCTGTGACACCCACCGGCCCGATTCACTAGGGTCCCCAGAACCTGGCACCGGCCTGGTAGAGTTAAGACCTCAGGGAGTATTTTCTCAATGAATAAGTTCCCTAAACAACCTTGTATTGTTATCCCCGTTTTACAGATAAGTAAGCCAAGATTCAGAAAAAGAACAGCTTATGCAGGGACCATGCATCTTCTAAGTGGCTGGGTTAGGTCTGGACCCAAGTCCAGGGCTCTTGCTTTGTATACGTGTTCAGGGGTAGGGCGGGTATCCGTGGGCAGCCCTGACTGTGTGCCTCGTCCTCCCCCAGGCATCTGCCCTGTGAACCGGGACACCATAGACTACTTACTTTCAAAGAATGGGAGTGGCAATGCCATTATCATCGTAGTAGGGGGTGCAGCCGAGTCCCTGAGTTCTAGGCCTGGCAAGAATGCAGTCACCCTGCGTAACCGGAAGGGCTTTGTGAAACTGGCCCTGCGTCACGGGTAAGCACCTCGCCGCACATGCGCGCATGCATGTGCACAGACACGCCTCCGAAGCTTTGCTTTGCCCAGGGCAGCAGTCCCTTGGCTCCCGCAGGCAGGGCCTAGACTCCAGGAAGGCACAGAAGGGAGTTCCCCATCCTGTGGGGTAGGGGTGGTTGGAGCCCACAGGTTCAGGCCAAGTTTGGCCCAGGGGAGCCTGCGTGTCTGCGTGGGGCACAGATGCAGCCTGGCCCTCGCAGGTGGGCTGAGAAGCCAGACTCACATGCAGGATTATGCCGTGTCCAGGATTATGCTCTCTTGCTAGGAGAGCAAGAGACCAGGAAGGAGGATGGCATGGCATGGATCAAGAAAGGCGTCCCGGAGGAGTGACACTGAGAACAAGTGGGGAAGAACTGGGCAGCTTGGATTTCTGTGACCTTTTCTAGAAAACCAGAGGCACATTCTGTGTAGCCACCTGTTGAGCCACATTTCATTTGACAAAGCACATGCACTTCTAAGTCTTCTTTGATGCCACGCAAGTCCTGTGGGTGGTGACATCCCCATTTTCCATTTGAGAAAACTGAGACTAAGCGACCCTGTCAGGGCCACACTGTAAAATGCAGAGCCAAGCTCTTAGGACTCCAGGCCCACTGTTTCTTCCCACATCTGGGCTCTGTGCGACCCAGGAGGAGGGCCCTGGGGTGATGGCCCTCCAGTAGTGGTGTGGCTGGTGTGGGAGAGGATGCAGTCTGCAGTCACACACAAGTTAGGGATGGCGCCGACTGTCTCGCCCCACCCCCCAGCCCTCCTTTCTGTCTCCTCAGGACCTTCAGAAGACGCTGCACTTTGGGGCCCAGCCATCAAATCACACCCAGTCCCTATGTTCAGGGTTAGGGGAAGTGAGAAGGGACAGTGACAGCTCAGCATGCTGAGGGCTGTGACACGGAACTGAGAGAGGTGTAGGCTGGGGGTGGGGCAAGGAGAACTTCCCCGCGGAGGAAGGATGAGAAAGAAGAGGGATTTGAAAGCAGGGCCCTCAGCCTTTCCTTTGCCTGGTTGTCCCAAAGCCCTAACATGCTCCCCAGTCACTAATGGGGGGCGGGGCGGGCAGAAGGCCCATCTTACCCTGGTAGTGAGGGGACGCGTGATTTGGGATCCCCCGGGTGGTTCTGGTACAGCCCTGGGGGAGGGGAGCTTGGCTGGCGACCAGGACTTCTGGCTGCCAGGAGGACCCAAAGCCAGCGATGGGGGGTGACAGACCCCGGCTTCTCCCTCCCAGAGCCGACCTGGTTCCTACCTACTCCTTTGGGGAGAATGAGGTCTACAAGCAAGTGATCTTTGAGGAGGGCTCCTGGGGCCGATGGGTCCAGAAGAAGTTCCAGAAGTACATCGGCTTTGCCCCATGTATCTTCCATGGCCGAGGCCTCTTCTCATCCGACACCTGGGGGCTGGTGCCCTACTCCAAGCCCATCACCACTGTCGGTGAGCCCCCCTGCTTGCACACCCTGAACTCGGGGTGCCATACAGCTCGTTAGTAGTAGAGTTAGGATTGAAATCCAGAGGCCACTCAGCTCTGATGTCCATGCTCTAAACCACGAGCACATGTTGGGGATGATTGGCAGGGGGATGGAGATGGGTGATAGAGCCATTACTGTGCGCCAAGCTGTGCTAGGTAAGCAAAGAAGACCCAGCGGTTCTGTGTTTGCAGGGCCCAGGAGGCTGTCAGGAAAGACCCTGTCACAGCAAACACTGACGGGATGAGGGGCATATGAAGGGTGCTTTGGGGGTCATAGTGGACCCCGAGAAGGAGGTGATTCTTACACTGTTAGCTGAATAGGAATTATCCAGCAAAAGAGGTGAAGGGAGAGAGTTTTTGTCAGAAACCATAGCCTAAGTGAAGTTCCCGCAGCAAAACTGGAGATTTTCAAGAAACAGAAAGAAATCAATGTGACTGGAGCATAGGCCTGTGAGATGTGTAGCAAAAAAACTGGCTGCACTTGGCTCTCGGCTATGTTGTTTTGGGTTTATTTGAGACAATTTAGAGGATTCCAAAGGATTATCTCTTTGTGTGTGTGTGTGTGTGTGTGTGTGTGTGTGTGTGTGTGTGTGTGTTAATGGTTCACACAGGAGCAAGTGGGCCACAAACCATGGACTTTTAGGGGCCGAAGCTCACATAGATACTTTGAATTATCAGGGCCAGGTGTTTTGCTTTGTACTTTACACAGAGACCAACTTCCTGCATTTTGGGTCACGTGACCCAGACTCACTCTTGACTTTTGTTGTATACAAATTTCACACCAGCTCTGATCTCCCCGAGGCAGCAGGGACATTTTCATGCTCAGGGGTGGCTGGCCAGGGAGGGTCCTGTGGACAGTGTGAAGGAATTTGCTCTTCACCTTAAAAGTGGAAAGCTGCTTGAGGGTTTTGGGGAGGGGAGGTTCAGATTTGCATTTGAAAGTGATCCTTGGGGCTGCTGAATAGAAAATGGGCTAGAAAGGGCAAAAATGGAAGCCACAAGAGCAGTCCGGAGGCTTTTGTGGTAGCCAGTGGCTTAGACTGAAGCAATGGCAGCAGAGATGGAAGAAAAGTGCAGTGAACTTGGGAGAAATCTCAGAACTGTCTTTGACGGAAATTCGTGGTGAGTTGGGTATAGAGATGAAACAGGATTTAGGAAATAAAACAATGCACAGAAGTATGAATGTTGGCCTCCTTCTCCCGCTCCTGCCCTTACCTCCCCTCTCAAAGTATGTCATGTATTTCATAGAATCCTTAGCCAAGTCCTATGAGGAAGGGTCCTTGTGTGACAGGTGAGGAAACTAAGGCTCAGAGAGGCAAAGTGCCTTTCCCAGAGCAGGGCAGAAGCGGAGCCGTGGCCTGACCCACAGCTCTTGCAGGAGCTCCCTCCCAGCTGAGTGCAGTGGGTGCAGCCTGTTTTCATCCAACCCGCTGCTTAGTGGCTCTGTGTCCTTGGGCAGGTCCCTTCCCATGCCCCTGGGCCTCCGTCTTCTCCTCTGTAAAAGCCACAACCTGAGACGAGCACATTCAGCAGAGCTGCTGGCACATGGGTGGCACGTAGAACAGGGTGGCTGCCATCAACATTATGAGGGATGCCAGGGAGGCTGGGCTGAGTGACACTGACTAACCAGAGGCCTCTGCCCCATCCCTGCAGTGGGTGAGCCCATCACCATCCCCAAGCTGGAGCACCCGACCCAGCAGGACATCGACCTGTACCACGCCATGTACATGGAGGCCCTGGTGAAGCTCTTCGACAAACACAAGACCAAGTTCGGCCTCCCGGAGACCGAGGTCCTGGAGGTGAACTGAGCCAGCCCTCAGCTCAGCTGCTACTGCAGATTGTTTTCTACCAAGTTCTCGGGTGCTTTTTGTTCTGTAAATTTGGAAGCGTCATGGGTGTCTGTGGGTTATTTAAAAGAAATTATAATAATTTTGTTAAACCATGACAATGTTAGGTCTTTTCTAAGAAGGAAAAAGTGACTCTTTCAAGCTCTTTCCCTTCCAGTTTGTCCTGTTCTCGGTGGTGGCTATTACATCTGGGCCTGTATGGTTTCTCAACCAGCCCCTCTTCTTCCCTTCCCAAAAGGACAGAGAAAACTCAGTCCTGGTGAATTGGGGAAGAAAGACCGCCATTAGTGACTCAGGCCAGTTGTATTATTTGCTCTTTGCCTCTGGAGGATGAGGGGCTGAAGCCGCTTCTCATACAAACACCTCTATTCCCAGCTACCTTGTCTTGACTGCAGGACTAGTCCCTCTTGCCAAGGGGAAGACTCGAGGGCACAGTTGTCCCCATTTTGAAGAGTGCAGTGATGAGCATCTGGACTGTTCCAGCGTGATTCTCCTTTCAGTCACTGCCCACACTCGCAGTCTTTCAGATCTGAGCCTGGACTGACTGGCCTCCAGAGTGACGATGGGG
The DNA here is from genome assembly GCF_964194185.1 of Rhinolophus hipposideros. Taxonomy (NCBI): domain Eukaryota; kingdom Metazoa; phylum Chordata; class Mammalia; order Chiroptera; family Rhinolophidae; genus Rhinolophus; species Rhinolophus hipposideros. Next base: position 49,059,074 of record NC_138056.1, read on the forward strand.
TTGGTGACGGTCCCGTGCTGGGGAGCAGGGCTGTCCCAGACGCATCTCGTGGACTATCCAGCCGCCACATTCTGATTGGAGGGACTGGTTTTCTTCAGGGAGCGCTGACATGGACCCAGCACCAACCCCGCCTTGGCCTGAATCCCATACTTCCTAGTGGCCTCGGTTTGCTTAACCTATACCCCCACGTGTGGGTGTGAGGAAGGGGTCCCACTTCCTGTTCATAGAGGGGCCTCACCTTCTGAGCAGCAGACTGGTTCCAGGACAGGCCCCCAAAGCCAAGCCTCACTCATGTGTGCCTTTCTGAGAAAGTGGGGGCCAGGGTCGAAACCCAGCCCTTCCTCTTTGTGTTCTGTTTTCTCTTGATGAGATCATTGTACCATGTCAGACTTTTGTATATTCCTAAACAAGTAAATAAAAAGGAATGTCCTCTATGAGTTCTTGCTGGTGCTACGTCTGCATCTTGCCCCTGACGCTTGGAAAGATCACGGCCCCAGCCAGGCTATCTGCCAAGCCCTTGCCTTTCCGCCTGCTCCGTTGGCCCACATGGCGCTGTGTGTTACATTAGTTATGTGTTGCTGTGTAACAACTTACTCCAACACTTAGTGGCTTCAAACAACACCGTGTCCACAGTTTCTGGGGGTCAGTAGTCGAGGTATGGCTTAGCTGGGCCCTCTGCTTCAGGGACTCTCACAGGCTACAGTATCTCACGGCTCAACTGGGGGAGAATCCACTTCGAAGGTCATTTGTGTCGTTGATGGCAGGATTCACTTCCTCACTGGCTGTTGACGACGGCCACTCTCAGTTCCTTGCCTGATGGGCCTCTCCATAGGGTAGCTCACAGCATGGCAGCTGGCTCCATCAGAGAGAGTAAACAAGATGAGCCAGAGAACGTGGGACCTTGAGGCCTGAGCTGGGACTAGAAAGGTGACTGGAAAGTTGCCAGGAGGGAGTTGGACAGAGCAGCAAGTGCAGAGGGAGGAGACAGCGTTGCCGATTTGAATGACCAAGAAGTGGCAGCAGAGAGGTCTGTTGGGGGTGGGGGGACTTCTCTTGGAAGGGCAGGGAGCTGGCTTCTTCAGTTTCTCAAGTGAGCAGGAGAGCGAGCAGCACAGAGAGAACAGGTGCCCTAGAGGGGCCAACAGTGGCTGGATGTGTGGCACCGGGCAGGCCTCAGGCCACAGAGCTCAGGTCAGAGGACAGATGCTTCTTTTAGGATGGAGGAAATACCTGTTATCTGATGAGTCTCAGCTCCACCAGCCCCAGCCTGAGGCTAGCTGTGACCCTTAGCCTCTGGGTCCAGGCTAAGCCCTGGCCCTAACCTAGGCCACCCCACAAACATAGACCATTATTCTCAGCATTAAGCTTGTGAAGACTGAATACCTACTGTGTACTAGGGAACTCCGCCATTTGTGCCTAAGGACAGCGACAATAACCAGGCCCCAAATCCTGGGGGAGTCACCTCACCCGGGGAAATGTTTGTCCAGCAGCAGCCTGTGCAGAGCAGAGGCCAGCCCCACTCTAAGCTGTGGGGCAGAGTGGGGTGGGTGGGAGTAGGTGGGGGAACTCTGGGCAAATGCTGTAAAATTGCTTTGGATTGGGAGTTGTTGCTTTGGGATAGGGAACGGGAACCTTTACTTCTGCCTTTGGTCGGGGTGGAGCTGCAATCTTAGCCTAACCGTCATCAATTCCGTGATTCTGCTTGTGGTTCCCAGACATGGCCACTAGGGGGCACTGAAGCTACTTCTGAGGCAAGTGACACAGCTTTTTCACTTTTTTTTTTTAAGTTTATTGGGGTGACAATTGTTAGTAAAGTTACACAGATTTCAGGTGTACAATTCTGTAATACATTATCTATATCTCACATTGTATGTTCACCACCCAGAGTCAGTTCTTCCATCACCATATATTTGACCCCGTTTACCCTCGTCTATAGCCCTCCTCCCCCTTTACCCTCTGGTAACCCCTAAATTATTGTCTATGTCTATGAGTTTTGTTCCTTCATTTCTTTGTCTTGTTCTTTTGTTGTTTTCAGTTTTATATATCAGTGAAATCATGTGGTTCTCTTCTTTTTCTGTCTGACTTATTTCGCTCAGCATTATAATCTTAATTTCCATCCACGTTGTCACAAATGGTGCCATTTTATCTTTTCTTATCACCGAATAGTATTCCATTGTGAATATATACCACAACTTCTTTTTTTTTTTTTACCACAACTTCTTTATCCATTCATCTAGCAAAGGAAATTTTGGTTTCCATGTCTTGGCCACTGTAAATAAGCTTTTTCACATTTTGACATTTATCTAGCTGCTAACCTGGGCTCAAAGCTAGAGATAGTAAAATCACAGACTCACAAAAACTCAGAGCTAGACAGGAATTTAGCATTCATCTACAGCAACTCTTAATCTAGGAAACGACAACAGGCCCAGTGACTTGACTCTAATCACAACGCAAATGAACATTTATTGCCTGCCTCCTCTTGACAGGGAATGAGTGGCTTCCAAAGTGAATGTCACTTGTTCTTAGGTGTTTGTAATGTAATAAGGGAGGCAGAAATGTATAGAAATACAATCTGTTTTTGCATGTTGATCTTGTATCTTGCAACTTTTTGGAACTCGTTTATTAGTTCTAATGGTGTCTTTGTGGATTATTTAGGGTTTTCTGTATACAAAATCATATAATGTGTGAACAGAAATAGTTTTACTTCTTATTTTCCATCTGATGCCTTTGTTTCTTTTTCTTGCCTATTTGCCCTAGGTAGAACTTCCAATACAATGTTAAATAGAAGAGGGAAGAGCAGATGTCCCTGTCTTATTACTGATCTTTAGTGGAGAAAGCTTTTAGTCTTTCACCATTAACTATGTTAGCTGTGGGGTGTTGTAAATCTTTGTTAGATTGTGAAAGTTTTATTACATTCTTAGTTTTTGGAGCATTTTTATCATGAAAGGATGTTAGATTTTGTCAGATACTTTTTCTGCATCTACTGAGACGATCATATGGTTTATGTCCTTTAGTTTGGTAATATATTACATTAATGGATTTATACATGTTAAACCAACCTTGCATTCTTAGTAAAATCCCAGTTGATCATGTGTAAATCCTTTTCATATGTTTGGATTGATTCACTTGTATTTTACTAGTATTTTGTTGAGGATTTTTATGTCTGTATTCATAATAGGTAAGGGATATTGGTCTGTAGTTTTCTTGTCTTTGCCTGATTTTAGTATCATGATCATTCTGGCCTCATAGAATGATTTGGGAAGTCTTTACTTCTATCCTGGAAAGAGTATTTGAAGGATTAGTGTTAATTTTTCTTTAAATATTTGGTAAAATTTAAACACAAAGCCATCTGAGTCTGGTCTTCTCTTTGTGAAAAGTTTTGTATTACTAATTCAAACTGTACGTATTATAGGTCTACTTAGATTTTCTATTTGTTCTTGAATCACTTTTGGTAGTTGGTGTGTTTCTAGAAATTTGTCCATTTTGTTTGATAATCTAATTTTTGGGTACACAGTTGTTCATAGTACTCCATTATAATCCTTTATAAGGCTGGTAATGATGTCCCTTCTTTCAGTTCTGATTTTAGTAATTAGAGGCTTCTCTCTTTTTTTTTCTTGATTGTCTAGCTAAAGATTTGTCAGTTTAATTGATCTTTTCCAAGAGCCAACTTTGATTTTATTAATTTTGCCTGTTATTTTTCTATTCTTGATATCATTTATTTGTGCTTGGTTTTTACTATCTTCATCCTTGCTTTGGGTTAGTTTGCTCTATTTTTAAAGTAGAAGGTTAGGTTATTAATTTGAGCTCTTTTTTTCAATTTTAATATAGGTGTTTATATGTAAAAGATTCCCTCTATGAATTGCTTTAGTTCATCCCATAGTTTTGGTGTGTTGTGTTTTTGTTTCATGCATCTCAAAGTTTTTCTAATTTCTGTTCTGATATCTTCATTGACCCTTTGGTTACTTAAGAGTAGTTGCTTAATTTCCACATGTTTGCTATTCTCCCAAATTTCCTTTTGTCATTTATTTCTAATTTCTTTTCATTATGGTTATAAAATATACTTTGTATGATTTCAATCTCTTTTTATTTATTGAAACTTCTTTTATGACCTAATATATGGTTTATCCTAAAAAACGTTCCATGTGCATTTGAGAAAACTATGTATTCTGCTCTTGTTATTGGACTTTTATTGATGTAGAAGTCTTTTATGTCAACTTGGTTTATAGTGTTGTTCAAGTCTTCTGTTTCCTTGTTGATCTTCTGCATAGTCATTCTAACCATTATTGAAAATGGGGTATTGAATTCTCCAACTATTATTGTTGAATTTTTTATTTTTCCTTTCAATTCTATAAGTTTTGCTTCATATACTTTTTGCTTCACATATTCTACTGGTATGTGCATATATGTTTGTAACTGTTATATCTTCTTGATGGAGTCACCCTTTTATCATTATAAAATGTTCTTTGTCTCTAGTAACAATTTTTGTCTTAATATCGATTTTTCATAGCTTATATTAGTATAGCCACCCCAGTTCTCTTTTGATTACTACTATTTGCATGGAATATGTTTTTCTATCCCTTTCCTTTGAATCTATTTGTGTCTTTGAATATGAAGTGTGTCTCTTGTAGACATAATAGTGTTGGATTTTTAAACACTCAAGTTTTTTTTCTTTTTTTATTATTAGTTTCAGGTGTACAAAACAATATAATAGTTAGATATTTATCATTTATATCCCTCACAAAGTGATACCCCTCCTCCCCCAATCTACTTACCCCTCTGACATCACACTCAGCTGTTACATTTCTACTGTCTCTGTTCCTAGCGCTGTACTCCATAAAAACCCATACTTCTACTTTCTGTGTTCTGAAGTGTTAAGTCTATTTGCATTTAATGTAATTACTGATAAAATAGGCTTTATATCAGCCATTTTGCTGTTTTCTATGTATCTTATGTCTTTTTGCTTCTTCCTCCATTTCTGCCTTCTTTTGTGTTAAACATATATTTTCTAATATATTATTTTGATTGTTTTATTGTTTCATTTACTGTATGTTTGCAAGTTATTTTCTCAGTGGTTACCCTGGAGATTTCAATTGACATCTTAATTTAAAACAACCTAGTTCAGATTAATACCAACTTAATTTCTCCAACTTTTCAGCAGGCTGGCCTGAGAGAAAAGAGGGAGAGGACACACACTGGAATGACATAGTAGTAGGTTGAATAGTGGCCCACAAAATGATATGTCCATGTCCTAATCCCTGGAACTTGTGATGGTGACTTCATTTGGGAAAAGGGTCTTTGCAGATATAATTAAGTTAAGGATTTCAAGAAGAGATAATCCTAGACTATCTGGGTGGATCCTAAATCCGGTGACAAGTGTCTTTATGAGGGAATGGAGAAGACACAGGGAAAAGGGGAGAAGGCCATGTGAAGGAGGCAGAGATTAGATTTATACTGCTACAAACCAAGGAACACCTGGAGCTACCAGGATTTGGAAGAGACAAGAATTTTCCGCTCGAGTCTTTGAGGAAGCACAGCCCCCCCAGCACCTTGATTTTGGACTTTCGGCAGCCAGAGCTGTGAGAGAATAAATTTCTGTTGTTTTACACCAGCCAGTTCATGCCTTAAACTAATATAAAGTGTGACTTTCAATATATTTACATTACCTAATAGAGGAGTTGTACTAGGGGATGGCAGATAAGATATTTCATTTATCTTTACATGGGATGGGCTGACAGTTTGGAAGTCCCTTTTTCTTTAGACTTCTGAGCGGGTAGAAGAAATTCCCATTTAATGGGTTATAATAGAATCACTAGGAGGAGAAAAATTGGAATTTCCCCACCCCTTGATTTCAACCACAATTTTGACAATAAACTTCTGCCCCATATATCCTCCAGAGCTTGTTTTCATAATCCTGTTTCTTTTCCTTGTAAACTCTTTTCTGAGACACTTTTACCACTTATTGCTTCGGGAGTTTTGGTTGGTGTATTTTCATCTAATAATTTTATCCTGCATACACACAGTTCTATCACCTACATTCTTACATAATATTAAACCACACTTGCACACATTATAAAAGTTCCTTTTCACGGTTCTAAAATATCAAATAGTGTTTGAGAGCGAATTACTTTTAATGAAAACTGATGCAAATTATTTTTCCTCTAATTAAACATGAATGATATATATATCTTTTAATGAATAAAGATATAAAAATGTGTTCAGAAGATAAATATGACTTCACTGTATGAATGCAATTTTAAGTATATGACATAACACTCTTCTTCCACTAGAGGCAGTAAAATGTAGAATTAATAACATTGCAGTCAGAATGTATTCCAATTCCAGCTCAATACTTGGAGAAACACGTGACCTTGGGCAAGTGACAGCACTCATGCCTTAGCTTCCTAATCTCATAGCCCTGTTGTGAGGTTACAGAAACTACTTACAACAATGCCTGGCAGAGAACAAGCACTCCTTTCATCTGAAAAAGTTCCTCAGTCTCTCCTTGACTATCATGATCTTGACAATCTTAAAGATCACAGGCCAGGATCCTGTAGAATTCCCTGAGTTTTGTTATGTCTCATCTTTCCTCTTAATTGATTCAGATTATCCATCCTTAGCAGAAATATCACAGAAGTAATGATGGAATCTTCCTTCTCACTGTATCCTGTCAGATGATTTCAATTTGATTCACTTTGATCACTTGATTAAGGTGTGACTATCAGGGTTTTACACTGTAAAGTTACTCTTTTTTCCACACTTTGAGACTATGTAATAGCTTTTTCCTTCTAAAGCAGTTTATTATTGATTTATATTAATAGACTTGTGGCTCCCTATTTTATTTGATGGTCTACGAGCTATTCTATCGTTACTTATTTTGATGCTCAAATTGCTCCAGATTTGGCCAGTGGGAGCCCCTTCAATATGGCCTCCATGCCCTTTTCTGCATCATTCTTTTTTTTTTTTTTTTTTTTTTTTTTGGAGTACTTCCTTGCTTGCTGGCACAGCTAGATGTCCTAGGGTCATGTTATACTTTTTGTGGCCCAATCCTGGGATTCAGACACTTCTCCAAAAAATCTTGGTTCTTCTTAGTGGAGGATGGTATTTAGAAACCAAGATCTGGGAAATTTTAGTCTGTCACCACAGGGCTCATCCTAGTTTTCCCTCTTCTTATATTTGTAATGCCTTTTTCTCCGATAGAAAACTGGCTCCCATTATTCTGTTAAAAAAAAAACAAGACAAGAGGCTCCAAATGGAGTCACTTACCCTAAACCCCACATTACCAAACTGAGGCTTAACTTAATAACATTTTCAGCCTGTCCCACAAATGTAATCTTAAGCTAGTAAATCAGGAATCATACAGTCAGCACTAGTGAGGTAATCTGACTGAGAGATCCTTTCCATCCCCTAAAAGAAAGTGACCTTGTCACTACCAATCTGCTTTTTGCTTGTATAACTTCCTTGTTCCTGTTCCCTTCTGCCTATAAATGCCTTTGATTTTGTACAGCTTTTCAGAGCTCCTTTCTGTCTGCTAGATGGGATGTGACCTGTTTCATGAATCGTTGAACAAAGACAATAAGATCTTTAAAATGTACTTGATCGCATTTTTAAAAAAAACAATTCTTACATTTATTTGATCAATCCCTCTGTAAGTAATGATCTCCCATTGTTGCCACTGCAACGTCCCCAACTGCAGTAGTGACGCTCTCAGCAGCACTGGCTTCATGGGAGTTGACCGATGCAGTTGCACCAGGTTCAGTGCTCAGAAGGGCCACATGCTTGATTTAAAGCTCTTGCCTTCTTGGAATCCTTAATTGTTAAACAAAGGACTTTGAATTTTCATTTTGCGCTGGGCCTCACAAATTATGGAGCCAGGCCTCTACGCCTCCTGCTTGGACTCTGACACCTTGCTCCAGGTTGCCCTCCCACATGGACACCTTATTCCCCCAATCCAGTTGGTTCCCAACCTTGTGCCAGGATCTTCCCCTCCACCGACTTCTGGCCCTGTGTGGAACCCTCCACACCTTGCTGTGGTTCTGACTTCCTGCTTTGGGCTACCACATGGCCCCCCACCCTGTGCTTACCTTGGCCTAGTTCTTGGCCCCTACTGTAAGGGCTTTTGGACTAAATTATTTAGGAAGAGAAAGAGGAAGAAGAAATGGGTAGGAAGTTTTATCCTTTGGATTTTTTGCACCTATACTTTGCTGTTGATGGGAGTAAGATTCTCATCCTTTTGGTAAAATTCAGAGTCCTAAAGAGTGTATTCCAATTAATGCAGAAAGTGTGGTATGGGAAACGTAGTCCTGGCTCAGCAGGCAAGTCCATCTGCCACTAAGAACCATGCAACTTCGGGCAGCTCGTTTCCATTTTCAGATCCTCTTTTTAGGCTGCTGTAAAACTGGGGCAAGAGTATCTACTTCAAAGGATCCTATGGGGATTGACCATAGGGATATATGTAAAATATTTAGCAAAAGTTAATTTTCTCTAGCCTCTAGGGAAACCTGTAGGCCCCGGAAAGAAACTCAGTTTGCCTAAAAACATCAGTCAAGAAGCTGGAGGTCCAGAAAGATCTGGTTTTCTGGCCCCTGGCTTGGAACTCTTTCAGTCACACCACGTGACAAGCAGCATGCTCATTCTCAGGACCCCTGTGAAACTGTGGCTGCCTGAGGTAGTGTACAGGAGAAATGCAGGCATCCTTTGATCCCCCTTATTACCAGGAGCTCAGCAATATTCTTTGTTTTCATTGTCCTCTGACTTAATGAAGAAAAGTCACAATTTATTGTTACCATTGTCACTCCTCCCCCATCCTTGAATCTGCTCTTGACACAACAGCCGGAGTGACATTTCTAAAAATGTAAATTAGCTCATGTCACCCCCCTGCTTAGACCCTTCCATAGTTGTCCATGCAACTCAAAGTCACACTCCACTGGGGCTGCAGCCACTTCATTCTGTGCCGTCAGTGCTGGATTAAAACTTCGGAAGCTCTAAGCACTGAACAGATAACACTGCTTCTGCCGTGTGAAATTACAAACAAAAGCAACACTGAACTGTAAAATAAATTGAAGGAGGTATTTAATTTTATTTTACTTTTAAAACATTAATTTCATACAAAAAAAAAAATGTTCTCTTTCTCTCCTCTTCCTGTGTGCTGGCTGCCTCCGTCTGCCTAGTCCTGCCTGGCTTTCTCTTTTATTTTTTTATTTTTTCATCATAACCAAATGTGTGATTTTATTTTGGGAGAAAAATAATTAAAACTGAGGTTTTCTTCCATAAAAGGGAGAAATGACAATAGAAGATCATACCCTGGTTACACGTTAATTACCACATTCTGTACAATGTGGATATGCTCAACATATATTCAATGACAATATTAATGAACATCTGAGATTTGAAGAAATCACAAACCACTTGCTAATGTTGTAAAGAAATGTTGAAATAAATACCTAAAGCCTGGCCTTCTCTTTTAGTTCCTTTACTGCTCCATGCTCGTCCCGCAGGCTGTTCCTTCTGCCCACATTGCACCGCTTGGCTCTCACTAGCCTCCAGGGTTCAGTTAACTCCACTCAGACCTCACTGTAAAAGTCAGCTCCCAGGGAAAACTTTCTCTGGGTGACTCTGACTAAGCCCCCCTGGGTTAGACGCACTTGTATCCAATGTGTGTCATCCGCTTGCCCCAAAATTCACAAGCTCGTATGCTCATACAGGCACATTTATGGTCCATGACAGCATGGAAATGACTGGAATTGAAGAAAGAGTGCTGGTCTTGGGGGCAAGAAGCCCAAGTCTCTGTCTCAGCTTTGCTATAAACGTTGTGTGACCTTGGGCAAGCTCATTTCCTCTCTCTAAGGCTGTGTCCAGTGAGGGAGGTATGGAGGCCCCTTGTCATCCAAGCAGTCACTTACTCAAGCGTTCATTCATTCACTCATTTTGTTCATTCATTCAGTCATTTCTCATTGAAGCTGTATGGAGCCTGTCCATTGGGTCAGGATGCTGGGGAATCTGAACAAAATCAAAAGCAGGAGTTCATGGGAGGGTGGGTGAGACAAACATACACTACTGAGTATATGACTGGGCGCATGGATACATGTACTAATAAGAGGTCAGGCCGCCGCTGTGGGAGCCCAGAGGAGGTAGCAATTAGTTCAGATCTAGAGAGGCATTTTCAAAAATGTCACCTTCAAGGGTTCAGAAAGGAGAAGGAGAAATGCGGCCCAGGGACCTGCCTTACAGGTTTGTTTGGTGTGTGCAGGCTCTTTGGGGACCAGCCTCTTTGTTTTACTATTCTCACCTGGCCTTCTGCAAGATTCTTGCTGTTCTAGTTCTTCCCTTTCAAAGCTGCCTCTCCTGGGCTGCCTGAGGATCTTTCTAAATGACTTCCTGTTGCCTAAGTTGAAGCCCAGGTTTCTTCAGCGTAGTACTCAAGTGCTTCTCACTTGACCCCATCTTCCTCTTCCAGCCTCTTTGCCTGTTGCTCCCCGAGGCAACCTTGGTTTCAGCCACGTTAAACTATGCAAATGCCATGGCTTCTGCCTCTGCGCCTTGGCTCTTGGTGCTCCTTCTGCCTAGAAGACTCTTTCTCATCTAGAAAGCTTTCCTGCACCACCCGCTGCCATGAACAACTTCCTCTTCTGTGCTTCCATCACACTTTATACGTCATCTCAATGACTGCATTTACCACTTTGTCCTGAAATTATCTGTGAACTCCTTAAAGTCAGGGATTCTAGTGGCATCATTTCTGTAAGTGTAGTGCCCAGGCTGGGCACCTGGTAAAGGCCTGATGGATTTTTGACGCAATGGGTAAGTGAGTAGAAGAAAGAGGACTCTGTTGAAAGAAAGGGGAGAGATTTCATTAAGTTTGAGATACCAAAGGACTAATCAGCCTTATCTTGCTCTTATTTACCCATGTCTATGAGTTCTGGAGAACAAGGAGGGAGGAAAAAGAGGAGGCAAAATGGATTGGGGTAGTTTTGGCTTTTTGGCCCTATCAACCAAATGTGTGATTTCGGTACCCAACACGGTACCATAATTAGCTGTTAGAACACCAGCCATCCCTGAACCAAAAAGATCTAGTTCATTTATCAAACTCCTAATCATCCTTCAAGACTTTTATGAAGTCTGCTCTGATCTTGCCTACCATCCCCTGTGGAGTTCGTTACTTCCTTGCCATTTGCTCTTAATTCTTCTTCTATCATTTTTTTTTCATGTATGTTGTATTTGACCACCTTAGACTCCATGCCCCGTAAACTTTTTTCTCTAGGAAATAAATAGCACTATATCAAAATATTATAATACTTTAAGTGATTGAAATATTTTTATATTGAAACAAATACAGCCTTATTATGGAATGGGATCTAAAATAATACAAGAATGTTTAGAATGAAATAGGACATATAGAAATAATGATAGGTAGTCTTTACTGGATACTTATTATACTCAAGGCACTGCGCTAAACACTTTACATGCGTTGCTTCAAATATTTTGCCAGCGGCAGGCTATTTCAGTTCTCTGCCATGTCCCTAAGGGTGAGAGTTGCAGCTCTCCTAGTTTTCGTGGCATGTGAGTGGAGATGTTTGAAAAGGGGTTTACTTAAGGCCTGTATTTCCAGTACTCGGTAATCAGCCTGGTGCAGAGCTGAACCTCAGTAAATGCTCTTGTTAAAAATGGATCCTGCTATCTCTGCTGGGATATCCTTTTCTACCTCCCTGTCTGGTGAATTCTTATTGGTCCTTCGATACCCAGTTTAAATGACTCTTCTGTGAAATCTATCCTCTCTGGCTTCCATAGTCCCTGGACTCCTGTTAGATCCCACACCAAGCAACTGGATCATCACTCTTTGTTTGCTATTGGACTTCCTATAAGGAGGGTAACTCCTCTGGGGATGAGGCTGAGTCTGATTTCCCAGCTCCTAGCAGAGGGCTGGACACAGGGAAGTCCTCAATGAACATTTGTTGAATGAATGAAGTAATAAAGTTAGCTAATATTCAGAGCTGACCCCAAAGGAGGAAGAAGGGATTCTGTGTCCTGCCTACAGGCCCATTTTCTTAACTTGTGTCGTGGGTTGAATGATGTCTCCCCTGCCCTCCAAATGAGACCATACTCTAATCCTTGGAAGCTGTGAACATCGCTTTATTTGGAAAAAGGGTCTTTGCAATTAAGCATCTCAAAATCAGATTGGGAGTATTTAAATTCAAAGGCAAGTGTCCTTATAAGAAAAAGAAGACACAGGATGAAGAGAAGACATGTGAAGATCGAGGCAGAGATTGGAGTCATGCAGCCACAAGCCAAAAAATACCTGGAGCCACTGGAGTATGAAAGAGGCAAGGAAGGATTCTCTCCTAGAGTCTTCTGAGAAAGTGTGGCCCTGCCTATATCTTCCTTTTGTGTTTCTGGTCTTGAGAACTGTGAAAGAATACATTTCTGTTTTTGGCTATCCAGTTTATGATAATTTGATACGCCAGCTTCAGAAAACTAATACAGCTTGGAAACAGAAAAGCATTTTCTGTGAAATTCCAGCTCTTGGCACTACATGAGTTGAACCAGATGAGACTTGGGATTTCCCAGCTACTCCCTTCTCAACAAACATCTGACCACACAACCTAGGCTCCAGCGATGAGGAACCACTCAATGTTTCAGAATAAAAGACAGTGTGCCATTCATGTCAGCCAGCTTTGGGTTCAGATCCAAAGGGTTTTCAGGCTTCTGAATACCCTGGAAAGATAGATAGTATGCTTACCTTTTGTTAATATATTGTCAGTGCAATTATATGTAAGATCTTGAACTGGGCACTTTACATATGTTGACTTATTTAATCCCTCCAGTCACTCAATTATTATTTGTAGATGGGAAAACTGAAGCTGAGAGAGAGGCACTGGCTCGTCCAGGAACATATAACTAGAAGGTGGCAGAGCCAAGATTCCTGAAGTGGTTGATTCCTGTTGTATTTGATTCTAAAACTGTGTTCTTTGAGCTACCTCAGTCCAGGTGGTGGAGAAATTCACAGTCTGCGGGGTGGGGGGGGGGAAGGCAGGTCAATATCCTGCAGAATGACTCAATGCTATTTATTATAGAAACAACTGCTGTGATCACATCATTGTGATCAAGGAAGTCTTCATGGAAGAGGTGGCATTTGAGCTGGGCTTTCACTTCAAAAAAACACAAAAACTTATTCTGATTATGTTTCAGGAACTGGGAATCCAGAGATGAACGAGAAAATCCTTTATCTTTTTCTTTTTTTTAAAGGGAATTTTTATAAGAGTTTATTTCAGCCTAAACTGACTATAAACGCTGGGGTGCAAGATCTCAAATGCTCCCATAAGGTCCTTTTTCATGAGGAATTCAGGACGTACTTGTGTATTTGTGTGTGTGTGTGTGTGTGTGTGTGTGTGTGCGCGCACAGTTATTAGAAGACAATGCAGTAGAATAATCAGGAATATGGTAGAGACAAGATTATGAACTCAGGGTCCTACAGCAAATCAGAGAAGCCTTTTGGAAGAAGGGACTCCAGCCTCAGATGAGATTTGACGGGTAAGTAAGCATTAGGAGGAGAAAAGTAGCAAAGGCTTTCTAGAGATAGCATAAGCAACCCCCTCGTAGAGATGAAATAGCGTCCTGGATGCCTGGCACAGCTTGTCGCTCAGCATACTAGTGAGTGGAGTGCGAGGAGGGGCATGGACCTGTGGGTTAGAGTTGGTCACGGAAGAGCTGGTGGGACTGCTCCACAGGTTTCTGGTCTCAGTGGATCCTGCGTGGTGCCTTTCTGCCAAACCATAAAGTATTCCTTTTCAAACCCCGCACGTTGACAGGAGCACTTCGGGAAGAGTGTTTAGGGAGCCTGCAAATGCAGAACAGTCAGCTGGTGCCAAGAGGGTCCCCGCCTTTCTCTGGGGGCCGGTTACTATGGCAACTAGGTTAGGGCGGAAGTGGCTCCGAAAACTGACTTTCACTTATCAGGTGACTCTCTTGCCTCTTGCACGTGACGCCGGAGCCCAGGCGCACTCCCTAGCTAATCAGGCCCCGCCCCTCTTCCTTTACTGACAACTGACAGCGACCTAGAGCAATGGTCCTTGCAGCTCTACCAGGAGACCCCGCCCAGTGGTCGTGAAAGAACCAATTAGACTTGGAAAAAAAGAAGCAAAGCCTCAGGTTTCACCCCGGTTTGACAGACGCAATTTAGGCCATCCTCCGGTCCCTCCGCCCCCTGCCCATTCCGGCGGCGATGGACAGACCTTCTACCCAATAGCTCTTCTCCTGTCTGTGGTTGGGTTCCGCCCCTACAGGAGTTGAGCCAATGAGCAAGCTAGATCTCTGCGGGGTGGCGGGGGTTGCACTGCGGTAATATGGCTCTTCCTTAGCCCGCGGCGGCGGCGGCGCGGCGGGCGGTGGGTAGAGCTGTCCTGCCCCTTGGCTGGCGGGTGTTTGGGCTGCAGGAGCTCGGTGGATCGTGGCTGAGCCTTGGTGGCGGATGCCGGAGGAGCGCTGGCCCCGCCGCTTGGCGGCCCCCTGGTCAAGATGAGCTCCTTAGCGTCGATCGGGGGCCCGGTCCTCCCGCCGCCCCCGGGCCCGGCCGCCGCGCTGCCTCCCGGTTCTGCCGCTCGGGCCCTGCATGTGGAGCTGCCGTCTCAGCAGGTAACCCGCGGGTGGGTTCGCGGCGCCCGGGAGGGGCCGGGAAGAGTCCGGTGAAGGGACCCCGTGGGCGGCGGGCTGACTCCGTGCCAGCCGGGAGACCCGGAGGAGTGGCCGGGGAAACTCGGAGGACCGACGGGGGCGGCCCGCAGGTCTCGTAAGGGGAGCGATCCCGTGATGGCCGAACCTCTGGTGGAGCCCCGAGTCCCAGGAGAAATCGCGCTGCTGGAGATGAGCTGTAAGGAGACGCGAAGAGACCCAGCGGAGCTCCGTGGGGGCCCGGCCTCAGCCCGCCTCTCCCCTGTAGGAAGCCGGGGATTCCCTGGCGCAGACCCTCCCCTTAGCCCTCGTGGGAAGGGACCCGGGCAGCCCGGGTGTCCCGCGAGAGACAGGGACAGCACTTTTCCTTTCTCAGCTCGCGGAGGACCCAGTCGGTACTACCTCTTACGGGAGAAGCGATGAGTTTTCAGGGTTTCTAGCATTTACCTTTGATCCTAATTATGAACTACTCCCCTCAGTTTCTCAAGAGAAATACTTGGGACTTTGGGGTTTTCTTCCTAACCTCAGACTCCTGCATTTTAGCAATTTAGGGGACTCTTTCCTACCTCATTCCCTCAAATGAGTATCTGTGGAAGAAGGATTTGATGTATACGGTATCCATGTCTTCCCGCATCCTTCCTCAGGGCCTTCAGGGCGTCTTGGATCCACCCTGTGGGGTGATGATAAAGAGAGAACACTGAGTTTGAGGATTTGACAAAATACTTTGTATCACCCACATATCTGTAGAGTGCTGCTTCCCTTCTATCCCTTGTCCTACTTCTATCTCCCAAGAGGAGACTTTGCAGAAACATTAGCGTTCAAGACACTTTAAGAAGGTACCTTTCGTTCTCTCTATTCCTCGTTCCAAAAAGAGGACCTAAGAAAAACTGTCAGTTTTTGAGAATTCACCATGTTGGTTTTGTGTCAAGTGCTCAAGGACTGATAGTGCATTTAATCCTCACAACCCTATGCAATAGCTATTTTTACTAGCCCCATTTTATAGTTCAGGGAACTGAGGCTTAAAGATGCAAAATCACCCGTCCAAAGCCTTGCAGTTAGTTACTGGTGGGGCTGGGTTTCAGAAGCCAGAGTCTGACTCTGTAGCCCATGCACGTGGTTGCGTGCTTGAGACTTAAGACTGGAGCCACAACCTTTGCACAGGACAGGGCAGTCTCCTTCATACCCTTCCTCATACCCTCCCTTTAACTTCCCAGCCTTGCAGTAGTACTTAGGGAAGGTTCAGAACAAGGAAAGCAGAGTTGGGGAAATGGGATGGATGTGAAATCAGAAAAGTGTGTGAGGGGTGCTAAAGGGAAGAGGGGAGTTGAGATCAACAGCTACAGGGGTGGCTGTTGAGCTGAATTGTTCACAGAAGCAAGGGTTTTTTGTGTGTGTGGCAGAAGAGGATTTAGAAGACTGGGTAGTGTGTGCCCTGGTTTTGTGATGCTGCAGGAAGCGAGTGTGTGGCGAATATAGGAATTTGAGGGGAGTACGGTTTGGATTATATTTATGAGGTGAATGGTGAGGGTGGGAAAGGCAGTGTTAGACACTGTCGGAAGCCACCTGGAGAAATCCTGAGGAGTCGAAGGCCTAGAGCGGGGTTTAGAGTGGGTGAGATTTGGGAAACTATGGGATTAGGACAGAGAAAGCATCATTTGTTTCATAGAGCCTGTTCTCTGATAACAGTTCACAATTTAACATGGGGGGAAATAATCCAAACAAACTGTCCATGGAATAAATTCAACTGCATTTGTAAGCCTTTGTCAAATTTTTGGATCTGTACCAAGGGATATATGGTGGTTTAAAAGTACAGTGAATGCTATATGAGCGCTGAGTATTCACAGCTTTCTGGGGTTGTCATCCTTCTTGAATTCTGGGGAGGCAGCCTGTAGTATAACAACACTTTCACTTTTGCAGTTGACATTAATGTCGCTTTCTGGGTCACAATGCTCAGTTTTTTAAGGTATAAATATGTATTATGACATTTTTTAAAAAAAACATTTTTGTTAAAATGTAATCTGTATATAGTAAAGGGCAATGATTGTTAGTACACAGATTGAAGAATTGTCACAAAGTGAACACAGTTATATAACTACTACCTGGATTAAGAAATACAAAATTGTTAGCATCCCAGAAGTCCCCCTTATGTTAAGAGATCAGTTTTTCCTATTTTCTTGAACTCTATATAAATGGAATCATGCAAAATGTATGATTGTGACTAGTTTTTTTCTTTGCTCAGTATTGTTTGTGAGAGTCATAGGGTGTGTGTGTATAAAAGTTCTGTTAGCATTAATTCACTGTCTTTTTTTTTTGGAGTATGGCTTTTGAAAAATTTCAAAGGTTTAGATAAATTGGAAATCCAATTAATTAACTTCCTTTTAAATAACATTGTTTGAAAATCGTGTCATTTTAATAGATCCCATGCTGTTTGATAATGTATCAATACTTCTAAACAAACAGACCCTGTTTATTTAGGATTCCTATGATAAAGTTGATTTTTCTCAAAGCATAGATTTCAGTGGTTCCCCAGTCTACTTCTGGGTCAGGATTTCTCAGCTTTGGCACTGTTGACGTTTGGGTTGGTGGATAAGACTATAAGATTTCTTAGCTATGCCCTTCGCCTCTACCCACAATATACCAGCAGCACCTGCCCAGTCTGAACAATCGAAAATGTATTCAGATATTACCAAATGTCCCTTAAGGAGAAAAATTACTCCTGGCTGAGAACCACTGTTCTAAAGTATATTTTCATTGTAAGATAGAAAGTATGCCTGCTATTATCTACTCATTTATTCCAGTCTTCATTAAATCCCATTGATTCTAATGACTGCAATGTTTACAATATTAATTCACAATAGATCAGTTCCAGAAGTATTGGAGCCCCCTCATCTGCGTCCAGATAGACTTACTTTGTTTTTGCTCAAAGAAAGTCCACAACACTATGTGTGAGACCTAACTTATTTTTGTCTTATTTGTAATCTACTTATCTTAAAACACACACACACACACACACACACACACACACACACACACACACACACACACCCCTCTAGTTAAGACTGCGTAACTCCTGAACCTTTACACGTATGTGTACTGACTAGTCCACAATAACTATTTGACTGTGTCAAATGGAACTACTACTTAGTCCTTGCCTCCTTTTGCTCAGTGTGATCTTCCTTTAACTGTAAATTTCAGCATGAACTAGTCACACATTTTGAAGACTGTGTTTGGGCTCTAATTTTTGGTTGAGGTTTGTAATTACCTAGTGAATATAGGCTCATCTGAAGAATAACTTCCTTCACACCCTTAGATTTAGGAGTTTTGAAATAAAAATGTTTTTCGTGGTAGGGACATTTAATATTTCCTTGAAAGTTTAATTGAGAGCATTTCTTTTCTCCCCAAAGGCTTCCTTACGTGAGTGTAACCTAACTATGTTTCTCAGCTACTCAGAGCTGGGGAAGCTTTTTAGTGATTGTTTAGTGACCCTTTTGGGACGGGGGAGGGGGGGGAGTCACATATTTCTTTTAAGTTTTGGTAAAAACTATAGACTCTTAACCGTAGAAAATGTACTTACATACATACATAAACACAATTTTGCATGCAGGTTTGGTTCCCTTGAAGTATAAATAGAAGAGCTCAGATTAAATAATGCTAACCCAGTTTAACCCCTTTTTTAAAAAAATGAACTATTTTTCCAATTTAATATTATTTTTCTTAGTTATTCATGTCAGTATTTACAGAGGGTGCCAAAATAATGCATATACATTTTAAGAAAGGAAAAGCATTAATTGTAATAATATATACCCATAACAAAAGGTGATTGCAAGTCACGTTTGACTTCTGCAATTACAAGAGTTGCTCAAAGTGGTTGCCATCAGCATCCAGACACTTGCGATTACCGTGAACTACTGTTTGAGCATAGATAACACCTCTTAAAACGTATATACGTACTTTTTTTGGGCACCCTTGGTACACATCTACCACATTTTGCGTGTTTAGTAATGTTTATCTAAATCCCCATTTGGTAGACTTTTGGACTCTTTCCAGTTTTTCTGTATTACATTTTTGCAATAACTATCCATATACAATTTCTGTGGGATAAATTTTGAGTAGTGAAACAGCTCAGTCAATGGAGTTATATATATGTATATATAGATATATATTTAATAAATATTTTATATACACATGTTTTTTAACTTTAGAAGGTATTAGGAAAGTGTTTCCCAAAAAGGTCACGCCTATTACACACCTACCAAATTATGACAGGACCTGTATCTCCACTTTCTGTCATCTTTGGACATCATAAGTTTTCTGTTTTACAATCTGATTTTATGTATACAGATTACATATGTACCTAACATATACACATACGTATTTTTTGTTATTTAAACGAACACTTCTTTATTTATATTTTAATAGCTTTATTTTCCTACACCAAACACTATGCTAGGTATGTGGTCTCATTTATCCTTGCAACCCTATGAGTTTAGGGTCTTTTTTTTTTATTTTTTTATTTTTTTATTGGGGAAGGGGAACAGGACTTTATTGGGTAACAGTGTGTACTTCCAGGACTTTTTTCCAAGTCAAGTTGTTGTCCTTTCAGCCTTAGTTGTAGAGGGTGCAGCTCAGCTCCAGATCCAGTTGCTGTTGTTAGTTGTAGGGGGCACAGCCCACCATCCCTTGCAGGAATCGAACTGGACACACTCCAACCAACTGAGCCATCCAGGAGCTCAGCGGCAGCTCAGCTCAAGGTGCTGTGTTCAATCTTAGTTGCAGGGTGGGCATTGCCCACCATCCCTTGACTCGAGGAGTTGAACTGGCAGCTTTGTGGTTGAGAGCCCACTGGCCCCGGTGGGAATCGAACCGGCAGCCTTCGGAGTTAGGAGCACGGAGCTCCAACCCTTGAGCCACCCGGCCAGCCCCAAGTTTAGTATCTTTACACAGATTTATGTAGCATTTTAATGTTTTGTGAATTGCTTGTTCACATCCTTGGCATTAATTTTTCTGATTGCTTACTTATGTTTTGCATTGATTGAAAAGCATTTTTTCTTGTCCTTTATTTGGAAGGAGGTATGGTATATTAGTGCTATGAGCCTTTATCTTTCTTGAATTTTTTTGTTTTTGGAAGTGAATTGCTTCTTTGTTGTTGTTATTATTATTGTTATTATTTTGTTTGTCCATTATCCCTCTTGCACTTACTCTGATAACTGTAACTTACTATCCCACCCTTCCATCTTTTCTTTGGGAAATTGCTTCTCCCCTTCAGGTGTTTTTCTTTTCTTTTCTTTTTAATTGAGATATAATTGACATATTATTTTCAGAATACAGCATGATTTGATATTTTTAGATATTGTGGCATTTTGTAATAGACTTTATTTTTTAGAACAATTTTAAATTTATAGAAAAATTGTACAGAGAGTTCGCATATACCCTACATCCAGTTTACTTGATTTTTAACATCTTCCATTAGTATGATAGTTTTTACGACTAATGGACCAATGTTCATACGTTATTATTTGTTAAAGTTTATTCCGATTTCTTTAGTTTAAAAAAATTGATAACATAAAATATTCCATTTTAATAATTTTTAAGTGTACAAATGTACATATTTTCCCCTTACATACTTAACTTTATTAAATATCTTTTGTCAAAATTCAGTTGCATTAAATACATTCTCAATGTTGAGCAACCATCACTATTATCCGTTTCAAGAATTTTTCATTGTCCCAAACAGAATCTACCCATTAAACAATAACTCTCCATTCTCCTCTCTCCCTTCAGCCCCTGGTAAATTTTGTTCTGTTTTCTGTCTCTGAATTTGCTTATTCTAGGTACTCTATATAAGCGGAATCATAATATTTGTCCTTTTGTGTCTGGCTTATTTCATTCAGCATAAAATTTTCAATGTTCGTCTATGTTGTAGCATGTATCAGAATTTCATTCTTTTTATAGTAATACTTCATTATATGTATGTACCACGTTTTGTTTATCAACGTATTTGTTGTTGGATCCTTAGTTTTTACCTGCCTAATGACCTTTATTTGTGCCAGGATCCCATCCTGAAGACCCCATTATATTTAGTTATTGTATCTCCTTAGCCTCCTCTTGGCTGTTACAGTTCCTCACACTTTCTTTGTTTTGGATGACCTTGACAGTTTTGAGTACTGCTCAGGTATTTTGTATCGGATACCCCTGTATTGGAATTAGTCTTTTTTTTTTTTTCCTCTCTCATGATTGGACTGGGGTTATGGGTTTTCGGGAGGAAGACCAGAAAGGTAAGGTGCCATTTTTATCACTATAAAGTATATACATTAACATGACTTATCACTGATGGTAACTTGCATCATCCCTGGCTGAGGTAGTGTTTGTCAGGTTTCTCTGGTGTAAGGTTATTCTCTCCTGATCACACCTCCATACTGTCCTCTTTGGAAGGAAGTCATTCTGTGCAGTGGGGAGTTATACTCCCCTCCTTGTGGGCAGAGTATCTGCATAAATTATTTGGAATTCTTCTGCATGGGAGATTTACATCAGTAACCATTTCCTTTTACAGATGGGGCATCTAAGTTCTAGGTAACTTTCTCAGAGTCACGCAGTGCCAACACAGGGATACAGTCTAGATTAGATCTTTGATTCTCAGTTGCCATAGGTATCGACTCTTTGCAGGGGTCTGGTGAAAAACCAGTTTTAAGTTATGTCAAGGTGTGGGACCATTACAGGATTATATTTTATTTCATACAGCACTGTGCTGATTACATAGTAGCAATTCAGTACGTTTTTATTTTTTGATTTTTCTTGTATATGGGTCTTTCCTTTGAAGAACTTGACAGCCTAAAGAGAGGAAGGAAATGGAATTGAAACATACAAGAAAATAATGATAGAAGCACAAAAGCTTTATAAAGCATAATTTAGCTGTACATGATATATATTTTCTCCTTATAGATTTATGTTTATCAAATATCTTGCTTTTGTCAATCTAATTTAATCATCTTTTTATTGTATTTTCAAAGGTCTGTTTTGTCGGTAAGGCCACTGAAGGGAGAGAGAGGAAACTGTGCCTTATTGGGAACATATACCCCATGTAGCACAGTATCATGTTATGTACACCTAGTCCGTCCACAAATATTTATTGAGTCCCCCTTCCTTGTGACTCAAATAAAAAAATATTGTTGTATATCTATAAAATAAAATTGATGGCAATTTTTAAGCTGCTTTGGATCTTGTAAACAAAATTATGAGGAAGCTTCAGAAACTCAAAGAAAACATCAGCATCCTAAAATCATTATTTTTATGTGACAAGCCATTGGGAATTTAAGAATTTATTTTGTTTCTATTGTGAAAATGTTTAATTTTCTTTTGAAAGGAAAAGTTATGTTCTTATTTAGTGTGTACTTTAAAATTTCTCCACAGGGTCACAGTTTTTTTTTTGTGGCAGAAAACTCAGAAGTGAAACTGAGTGGAAATAGAGCAAGAGCAGAACTGAGACTCATAACTTGGGCCTGAAGTGTATGGTAAAATGAAAAAAACTAGGTCTTCATAGTTTCCAAATGTTCACTTTGAGAATCTGTGTATTTTTACCTGTCAGACATATTACTAACTGGGGGAAAAAGAAATATTTATCATTTTTAATGTACTCAGATGTGTGCAGCTAAGAACTAGCTGGTGGTTTAGAAAAATTAAAGACAGATTTATGTTAAGGATGGAGTTGAAACATTTTAGCTTTTATACTTTGTTTTAGGTTTAATGACACCAGCCATGTCTCAGGCAGAGTTAAAGTTTTTTAGTGCCTTGTATTTTAGCAGTTGTACCCTTAGGTTATCTAGGTAGAGGAGCTCACGGAGAATGGAAAACTTGACATTGGAATTTAAAAAAAGCACAATTCATAGCATACCTTCTTAGTTTATTATGACATAATCTTGTTTTCCATTTAATTTTTAGATGGAAACATGAATTTTGAATAATAGAATGTTGTAGATGCAAAATCTGAAGCCCTCAGGTGAAGCTATTCCCCTGGCCATAGCCTTGGGTGATCTGTTTATTCGGCCCTCAGGAGTTAACTAAGAGGGTGAGTTTAACACATCTGAATTGACTGTCCTGCTCTTCCCGCTAGAGGCAGAGACGGGCCCAGACCCTGTGTCGCTCACGAGCAGTTCCACCGCGCTTGGCTGGGTATTTTGAGAACTTGTTTCTTAAACCTACCTCTGTCCTCTGACACGTTTTGCCCACAGCATTGGGGATTTTAGACTAAAGTTAAAATGGGAGGAGGGCTGTATTTTAAACTTCTCTTTACAGGCAGAAAACTCAGACTCCACCCCCATTCCCCTTTTATGGTGTGCATTAAAGCGAAACTTTGGAATGTTCCTCTGTAGTTTAGTGATCAGTCTTCCTGTTTTGTCCTTGGGTGCTTACCATTCCTGTCCTTTTTTGAATATTTCCCTCAAGAAGAAGTGGTCCTTTACCTCTCTAAATTGCTGCAACAGCAATCATGTAGCGATGGTGGGTTTTTTGATGTCAGGGATTAAATTCTGTGTGCTGTTAGATTGCTGTAGACCTCATTTACTAGTAATGTTATGAGACACTGAAAGCTATAGTGAAGTGCATTTATTGGTTAAGAGCCGGAGACAGATAATACTAAAGCTAAGCATTAGAACCCAAAACTTACAGTCCTGGTTTGTTGGTTGGACCATTTAAATACCTGGCACTTTTTCCTACCATGGTTTTTACAATGTCCTAAAAGATGCAGTCAGACGGTTTTTGAAGATAATGAGGAAAACCAGGAAGCTGAAACTGGCAGCTACCTTTGGCTTTTGTTAGTAGACTCCTTGTTGGAGGTAGGGGGGTCGGGATGGGGGGGAGGGAAGAGAAGATACAAATAAGTAAAAGTGGAAATCAGTAATCAGACTTTTGTGATCTATTTTTTCTTTCCCGGGAAAAACTTGGTGTTCTTTAACATGACTTTATTTTTTTTTGACTAAGGTTTGACTCTGACCTGTAAGTAATTCATGTGTTCATGTTAGCCTATGTTAAAACTAATGCTAAATCCAGAAGTGGAAGAAACTGATGGAGTCAGCCATTTATTGAACAGATATTTATAAAGTACCTTCTCTGAATTATATTAGGCATAGGATTAGAAATTGCATGCCTTGTTTCCTCCAACTGACTTACATCTTTCAGAGGATATGAATTATTTCCTTTAACAATTCCAGTCTTTTTGATATATATATAATACCAGAAAACTAACCTTTTTAAAATGCAAAATGAAAATAATGTTATTAGGATTATGAAAAAGCTGTTTTTAACTTTGTCTACCTGAATGAATACAATAATGTCATTGAAAAAATTGGGACTGCTTTCATCCACTAAAATGTTATTATCTGGGTATATATGAGAAGCAGCAATGTGAAGAAGACGTTCTAATTTTTCATTCTGAAAATAGAATGAATCAGGTACAAAGGTAGCCTGTGGGGTGCTCATTACAGGTCTAGGCTGTTTTATAGGACTGTACTCATTACAAGATAGAGTTAGTCCCATTGTAGAATTGTATATATAGAAGGTCTTTCAGGCTTGTTTTCATTAATTAGCTTAATGGAGTTTATTTTACATGGAAGGTATTTAAAATAAATGTAAAAATAAAGAACAGTTGTCCAGGTGCTCGGAGTGACTGTTTTACTTTTGATATTCATATACTTCTATCAAAAGACATCAGTCTTATTATTACATGGGGACACTAGAATTGCAGAATTTCTTAATTACATATTGGCCTCATTTTTGATATAATACAAACTCGGCTGTTTTAAAACTACCTTGTTTCAGGGTAGTGGATGGGGCAGGGAGGTCAGAAAGGATGTCTCCAAAGTGGAGCTTCTGAAACTGAGTCATGAAGAAGGATTTGGTAGGTGTTTGTCTACTTAATTGTAGGTACTCATTTTACTCCAACTTTGGAATTACCATTTGCTGCCAGATTTTCCTTCAGACAAGATTCATGGCTCATGGTCACATACCATTACAGAAATATCTTTTAAAAGTTATCCATGAACAAATTTCCGACTCCTATCTTTTTATCTTTTGTCATGCTGCCTTGTGTTTTTAGCAGCTTCTCCCAGATGAACTGGCAGAGCTGGGACTCTGTTGGGATAATTGGAATACGTTTGCATGTACGTATCAGATTTTGAACTGAAGCACCCCTTGTTTTTTCAGGTTGATTTAATTGAACCCAATTTGTACAAAGGAGTCTCTAGAACTGCTTACCCGAGTGTTGTTGTATACAGACTGTTGCAGTGTTCTTGCTGTGGGTGGCTTATTCTGTCTGTCTGTCTGTTCTTCTTGTGGCTGAGTATCTATAAAAGTCTTCCCATATTACTTGTTCTTAACAAGGCGAAACTTCTTGGTGCAGAAGTGGACATGGGGCGGGCACCAGGGCTTTTAATTTTATGGAATTTATGTGGGAAAGATACCCAGAGGTATTTACACTTCTGTCTTATTGTGTAATTCCTGGCACACCACGGGTACTCAAGAAATGTTGAAATACTTTGGTTTGTAAGGATACAGTGTAGAGGAGGGAATTATGAAGCTATGAGAATGTTTGTGGATGGTGAGAGTCTATCAGGACAGATTGGGATAGAAGATAGTACTGGAAAGTAGGTTAGGGCTTTTGGCTATATTTCCTAAAGCTTGATTATGGAGGAAGGATCTTGTTAGATAAAGGCAACATGGGTTAGTCCTGGGGCAAAGAGAAGGAGATAATGGGGAAGAAGTAATGAAAGTGAAGACATAAAAATTCTGGGTTAGATTTACCAAGTTATAGTTTGCTAGTCTTGGTGGGTTTCAAACATAGATTCTGCCTGAAATCAGTATGTTAACATTTAATGCCTTGAGCTCTTGTTTGCAGAAGAGGAAGTTTATATATCCATAAGAGAAGGAAGTTGGTTTTTCATAGTATAAAGAGCGGTAGCTTTAGAGCAATGAATGAAAGATGTGGCAAAGAAGAAATATTGTGCCAAAGATACTGTGAAGAATAGAACTGATGGGCTGGATGGCTGATTAGAAGTGGAGGTGGGGGGCTGGCCCCTTGGCTCAGGTGGTTGGAGCACGCTGAGGTCGCTGGTGGGATTCCCCGTAGGCCAGTGAGCTGCGCCCTCTACAGCTAAGATTGAACAACAGCTCTGCCTGGAGCTGGGATGCTGTGAGCAGCCAGAGGTCAACTGTCTCAACTGGAGGGCGTGTGGCGCAAGGCTCATAAGACCAGCATGGGCCAGGGAGCTGTGTCCTACACACCTAGACTGAGAAACAACGGCTTGAACCGGAGTGGGGGTGGGCGGCGGGGAGAGGGGAAGAGGGGGAAAAAAGTAAAAGAAATGGGGTTGGGGGTATGGGACATCCGCCGGGCAAAGATGTCTCAAAGGTTTTGAAACGGTACCTGGGGAACAAGTACATGGTATACATGTTTGCATATACACATCCCAGGAGATCAAGCCTGGGTCCAAATCTTGACTTTGCTACATATTAACAGTGTGAACGTGGATAAGTCCCTTTACTTAGGACCTCAATATTAGTATATGCAAAATGAGTAAAATGGCTTAGATTAGTGCTTGTTAAACTTAAAATGTACATACAAATTTCCTAGGGATCTTGTTAAGATATAGATTCTGATTGAGTAGGTCTGTGCTGGGCCCAGAGATTCTGCATTTCCAACAAACTCCCAGGTGATACTGAGTAGCAAAGGCTTAGATGACCTTCAGGATCTTTTCCAATTCTGCAGTTCTGTAATTCTATTTATTGAATGTTTGTCCTTCGGGGATCTGTTATACTCTTGTGATTCTATCACCTCTATTTAGATAAATGAATTCTAAATGTGTCTCTTCACTTCAAATTAGAACTGCCTAAGCCAATTCATCCTCTTACTCTGATAACCACATCCCTTTCTTGACATCTCTATTTCTGTTAGTACTTTATAAAGTCCTTTGTGATTTTTCAGAGAGCTTTTATATCCATTATTTCATTTGATCCGTAAAGTAACCTACAAAGGTAGGCATGCAGGAAATACCTCCATTTTCTGGAATGGGGAAACAGGCTCGGAGAGAGTTAAGTGATTTGCCCAGCAGTGAGTGATAGAACCACCCTAGAATTCAGAATTATTGACTCTAGTTACCGCTATGTCACATTGATTTGAGTGATGCCTATCTCAGATACCTGTGCTGAAAGGCTGCTTGCCATCTGTTTTTGGAAAATGTAAATGTAGTTTTATTTTTAAAAATAGACGATGTATTCATGTGGAACATTTTCAAAACATATGTAAGGGATTACAGTGTAGATATAACTCCATACCATTCTATGCCCCAAATACCCATTTTCCCTTCCCTGCAGCAACCGGTATTGTCAATTATAGTTTATGCATCTCTCGTAATTACATAATTTTATTCTTTTTCTCCCTATGAAACACAAATGATAAACATACTGACTTTATAAACTGTTTTGTACTTTAAAAAAAAACTAATAGTATATCTTATAGATTGTACCACATCAGTCTCAAAGAGGTGCCACATAATTTATTCTTTAGGGTCGCATAGCATTCCACTGTAGGATATAGCATAATTTAGCTGGTTCCCTGTTAATGGACATTTAACTTATTTTCAACTTTTTGCTAATACAAACACAAGTATATTACATATATTATGTTGCATATCTGCAAGTGTATTTTTAACACAAAGGCAGAAGTGGAATTGTTGGATCAAAGAATATGTGCGTTTATAATTTTGGTAGATATTGCCAGAGTGCCATCTGTGGAGGTTTTTACCAATTATACTCTTTTCATGTAAGTGCCTGTTTTGCCACTGCCTTGTCTCTGATTATGTTATTAGATTTTTTGGTTTGTGCCAACTTTAGTGTAGTTTTAATCTGCATTTCTCTTATGGGTGAGGTTGAGAATCGTTTTGTGTTTAAGTGCTATTTGTAGTTCCTTTTTTGTGAATTACCTGTTAATATTCTTTGCCTTTTTTTTCTGCGTATTGTTGGACTTATTGATTTCTAGGAACTCTGTATGTTTTAGTGAAATTGTCTTTAGTGAATTAAACTTTTTTGGTAGGTGGTTTTTTCCTTTGACATTGCATAGGATAGTTTTTGCCATGCATGATTTAAAAACATTTATTTATAAAATTCAATTTATTGGGGTGACATTGGTTAATAAAGTTATATAGGTTTCAAGTATATAATTCTATAGTACATCATCTATATGTTGCATGTAAGAGGTGTCCTCTTCTACCTTCTTCCTCCCCCTTTACCCTCTAGTAATCACTAAACTGTTGTCTGTGTCTGAATTCTTGTTTGTTTGTCTTGCTTGTTTGTTGCTGTCAGTTTTATATCTACATGAGTGAAATCATATGGTTCTTGACATTTTCTGTCTGACTTATTTTGCTTAGTGTGATAATCTCAAGATCCATCCATGTTGTCGCAAATGGCAGTATTTCATCTTTTCTTATGGCTGAATAATATTGCATTGTATATACTTGTAAGCACCACATCTTCTTTATCCGATCGTCTATCAAAGGACACTTCGGTTTTTCCCATGTCTTGGCCACCGTTAATAATGCTGCAATGAACATAGGGGTACATAGGTTTATCTTTATGGGGAAATAAAAACATTTTGTGTAGTAAAATTTATTAACTTTCTTTTTTTATGGCTTCTGAGTTTTATGTCATTCTTAGACCTTTGAGGTAATAAAATGATTCTTCATGGTTTCTTTCGGTACATTTATGCTTTAAGTACTTACTTTTAAATATCTTTAAACCATCTGGAATTTGATATAAGGTATAGGGTGTGTTTCCTACATATGTATGTTTCATTTCTTCTCTTTTCTGATGACTATTCTATTACCCTAACATCTTTATTGATTAGTCCTTATTTTCCTAGGGTTCCTTTGACTCCCTTATCCCTTTTATCAATCTTTTCATCCTCAGCCATATCCCTTATCTAATTAGCCCCAGTTAAGTACACTTTTTCTCTAAGCTCCTATATGCTCTTATCCTTTCTTTCTGTTCCTATTGATATTACTTTAAAACTTTTTTATTATGGAAATTTCAATGAATTATGAAATATGTATATTGAAATGTATACAGTTGTGGGGGATTGGGTCTCGGACCTCCTCTCCTCCAATACCAAAATTCTCAGATGCTCAGGTTTCTTATATAAAATGGTATAGTATTTGCATATAACCGTATTTGCATACAGGCTACTGTGGGGTGTGCCTACACATTCCTGCATTTGTTTGGATTCAGTTTAGCTCATCAGCACATGGCAAACTCGATTTTTACTTTTTGGAACTTTCTAGGATTTGGTTTTTTTTTAGATTTTTTTTTTTTTAAATCTGCAGTTGTTTGAATTCATGGATGCAGAGGGCTAACTGTTGAATGTATCAATGTATATTGAAATGCATATGTATAGAGGGGGGATGTAATGAGCTCCCACGTACCTATTACCCAGCTTCAATAATGCACCTCATGACAGGTCTTATTTTATCTATAGTTTACTGAGTTGTCCTCCGTGCGTCACCCCCGTTATTCTGAAGCTAATTATAGGATGATATTACTCTTAACACTTGGACCACTGACAACTGTCTTCCAATGTTTGTTCTCCTGGTCATCCTATGTAATTCTGTGTCTTTTTTCTTTGGCCTTATATTTCTAAAATAACAGTGCTCTAATAAATGCTCCATGAAAGTATACTTCTGGA
Source organism: Rhinolophus hipposideros (assembly GCF_964194185.1). Lineage (NCBI taxonomy): Eukaryota > Metazoa > Chordata > Mammalia > Chiroptera > Rhinolophidae > Rhinolophus > Rhinolophus hipposideros. The sequence continues at coordinate 49,088,454 of NC_138056.1, forward strand.
CATTTTTACCTCAAATTGGCCTTTTTTGTGTGCACAGACTCCAGTACATTAGTAAGATTACATCCTCTGAAGTTAGGGAATGCCTTGTTTGTTTCCCCACCGTTCCTAGCCTAGTCTGTGAAGGAAATACCAGCGAGATAAAATAGAAAAGAGCGGGGAACAAGACGGGGAGGATAAGGGAGAAACACGCGGAAGACAATCTGTCACTACAAAGGACTGCTTCTTACAGCAACACTACCCAGACGAAACAGAGAAGAAAGAAGACAGGTTTGGACCTTCTACCAAGATTGGGGTGAATAGGATGGAGATAAAAAAAACCCCAGAGCCAAAATGTATAAGAAAAGGAGAAAGTTCAGAGATAAAATTTCTTTGCCTGTGGGGCAGCCTGTTTGATAATTTAGTAGTGCTTAGTAAAGACTGCATTGAATTTTAGAACTTACTTGAGAGCAGAGTAAATGTCAAAATAAAGGCTTTCGTTCCAAGGTTGTATAATTTGTGTCAGAGAAAACTCTCACTTAGGTATAGGAGTTACAGAGTGTTTTCTGAGAGACTAGAGTTGGTGGGTTGTTTGTGTACACCTGTAACATTGGCTGTTGGCACCATTATAACCAGTAGCACCAAGTACTCATTTTAAAGCATTTTTGTGTTCTTCAGTATTTTTCAAAGTGAGTCTTCCAGGTGGTTTCAAAAAATTAAAAAAATAGGTGATTGATAGTGCTATTGTACAGCAGAGGCTTTTGTATTTTTAAAAAAGATTGACCTAATTTATCAAACTTAAATTCTTGTCTCAGTAATTCAACATTTTTACCTTATGTGGAAATATGGAAAACTAATTTGCTCCCAGGTTTGCTTTTGTTGCCCCTCAAAAAAGTATACCAAAGTCGCAGTAATCTGAGTTTACCTGAAACAACCTGGGCCTGAATTCTTCCATGACATTTAGCCTGGTCCCAGGCTGAGAATAAATGGCTGCCCTGAAAAACAAAAGAATAGGAAAGGGGGGAGGCGTTCAGAAGAAGTCTGACTATATTTCCAAACCAAATGCTACTTTAAAAAATTATCTCATAATATCTGTGATTATCTACATTAGGGATCAGCAAACTATGGCCAACAGTCACTGGGTTTTGTAACAACTGATGAGCTAAGAAAGGTTTTTAAATCGTTAAAGGATTTTAAACAAACAAAAACCCAAAGAATGTGCAGAGACTGGATGTGCCCTGAAAAGCTTAAAATATTTGCTCTTTGACCTTTCACAGAACAAGCTGGCCAACCCTTGCTCTACATCAATCAGGATATAAAGTAATATTTCTTTGCATGAACATTTAAAATTTCTTGCTCTTTTGTTTATATTGCTCTTTTGTTTATATTCCGTATCAACCCTTTGTTTTTTTCACAGTTACGTAGTTTTCCATTGTATGAATGTACCACAACTTAAGAGTGGTTATTTAGTTTTTGTTTTTATAGCCAATATCAGAGTAAGCATATTTGCACACATTTTTGTGACTTGTGGAATGGCTTGGTCAAATAATATATGCAATTTAAAATTTGCTAATTATTGCTAAATTACCCTCCCTTCAAATTGGACCATTTTATATTCTTCCCAACATTGTTTTCTTTACTCATATCTGACAGATACTAAAATAGCTTGACTTTTTAATCAGACAGGTCTGTTCATTTCCTATTGCTGAGTAACAAACAAAACATTTAATGGCTTAAAACATCATTATCTGTTTTGCTCACAAATATACAGTTTGGTTTGGGCTTGGTGGGAACAACTTGTCTGTGCTGTACTTGTCCTTTCTGGTGGCTCAGAAGCTAGGGGCTGAAATGGTCATGGGTCTGGCTGTAGCTGGGTTGTCAGCTGGGGCTGGGCTGTGGAGAACACCTACGTGTCCGCAGTCCTTTCCATCACAGTAGGGTGACTTCCAAGGAACAGCATCCTGTCAGAGGGCCAGGTGATTTTATGAGTCAGCCTCAGAAGTCACAGTCGTGTCCGCAGTCCTTTCCATCACAGTAGGGTGACTTCCAAGGAACAGCATCCTGTCAGAGGGCCAGGTGATTTTATGAGTCAGCCTCAGAAGTCACAGTGTCATTTCTGCCATAGTCACAGACCTGCCCACATTGAAGGGGGAGGGAACATAGATCCCACTTCATAATGGAGGAGTGGCAACATCACCGTGGAAGAGCACGTGGGACAGGGTGTATTGGTACAGCGTCCTTTGGGAACTACAGTCTGCCACAAGTGGAATGTTTGTTTTGGTGTGCATAGCTTTCATTATGAGTGTGATTATACAGTTGACCCTTTAACAACTGCACGGGTTTGAACTGCACGGGTACCTACTTATATGCGGATTTTTTTTCAAGAAATATGTTATTTCTGGATTTACTTCCTACTGTGAAGCACTTGTATCGATTACCTAGGCTGCCACAAAGCGATCCGATTGCTGCTTTTTGATTATCAATGCATGAATCGTTATACTTGTAAGTAAATACAAATTTCTTTTTCACATTATCTTTTCATTTTTGATGTCTAGTGTTAGTAATATGTACTCGTATGACATCTACAGTGTTTTGTGTCATATGAGATGATATTGATATAGGTACTGACAAATGAGTCATCTGGTAAACTAGACAAAGTAAATTTATGGTGCCGATAAGTCCAGTACAGTACTGTAACTGTCTGTTCTATTCCTTATGATTTTCATAATAATATTTTGTTTTTTCTAGCTTGCAAATTGTAAGAATACAATCTATAATACCTATGACATACGAAATATGTATAAATTGGCTGTTTATGTTATTGGCAAGGCTTCTGGTTAACAGTAGGATACTTAGTAGTTTTTTTGGGGGGGGTCAAACTTATAATGCAGATTTTCTACTATGCGTGGTGGGGGTGTGTGGGGGTGTCCCCCTGCATGGTTCAAGGGTTAACTATACATCTTTTCATGCTTTTTGACCACTTGCATTTCTTTTTCCGTGGCCTGACTTTTCATATTCTTTGCCCCTTTTCTGTTGGGCTATAGAATATTGATTATATTGATTTGTAATAGCTCTTGTAGATTAAGCAAATTAAACTCAAAATTTGTTTCGAAGATACTTCACTGTGGCCTTGGGATCATAAAAGGTGTGTGTGGGATGATGTTTAGTTTGGTGATGGTGGAGATTTGTGGAGTAATTATATTTAAGAATCATAGTACTTTTGTTTTTTAAGCAAGGGGTACAGGGAAGGGAGCGTGAATGTTAGCCATTTTGTCCTCTTCTATTGGCCATTAGCTTCCCTGAATCACTCTCCAGTAGTGATGAGGAAAAAGATTAAGGACACATCAGTTCTTTTGTCATGTTTATACCTCAGAAGCCAGAAAATTTTTGATGTCTGAAAGGGAAAAGTAAAACTTGGGAGAATATAGAACCCCAATGGCATGTTCACTACTGAAAATTGCTTTGGATTCCTTTTAGTTCTGAGGTATGATTTAATTGTTTTAAGCCTTGCTAGCATGCATGTTGAGGTTCAAAATTATATCAACAACAAAAATGGATTGACTCACCAGAAATGATCATTTTCTAAAATATGGGGATGTTTAACAAAATGAAACATTTCTTTGTGCCTTGCCACTAAATTAGAATGTTGTTGTTACTCTTTATCTACTAACCTGTTACGGGATAAATTCTTAATAATTACCATATAAGACTTCTCCCTAGTTGCAATCTTTGACAGTGTCATAAGAACTGAGCTGGTGGTGTTACCAGACCGAAGCCTGTGTGCCCGACACCTCAAAAGGCCAAAACTCAAAACAGAGTTTGGAGTAAGGGTCAGTTTGGAGTAAGGAAAGGTCTATTGATCAAGGCACCAACTGAGAAGATGGGAGCCCTCAAATCCACTTACCACCCAACTACAGAGTGCAGGCTTCTTTTTTGTCAAGGGAAGGGGAAGTGGGAGGGGCTTTCTTTGTAAAACTAGCCTCGAGCAAAATTCCTCTCATGGTTAGAAGTTACTAGCCTTGAAGGCCTTGAGGACAAAGTAGGCTTGAACAAGATGGAGTAAAGAGAGACGCGCATTTCACTCTGCTATAGTGTTTTTGGTTATAGTTCTCATTTTGGTATGGTTTGATCCAAAGACTTAACTTCTGTTGGCAGGACCTGAATCCCATGTGTCTTGATTCCGCTCTCTTGTTGGTTTCATTTTCAGGTTTCACTGTGATGGAAAGATGGCTGCCAAATTCTCTAGCCCTATGTCCTCCAAGGTTCAGGACTAGGAGGAAAAAGTAAAGGAGCTCTCAACAGTTTAATTTCTTGGACTCTCATGGACCCTGATGGAATCATATGCTATGGTCGGGGATGCCCTGGTCTGAGTCATATGACCATCATTGGAGTTGGAGGTGGAGTTAGTTCTGTAGGAAGTATGTAGGGGAGTGTGGTTCTACAAAGGAAAATCTGTGTTTGTTTTTAACCATATAGATGCTGGGCAAGACAAAACAAACAAGAAATACAAAATCAAAACAAAATTTCCTTTAGACTACTATTAGGTTTTAAAGCCGTTTTCTAAGAACGTTGGTGATGCTGACGAGAAACAACCATTTTAGGTTCCTTAGAGTTACCCGTTCACAATCACACTGATGAGTAATTCACACACACACACACACATATATATATATATATTTTACTAAAGCAAATATTATAAATATACAATGTATGCCACCTAAGTCTTGTTTTAGAATTTATTCTTGAAAGATTTGTTAAAAAGTTAAGGAATTTAGGGCTATACTGGTCTTGCCACTGCCAACATTTCAAATAGCAGAGTTGTGCTTTAATTACGTCTTTCCATCCTCCAAATCAAAGGTGAATAGACGGTTTTAATTTTTTATGTTAGGGAATGTTTTTAAGCTTTGTATAGAATGTTTTGTAGGTAGAGTTTCAAAGATTTTGAAGTTATGTTCATTCCAATTTAAAAATTAAAATCTATTCAGCTTTAGTTTTGGGGATTGGTGTTATTAGTACACTCCTTGGCTGCCTAAAGCTACTGCTGTGCAATGAGACACCAAGAACATTTTATAACTGAAAGCGTGGAGCATTTGAGAAAGTTTAATGAGATTGCTGGTGAAGAAAACTGCATGGAATGTTATCTTACAGAGTAATCCCAAAGTCTGTATAATTTAATTACGTAATATTTTTACTTTTCAGAGACATTTGAGCCAATTTAGATCATAAGTACAGATTTGATTTTAACCATCTTTCAGTGGGCCATCTGAAGAGATGGTCTGATATTTAATTGTACTTAGACAAGGTCTAGGGCAGTGTATTTATGCTAGATGGTGCCAGCAGGCCATGAAGGAGCCCTAGATTATATACCCTGTAGCACTTGAAGATAGTTGAGTCCTGAGGATTTGTTGTAGTCCAGATGCAGTGCTAAGACTTCATCTTAATTTCAGTTCTTAGGTTTGAAGGGCTCTGTTTTCTCCCACCGTCTGGTGGGCAGGTGTCAGAATCCACTAAGGGTTCCAGGCCACTCAGGACCATTGCAAGGCCTCAGTCATACAAGGACCTTCTTGACTGAGTTAATTCACTGGAGAGTTATTAATTCAGTTAAACATTTATTGTGTGTCCGCTGTTTGCTAGATACTCATCTAGGTGTTGGAGTTACAACTATAAATAAAGTCTCTTCCCTCACAGAACTTGTATTTTAGTTGGGGAAGATAGACACATCTGGAACGACCGACCATATTTCCGTGTTAGGTATAACCACATACTGTTTTAGTCAAGTATAGACCTTCTGGGGAACTGAGAATCAAAGAGGATCCTTTAAGTCACCCTGAGTGCTTTCATACTTCCTTTGATCATAGGGTAATACTTTGGGCAAAGGTGGATGATGTATCCTAAAACTGGTAGTAATTTTTGGTATTGCTATTATATTTTGCACTAGAATTAGTTGATTTAAACATTTTCTTATTTAACTTCATTTTCTGAGTACATGAAATATGGTACAGAAGTCAAAGCTACATAAACAAGTATCAGGGAAATCTTGTTTTTATCTCTGTCCCCTCCAACCTGTTCTCCCCCCATAGGTAATTATGTTTCCGAGTTTCTAGTTTAACCTGCCAGTGTTTCTTTTTAATTGCATTAAATCTTGGGGGAAGGGGAGGAACGGAGATGGGAGATTGAAGGAAAGAGGTGACTGGTGGGAATGGAGAAGTGTTCTATTGAAGTAATGCTTGTGAAATGTTTTATTGGCACTCTTTTTGTCCCATTTCCACTCTTATTAACTCTGAGAAAGGCAATAATTTAAAAAAAATAATTTTTTTATTTTGGAATCATTTTAGATTTACAGAAAAGTTGCCAAGAATGCCTTTCATTCAATTTCCCCGAATGTTAACATCTTACCATTTTACATTTGTCAAAATTAAAACATAACATTGGCACATTATTATTAGTTAAATTCCATTTTATTACAGTTTAGCATTTTTAAAAAGTAAAAGCAGCTTTATGATAAAATTGGGATGAATGTTATTAAAGAAACCAAGACAGGGCACAAGAGGGCTCTTGAGGCCATTTACTGCATTTCACCAGGATGACATCAGTAATTTACCCAGAAAGTGTTGATTTCCTTTGTCTGTTCCAGCGCTGGGGGCACCTATATTTTAATCAATCACTGTGTAATGGGAATACTTACCCTAATGATTTGAAATGAATCAAATAAGGGAAAAGGCAAAAAGTCATACAATCCAACATGAGTGCTTTAAGTATAGATGGCTAATTTGTAGAGTTTTTGGGTTTTTTGTAAACCTTCTTATAAAATGCCTGGATATAGTCAGTTCTGTTTTATCTACATCGGTGGAGGGAAGCTTAGAAATAGTAATGAGACATTGGTAATCCACCCAGATGAGTGTTTGTACACTCCATTGCTGATGTTAGAACCCTGGAGCTTGGAGTCATAAGGTGTGTTGGCGGTAGTTGTGTGTTGGTGGTAGTTGTGCTAACTTCATATATAATACAAAGATTTCTTCAGCAATATCTGCATTCATTACAGATTCTGTCTCTGTCCAAGCTCTGCATACTGCTTTGTAAGGCAGTAAGTTCCACTGTCACTGTATTTGTCATAAAATCACTCTCTTGAGTTGAAGAGAAGGTCATTGCTCGGTCCCCTGGAGCAATACCGTGTTTCCCTGAAAATAACACCTAGTGGGATCATCATCAACTCTAATGGTCTTTTGGAGCAAAAATTAATACGAGACCCGGTCTTATTTTAATATCACATAAGACTGGGTATAATATAATGCAATATAATATAATACCTGGTATAGCACAACATAACATAACATATAGCATAATATAACATAATAATATAATATAATACCGGGTCTTATATTAATTTTTGCTCTAAAAGACACATTAGAGCCGATGGTCCAGCTAGGTCGTATTTTCGGAGAAACATGGGAGAGGAGTGTAAAGACCAAATTATATCTGTTAGGTATATATAGATATAGGACACACACACACACACACACACACAGACACACAGACCCACATATAAATACCGGGGGTGCCAAAAAAATGTATATAAGTAGACACTTTGGTCAATGTTGCTCAAGCAGTAGTTCGCCGTAATCAGAACTGTCTGGACGCTGATGGTAACCACTTTGAGCACCTCTTGTAATTGCAGAAGTCAAATGTGATTTGTATTCATCTTTTGTTTTTGGTATATATTGAGTATTATAATTTTAATACAGTTTTCCTTTCTTAAAATGTGTATACATTTTTTTGGCACTCTCTGTATATAGGTATAACCTCTTTGCTTACTTTCTGCTTTCCTTCTTTTGAGATATCCCTCGAATTTGTTATTTACTGTTTTGTGTCTTTGTTTATATTTGGTTACTTAGAAATGTCGGGATAAAGAGATGGATAATGATAATAAATAATCCTAACCTTATAGGATTGTTATGACGATTAAATAAGATCATATGTATGAAGTGTATAGCACAGTACACGGCACACAGTAAGCATTTAATAAATGCTAACAGTATAGTGATGGTGATGGTCTTTGTCATTAAGTCTGTTCTCCCTTGATTACTAGGGGAAATAACTGTAAACAACTACCATTCACACAAGGCTCAATGAAGTAAGTGATATAGTAGAGATAGAAACAAAGTTCTTATTTATTCTAAGAAAGGAGCAGTTAATTTCAGTTAGAGAATCAGGAAGGAGGACTCTTAACTTTGAAGTGGAAATAGGATCTTCTTAAAGAGAATGGTATTCTAGATTGAGGAATTAGCATTAGCAAAAGCAGGGAGCTAGGAAGGTTGGTAATCTTTTTCACGGAATCTTAAGCTGCCACGCGTGATTAAAGGGTTGGGTATGTGGAAGAATCTAGTGGGAAGTAGGACAGGATGTGGAGAGGTCAGATTGCACAGGGTTTTGAAAACAATATTGGGAAGTTTGAACTTTATAATAGAGGCTTTGGGAAATATTTTCAGGTCTTTGAATAGAGGACAAGATTGCAATCTTACAGTAAAATAAATGTGTTTATTGTGTATAGGCAATTAGTGGTTCCTGTCAATTTAAGATCTTGACTAAGGGCTAATGAAAAATATATAGTAGGAGGAAATAGTTGCTGTAATCCAGGATGTGAAATGGAAACCATTGGCAGATTGTAGAAAAATAAGTCTTGTAGAGTAAGCCCTACGTACTTTTTGTAAATACATTTGGGGCTTTTCATACTTAGAGGGCTAAACAGATTTATTAGACAATAACCTTCTTTCTCAAAGAATCTTAATCTTTGGATTGGGAGAAAGGATTGGGGTGGTATGTGCACAGAGAGAAAGAACTACTTTTCTGGTTGACTGCATGTGTAACTGAAGATGGATTTGCCTCAGCCTGAGGGGAGAGCTTTAAGTATACTTGTGTTTTTGTTTTGTTTTGTTTTGTTTTTTGATAACTGAGGGCATTTCAGTGTATTGTGTTTAAGTTAGGTCATAACAAATGCAAAACTTTTGATTATGTAAAAACTGATTTATAAATGGTCAGTTTCTTTCAGGGGCTAGCTGAATACAATGTAAAGACTTTCTTGATTAAAAACAAGACCTGTACTCAGATCGTTTTTTATCAGTTTTTAATGTATGAAATCTGAATTTTGTCGGTGATATATACATAACCTAGATCAATTTTCTTGTGGCAAAGTTGTGGCTCAATTCACTTTTAAGTTCAGTGTTTCAAGAAGCTGGGCCAATTCTCTGAACCTTGACAGTCTTTCCTCCCAACGAGATGAGTCCCTGCCGTAACAACCTGTGCTAATTCATTCCATCATATTCATCACTTTGTAGTTAATGAGCAGTTTATCAGTTTCCCATCCCACAGACTGTCATGTTTACTTTGCCTTGAAGTAGGTACTAAATTGTTTGCTAAATGAGTAATGAACAGTATTTCTATTCAAATGGTATGTATTTATCCATAATTATTGAGCATTAATCTCCAAATATTCTATAATCTGATTTAAAATCCTCAACTTTAAACAAGAAATTTACACCAGGGCTTTTAGTTTGTGCTTAATCGTTTTTAAAATTTGTAGCTTTGAGGCGTTTCATTATTAAAAGCTTGTACTCATACACATAAACGAATAAGAACTTAAAATTCATCATACATTTACTTCATTTTTTAGCTTGACCTTCTAGTACACCTTTAGCTTCGTTTATTTTGGCTGCTTTATAAGGAGATCCTCCCTTGCCTGGGTGATTTAAAAGCATAATTTGTCGATGAGCACCTCTTATTTTTCCTTTATTGGCAGTAGGGCTCACACCTGATATTAATGCTGCTGCTTGTTTTGTCATTTTGGGTTCTAACCCATCTCTGTAGTAGCCACTACTGAGGGCTGATTTTGGTAGACTTTGAAAAACTTGTTTTACTTGAGGCTCCACATGCTTCATGGCTTGCAAAACATAATGCCCTGCAAATCCTGCTGCAGCAATGGTCAGTCCAACTGCTCCCAGTGTACTGGCTGTGGCTCCAGCTCGGCTCGCCTGCCTCCACCAAGAGTGAGATTCATCCCGGCCAAAAGGCTGCAGCCACCAACTCCATGCCTTTACCAGAAAGCAACGCGGACACCGCTAGCAGGGACAAACCGTCCAGACACCCGTACTTGTATTTTAAAACTGAGCACTTTGCTTCTGTTTTTAAATCTCTGAAAATAATTATTTGACACAGGGATCTAGCTTTTGGGAATGAATCTAATGTGCTCAGATTTCAGCATTGCCAACGTTTTCTCTATGTGGTGTGAGATAATTTGGCTATCCCTTAAGTTATCTTGTATTTTTGTTGATTTCTATTGTTGCTTAAGGAGCGTTTGCTTTTCTAGTACTTGTGACTCCAAATAATTCATGCATCCTAGTTTGAGAAATTGTTGGGAAGGAGGCCTACTTAGGAAATGGAGATTGTTTGGCTGCTGGGCAAGTGAGAATTTAATTTAAGCTCACAACCGTTGGGTTATTGGCTGGATGTACTAGTGACCAGTGAGTTTGGCTTTGGTTTATTTTCCTGGTTGTACAGATGATCTGGAATCCAGACTGAACTAGCAACAGGGCTGTATGTATGGAATAACTGCTGATTTTTCCATTGATACGAGATGGACTTTGTATGTCCACCAGCATCCTTCTGAAGGGAAAAAAGAAAATTACTGCGTAGTTCATGTTCTAGGATATGCTAATGCTCTTCTACGTATATTACATTTATATAAAATTTATGCTTTTTGAAAGTATTTCGTGTTGCATTTCATGCTCACAGCATGAAAATAACATGTTGTAACCTTGTAAATGACAGAGGGCAGGTATAATTCCTACTTGACAAAGGGAGTGCTGAGGCATGAAGAAGAGACTGGGTTAAGGTTGCTGGCTCAACCAACAAAGGATTGAGACAACTTACTATCTTTCAGTTTTGAATTGTGACTTTCAGAAAATCTTACAGGAGGAAACAGCTAATGCCCCTCTTTCTTTGTGGTTATCTTTTAGCGCCGTCTTAGACATCTTCGGAACATTGCTGCCCGGAACATTGTTAATAGAAATGGCCATCAGCTCCTTGATACCTACTTCACACTTCACATGTGTAATACTGAAAAGACATATAAAGGTAAGGGAATCTGTGTACTTGTCACCCACACATCGTTATACCTCATTTTTATTCTTTTGTAACACAAGTGCTTCTTGCTATTAATGCTTACTGGAAAGCTAAATTGTCATGCTATCTAAGAATATTTCATGAGCAGTTGTAATATACTCATATATTAAACATGACGTTTGGACCGTTCTTTCAGATAATTAAGGCTTACATTGATAAGTTTATTATTCCTTTATGAATGTTAGCTCTTAATATCTTTATTCCAGTAACTATCATTTAAAATATATGAGTCCAGTATCCAATACTAATTTGCTTTTCTTTAAGATGTACTTGAGTTCTTTAATATTATGGTAAAATTGAGACCTCGTTTGTATCTTCTCATGTCTGTAATTCCTGTGGATATAGGTCATTTTTAGAGGAATGGCATAGTTTCTTTGAATTCAATTTTATGTTTTGAAATGTAGATTCTTCCATAAGTGACAGTTCTAAGAGTACACCAAATGTTTGATTCAAAATCACAAGCATTTTTTGAATACATTTTGGATGAGAGGCACTTTGACATAACCACTTGGATCGTGTAAGAGAGGAAGCATGGTATAATGATACGAATATTGGTTTGGGATTGAAAATGCATTGATACTAGTTCTAACTCATCTATTTACTAACTGTGTGATTTTGGATAAAGATCATAGCTTTTGGAACCTCATTTTTCCCATTTGTAAAGTGGAGAGAATGAGATCTTACAAAGTCAGCAAGACAGATTTTCATGAGGACTGAGATAAGGTGATAACACTTGGTAAGATGTTATTAAAAGTCTATTTATATAAAAAAAAGGAGCATTATTTTAATAAGAAGTACTAAGGACTTGTTTGAATTTTGTCCTGTGGCAAAGATGAAAAGTTCAAATAACATTTTATCTGTTTGGTTTTAACTATTATACTTTAAAAGAAAGTTATTAAAGCAGTAGTTGTTTGACAACTTTTTTCTTTTTTTAATTTCAGCATATGCTCATTAAAAAATTCAATCAGGAATTATACAGAGTAGAGCCCCCCCACATGTAAATAGTGTTAAAATAGTTTTTAAGGATGAAAAAAGGACTCTAAATTCTGCCGTTTTTCACATAATTTTATTTCATTCTTATTTTTTTCATTCTAACCATTGCATATTTCATAAACAATTGTTTTAATCTGAATAATGAGTGCCAGTACTATAACAAATACCACAAATTTCAGTAGTTTAACATAACGACATTTCTTACCCTAAAGTCCAGCACAGGTGTTCTTGATCAGCTACTGCCTTGGCAGCTGTCCTCTATGTGGTGACTCAGGTGTCCAGGCTCCTTCTGTTTTGGAATGCTGCTGTCACCAACACGTGACCTCTGGCATGGCAAGAGCGATTATTTGAGGGAGAGTTTTTTTTTTTTTTTAATGGAAATGGCCCACCTCAATTCTGTCACATTCCACTGGCCATAAATGAGTTGTACCATCCTTTTTAGATGAAAAGGGGACTGGGAAATGTCGTCTTCCTAAATGTTCAGAAGGAAAATGAAACAGTTTGGTCGTTATTTGTCCAAAGGGTATAAGCATTTTTGCAGATCTTAATGCATTTGGTCTGCTGCTCAGATTGGTTTTATCAGTAGCAACATATGACAATGCCAAAGTATTTTAAATTTTTGATAGGTTTAGAGAGAGAGAGAGAGAGAGAGAGAGAATATCTTGGCTATCTTCATAGAACTTCTCTGTCCTTGCTCCAATGTTATCTCCTATGAGAGTAGTTAATAGAGTACTTAGCACATTTCAGATATTTGGTAAATGATAGCAATTATTATTAGAATTGTAATGTTAACAGTAATCAGAATAGTTTCTAAAAAGAGAGTACTCATGGGACTGGTTGATGACCATGGTGTGAAAACCTGTCTAAGAGATACGCTGAAAGCAAAGGGACTTGTTGTTGTTGTTCTTGTTCTTGCTTTTTGTCTTCTCGCTCAGATTACATCGTGAGCTAAGGAGTTTTCATTGACTGTTTCTTGAAGTTATCTCAATAAAATGACCAGTAACACAATTAGGGAATAGCTGATGACAGACGATAGGAAATTCAGTGTCTGGTAGTGGTTTTGAGTCTGTCTCTAACTGGCGAGCCCTTGGCTAGGGCATTCAGTCCCATGCGCTGAGCTAGTTACAACTTTTAACTACCATAGGAGGAACCAGGAAGCTCTTTCCTTATTAAACCTAGGTACTATAATCTTACGTTATGGACAGACATGAATATTCATTTCATGATCATTATGTGGCACTTGGTGGTGGGTGACTGTGATAGAATGCCAGTTGGCTCTTCTCATAAAATCACCTCTGCCACCTGTTTACTGGCATCATTTGTTAGTTTTAAAAGAAAGCTTTTTTGTGTTTGTTTTTTTTATTGGAGGAATATCTGAAATGCTGATTTATAAGTTATTTTATTTCAGCTGAATTCACATCAGCTCCTAAGAAAGTATATATGAGTTTTTTATTTTTTTACATTTTTGACATCTTTTAGTGCTTGTAGGAGACTGTCTACCTTTTAGGTAATTTAAATCAAGCACCAGTTATCAAATCTCCAGAGAACAAAGTCTTGTGTTATAAAAAATACTTTTTTAGCCCTTTTAGTAATTTTTTTTTAAAACTATATATGGCATATATAAATAAGAATATATGTATGTATACATACATACACATACATTTATATAGTTAATTTATGGTTAGAATGATTGGTTAGCCATTTGTGAAGTAAATGAAAAGAATAATACTTAAGGCTACTTAGTGTTAGGGAAACAGGTATTTTCATAAGTGGGATTTTAAATTGGTACAATATTTTTAGAGAACAATTTGGCAATATCTATAAAATTCAAACTATTTTTCTTTTTATCTTGCAGTTTTACTTCTGAAAGTTTATCCTATAGATTCAAATGTCTTAGAATATATATCTTTAAAAGTGTTCATTTATAACATTACTTGAAATATCTAAAAATTAGATATAATTTTTATTACAATTAAAATAATTGTTTAAAATAGGAAAATTAGAAAACTGCTAAACAAAAAATAAAACTGATCTAATCCTATCATCTTAGTAACATTACTACATAAATAAAAATTTAGGTCCTGTTGTAAATTCTCTCTTAGGACCTTTTATTCCCCCCACTTATTACATTGTGACTATCTCTCAGCAGAATAGAATTATTATCCTTATTTTTGTTTTTGTTTTTGTTTTAAGGAAGACAAGCACAGAGTATGGTAGATGGTACGGTTGTCAAAAAGTGCTTTAATCACAAGAGCTTGCCCATAAGACTATTACATCCAGGTCTGCTTTTTATTTACTGCTTGATGATTCCCAAGCTTTAGTTATATTAGTGGTCAACTTCAACAATTTTCACTATGTTTGTATTTTACCTATACTGCTGCCTACTTAATAAAATTTTTAAAGTTCATTATTTTTAAACTTATGTCTAAGCATAACCTGTGAACTTGTTGATTAAAAAGAAATTTACTGTCTACCCTGTGCCAGGAATAGTTTTACGTGCCGAGGAGACAGCTGTTGTAAAAACAAACACTGCTGTCTTATGGAGCTTACAATTGGGGGTTGAATATATGAGCCATAAATTTCCATATGTTAGAAAAAAGTAGTTTCTCCATGTATCACCTAAAATCATCTCAAGTGCCAGTGGTATGTGCAGCACACTTGGGAAATAGTACCCTTTAGCAACCTGAGGGTACAAGGGACAGCGACAGAGCATCAGGGAGGCGACTTCAGCAAGGGCAGCAGAGGGAATGTTGGAGGATTGTTTGGAATGTCTGCCTGACTCTCTGACACATTTCTTTTTTGGTTGTGTCTTCATGTTTTGTAACATTTACAACATACATGAAGATTTGTGGAATTATGAAATTTTTATGCTTATTGAGGACCTATGGTTGTTATTAGTCTAATTTGCTAAAGTTGTCCAATGGAAAATAGGCTAAAGAATGTTAGAGACAGAATGTTAATGATAGGTAGAACTAGAACTTTGGTTACCTGGTTGCTAGATCAGGATTGATTTCATAACATTGCAATGGATAATCATTAGAGATGTTTGAGAAAAGGAGAGCATGTAGAATCAGTTATAGAGAGTTAGGGGTAGAGGAGAAGCAAGTCTGAGTTTTAAGGGCTCAAATTCGAATCTAGAGTAAAAGGAGCCAGTAAGGTAAACATCACTAAATTAAATCTTAACAGGTTTTGACCTTTCTTTACTAATGTTTTCCCCTTTAAAATATTTTTATTTAATCTTTATTTCAAATTTGTTTTTTGCAGATAAAGCTACAGAGAGAATAGATTCCTTGAAAATGTTTTAAATATTTTATTGGAACATATGTTTAAAAGTTTACAGGATTAAGAGTTAATGAACTTATTTTCTTCCATATCACTTACTGTTCTTTTTCTTTTTATCCCCAGAATTTTACAGAAGTGAAGTGATTAAGAATTCCTTGGTAAGTTTGCTTTCTGTCAGGTACATATGACTAAGCCTATAACTCCTGTTTCAGAAAATGCTGAGACATAAAATAAGTTCAAGTTCAGTTTTGGTATTATGATCCTTCTACAGTTAAATCTTCGGCTCAATTACTGCTTAAATCTTCACTGATTTGTTCATTGCCATATCTCTAGTGCTTAAAACATGCCTGGCACATGGTAGGTGCTTGGTAAATATTTGCTTGAATGAGCTGGTATCTTTTCTGTTAAAAACTGTGGTGTTTTTTCAACTCAAATTTTATAATTTTATAGCTTTTATGTACCGTAGAGGTTTTGACTTACCAAACATTGTAATAAATGATATCTTTGATATAAGTCTTAAGAATTTGATGGCACTGTTCAGTTAGAAATTGAGAACTGTCCTACTTTTGATAATGTGTACACTAGATATTTGCATAAATGGCTCAATTTATTGGGTCATGTTGATGAAAAGAAGAGGTTTATGGTAATGACAATATCTTTTTTATGGTCCAAGACCATACTGGATTTGGCCCCTGCCCACTTTTTCAACCTCATCTCCTAATACTTTTTCTCACTCATTGTGTTCCAAGTATACCTCATTGTTTCAGTGCTTTGAACATGCCAAGCTTGTCTTGTTCCCTATGCCTAGAACACTTGTTTCCCCAGCTCTTCATTTAGCTCTAGAGTCCTCTGAGGTCTCAGCTATGTCACTTCAGCTGGGCCTTCTATGACTCTTCCATCTACGGTTAAGGTAGTTCCCTTTCCCCTAGTCACTATTTTTCACGTCACCTGTTTTATTTTCTTTAGAGCATTTATCACTGTTGGAAACTCTTATTCACTTACTTGTTTGTGCTTTTATCTGTCTCTCATCTGCCAGAATGTAAGTTCCATGAGAGCAGGGACCTTGCCCGTCTTGTTCACCACTGAAATCCTACAGTGTAGAATAGTATAGATGCTCGGTGAGTATTTGTTAGATGAATGAATGGATATCCGCGATATATTTGCAGAATCCTATTAACATATGTTAGCCCATTTTGATCCTTAGAACAACCTATAAGGTGGATAGGGTAGCTCTTAAGAAACTGACCTCCAGACAGGTTCAATAATTTTTGCAGTCATGCAACTGTGAGACCAGAACCTCAGTCCCCAGACTTTCTGTCTTCAGGTTTCTACTACACTTTCCTCTTCATCAAGCTGTCTCTATCATCTCTAAAATATCATAACAGATTTGGATCCTAGGCCAGACAGTTTCTTTGAGCCCATCTCTGGGGAGCTCCAATCGTCAGTAAAGCTCTTGTTCTACATAGAGACATGGTGCACGATATATCTGACTAGCACCCTGCCTGACACATAGTAGCTACTGAGTAAATATCAGTTTTTCTTCCTCTTCTGTCTCAGGCGGATCAGAAGCAGTCTACAGACAAGTGAGAGCTGGGAAACGGGGCTTATGGAACAGATAGAGTAGAACGTTATCTTGATTTATCTACTCCGTTTTCTGTAGTCAAAACTCTAGTTGGGATGGTTTTACAATATCCCGTTGTTTTTTCCTCTGGATTTGTGTCATAATGGACTCTATGCTGTCATGGCACTTTAATGGATTATTCTACATTATTAGTATTATATTTACTTGATATTTACTTGACTCCCAAATCCATATTTCTAAATGTCATCTCTCTGAATGTTGACTCCTATCTTCAACTTCTTTGTCCCCTACCTTCAGTTGCTTCTGATCTGTATGAATTGTGACATCTTCATCCCTGGTGTAGTTAGGCTGAATATTGTTTTATACAGTGGATTCTAGACAAAGGAAAGGGTTGGGCAAAAAGACTTCCAAGATTATTTCGACTTACAATTTGTAGTGTAATTGTTTCCTGAGTATACTACTTACAACATTTGTTTGCATTGTAATTGTTCATGAGCATTTCATCTCCAAAGTAGATGAAAGCTACTGGAGTTCGGAATCTGCCCGAATATCTTTATGTCTCTCTCTAGCTCTTAGTGTACTTTTCCTATTGGGTAGTTTTGTGTTAAATATTGATTTGTTGCTATTTATTCTTAAGGATATTCTTCAAGATTATGATATCTTGATCAAGGACTATTTTTGTTTCTTTTATAGCTTAGCAT
The DNA here is from genome assembly GCF_964194185.1 of Rhinolophus hipposideros. Classification (NCBI taxonomy): domain Eukaryota; kingdom Metazoa; phylum Chordata; class Mammalia; order Chiroptera; family Rhinolophidae; genus Rhinolophus; species Rhinolophus hipposideros. The sequence continues at coordinate 49,106,163 of NC_138056.1, forward strand.
AAATTTGATAAACCTCATTTATTCTTTTCTTTTTGAAAGGATTATTCTTATCTTTTTGCTAAATCGTTGTGACTGGTTCAGATTAATGGGCACTGGGCACCATAGGAGTCAACAACCCTCAGAGAATGTGCTGGAGATGGAACATTGTTACCTCCCTTCTGCTGTCTCTGGAGGACCATGGATGAGCAGATTTGTTGGTTTCTTCCTACTTATGAATTTGCAGTTTTTAAGCTATTATGATATTTGCCGAGTAGAGTTAGTGGTTTTAATGCTTTTATTCCTGCTGCTTACCATTGTGCTTGCACGTAGAAGGTACTCAGCAAATGTTTCTTAGTGAATGGATTCTTCTATAAATAATATTTATCGATTGACTTTTAATAGCTGCTAAAGGATTAGGTAAAGTCATACTTTATTTTAGCTAAGAGTTGGGTGTATTTTTACTCTGGTGGACTAAGTTGGACTCCGATCAGACTGCGACTGTTCTTTTTTACACATGTAACTTTAAGGCTTTGGCTCTTTTCCCTAGGTTTATAATCTGAACTTGGTCCTCGGACCAGAGTGGCCTGGTTTTGCCACTCTGATGTCAAAGGAAACCTGGAAAAATGGACACATGACTAAAAAAAGTGTTTCTCCCCAACGATTAGAGGAACTGTCCTTATGCGCCTATTCTGTGCGTCTTCCTGATTCTGAATACTCCAGATTAGTGCTGTGCTGTCCGGGAAACTTGCTGCAATGGTGGCAGTGTTTATTCTACATGCTGCCCAGTACAGTTGCCGCCAGCTGCATGTGGCTATAGAGCATTTGAGATGTGGTTAAATCCTACCGAGGAACTGAATTTTTAATTTTATTTAATTTTAATTTTAGTAGCCACAAATGGCTAATGAATATTGTATTGGACAGTACATTTCTAGATGCTTCTGAAAAGCTTTCTTACAATCTGTAACATTAGCAGGAAGAAATTTCTTGGTGTGCTTTTAAAAAATATGTACTTTGTACTTATACTATTAATACCATTCTAAATCAGTATAATTTCTGCTCCTGTGGTTGTCTTAGGTTCTTTCATATAAAGGATAAAGCTTATGAAGGCAGGGACTTGTGCCCTTCATCTTTGTAACCTCCGTCGTCGGCATTGTGTTGCGCTTGGCTTCTGTTTGGCAAACAGCAAGGAAAAAATATATGTCATGTGTAGTATGTACTATACACACACATATTTATATCCTAATCCGAGTAGTTATAAGACTCACCATTATTTTGTTTTCACCAAACAAAAATAAACACTCTGATTAAACTGAAATATAGGGCCTTGGTGATAGTCCTGTGTGATTTGTAGTTCATTCTCACCAGCCTCTTGTTACTTTGAAATTGTTTTCACCCATTCCAAGGTAGTGTTTATGTAGCAGTTTTTCCTTCCGTTGTGTGCACTGCTTGACTTGTCATAGGGAATCGTTTGTACGTATCTCGGCCATAAAATGTAAATCAGCTTCCTAAATTTGTGGGAATTTCTCTCAAGTCCTATAAAGAAGATGGATGAGATTATTTCTCCTGACAAATATTTGCTTCTCTAATACCACATTCATGCCTTGTTGCTGTCTCTGTGCCTTTCTGCCTACACAAAAACTTAATACTTTTTATTGAATTTAACATACCTACCGAGGTTGGACAATTAAGTTTGTGAACTCATCCTAGAAAAAGTGCTACATACCTCATTGCTGAATATCACTACGGTCACCTTCGAAGTGCTCCTCTTGGGAAGCTATGCACCGATGCCAATGCCTAGTCTACCCTTCAAAGCAATTTTGGAACTCCTTTTTTTCTGGAATGGCCAGCAGAGCTGTCATTGTATTACCCTTGATGTCCTGAATGTCATCAAAATGTCTTCCTTTCAGTATTTCCTTTCTCTTTGGGTAAAGAAAGAAGTCACTGGGGACCAGTTCAGGCGAGTAGGGAGGGTGTTCCAATACAGTTATTTGTTTCCTGGCTAAAGACTCCCTCACAGACAGTGCTGTGGGAGCTGGTGCATTGTCGTGATGCAAGAGCCAGGAATTGTTGGCGAACAACAGTTCAGGTCGTCTAAACTTTTCACGCAGCATTTTCAGCACTTCCAAATAGTAAACTTGGTTAACTGTCCAGTTGGTACAAATTCATGATGAATAATCCCTCTGATATCAAAAAGGTTAGCAACATCATTGCAACAAGTTTGCGAACTTAATTGGCAGCTCTCCTAAGAGTTTACAGATCTTAAGTATATATACATCTTGATGAATTTTCTCAAATTGAATACACTCATGTAGACAGCATCTAGATCAAGAAATAGGTTTTCAGTGCCCCAGAAGCCCCCTCCTGCCCTCTTCAGTTACTGCTACTCTCTTGATTTTTAACCCCATAAATTAATTTTACCTGTTTTTGAGTTTTCTGGAAATGATATCATACAGTATTCACTTTTGCGTCTGACTTCTGTCTCAACTTTATATTGTGAAAGTCATTCATATTGTGGGGTGTATTTGAAGTTTGTTTGCTCTATAGTGTTCCATTTCTGACTCTACCAGAATGTATCTGTTCTCCTGTCAATGGGCACTTGGTTAGTTTTTAGTTTTGAGCTTGTATGCTGAGCAGTGCTACTATGATGTTTCTATATACATCTTTTGGTTGGATATATGTATGCATTTCTGTGGGGTATATATCTAGGAGTGGACGTGCTGGGACTATGCATTTGATCACCTCTATTATACACTGCCAAACAGTTTTCCAAAATTATTGTTTTATTTACACTCTCACCAGTAGTCTGCGAGTTCTGGTTACTCCACATTCTTGGGAACGCTTGATATTTCTTCAGTCTTTTGAATTTAATTTTTGATAGATATTATACTCAGGAATTTTTTGTTTCAATCCAAATCAATAGAGATATTTTAAATGGCAATTAAACTCAGCACAGGTAGTACCAACAGTGTCCTAACTTAGAAATGATACAACAGCTATTTTTAGGGTTGTGAATGCAGAGACACCTGATGACTGCCACCTGGTGGTCAGATATGGTAACACCTGACTGATTTTAACGTTTCTAAAATCAGAATTCATCTTACCCTGTGAAGAAAAGTGCATGTTAGAATTGAGAAATTGGAATATGTTAAATGGTAATAAATATAATGGAGTAAACTAAAGCAGAAAAGGGGAGTATCTGGCAGGGGTGATTGCTTGTTTTTCGATGGTAATGACATAGAAGATATCACTTGAACAGACACCTGAAGGAAATGAGGAAACACACTGTGTGTCTGTGGGGGAAGACTGTTCCAGGCCAAGAAACAGGAAAGTACAAAGGTAGGAGTATACTTGAGATTTTCAATAAATGGCTAAGAAGTTAGCATGGCTGGAATGGAGTGAGCAGGGGTGGTTTGAGATTTTAATAGGTTAAGTATGAGAAAAGCAGGGGCAAGGAATTGAGGATCAGGGCAGCAGAGGAAATGGCCTGGAGAGATAGGGGATGCTGGTTAGGGGCTGAATAGCATGAGAGTAAGGTTATGAGTCATACAAAATTAGGAACTTCTTGTGGACAAGGACCCCAACTTACTCATTTTCCTATTTCCTGATGGCCCTAGCACAGTGTTTTACCAAGAGAAGGCCAATAAATGTCTATTGCTTTGGATAACAAGAATAATCCACCGTTGACAGGTTAGGTGGTGGAGATATATCTGCAAGTTATATATCAGAGTGACGGTTTCTTCTCAGGTATATTTAGCATAGAATAATTATTGTTGAATGTATAAGTTAACTTTAATGTCTCCAGCTTCAGCTAGCCATACCCTCCAAACCATTTAATTTTCGGGAACCTTTTTCTGGTTCCGGAGGAGGTTAGATCCTTAATATGATTGGTGGGTCATTGGTAGTAAGTAAAATGATTGAAGCAGTCAGAATGGAAGTAAATAAATTCTCTAAAGTTGATTTTGTCCACACACAAAAGTAAAGACAAATTATAATGAACCCACCTGTACTCATCTTTAACAATTATAAAGTTAATCATTAGATATTTTTACCAAAAGAGAGTTTTTAAACTTTTAGTAGAAAACTGAAAATTTCATGGTGGGAGTAAAAACAGTGATAGCTAGTTCATGTATGTTTTGTTTTTTTTTTTTCTCCTTACAAATTTTCTTCTGTTTTGGAAATATATTTTTTTTGGTAAAAATATATTATGTTAACATAATGACTTTTTAAAAAAATTTATTGGGGTGACTGACAATTGTTAGTAAAGTTACATAGGTTTCAGGTGTACAATTCTGTATTATATCAGCTATAAATCCCATTGTGTGTTCACCACACAGAATCAGTTCTCCTTCCATCACCATATATTTGATCCCCTTTAATCTCATCTACCACCCTCCTCTCCCCTTACCCTCTGATAACCACTATTATCTTTGTCTATGAGTTTTTGTTTCTTTGTTTGTCTTGTTCCTTTGTTGCTTTCAGTTTTATATCCCACATATCAGTGGAATCATATGGTTCTCAACTTTTTATGCCTGACTTATTTCACTTAGCATAATATGGAACAATTTTTATGAAGATTCTTAGTTGTGTTTCTTGTAACCATACATTTGTTATTGAGTGGTAAGACCAGTGATAGCTAGTTTGTGTGTGTTTTGAAATTTTTCTGTATTTGTGTGTTTTTTAATAAATAAGAGGCATTAACTGAGAAGTTATTGAGCAGTGTTATAGAGAAATTCTCCTGGTAATAAATAATTTAGATTCTCTTGTGGGTAGTTAATACGCAGTGAACTTTTCAGAGCTTCAAATACCCTGATATTCTGCCACTGTGAATTAGTGAATATGGTCTAGGTCCATATTCAAGTGCTAAATAATGTTAGCACTTGAATAATTTGTTCCATTGAAAATGGGCTGATGTGTATAGGAAAATATAAATAAAAATCATTTTATGGGTCTTTGCAATAACATTGGGCAATAAAGTTTTTGAATGTGTGTCTTTTAAAAATTAGTTTTATTAGTTTTTTATTGAGATACAGCACACTTTACAGTAAAGGGCACAAATCATAGCCTGATCACTTTTCAAAGGGAACAGATCAGTGTAACCCAATCAAGAAATAGAGCCTTATCAGTACCTTTTGTGTTCTCCATCTAATTACTACCTTCTGCCAAAACCATTATCCTGACTTCTAGCACCATAGATTAATTCTGCTGGTTTTTGAACTTTTATGTGGCATATACACTTTGGTTTAGCACAATATTTGTGCAATTCATCAATGTTGTTGCATGTAATAAGTAGTTCATTAACCTTAAAACCTCAGTTGCCCCACATGTTGTTTAGAGTAAAGGACTACTTCCGTGGCAAGACATAAAGGGTCTTCCCTTGTTTATCTCTCTAGCTTTGTGTCCTGTCACTCTTGTGTTATGTGTTCCAGCAGTTGCCTTAGTTCCCTGACCATTCCTTGCTGTTTCGCACCTCTGAGCCCTTGTTTATCCCATTTCTCTTTGTCTGGAATACCTTATTTTAATCTGGTGAAATCCTATTTGTCCTTTAAAAGCCAAGTTTCACAGCCTCTGTGGTCTTTCATCTGTTCCTTCAATGTTTGTTATTCCCTCCTGTGCTACTGTGTAACCTTTTGCATCATTCTGTTAATTGAATTTTTCATGAAACAAGGGGATTATATAAATAGAGGTTTGACTCCAACAATAGGTTGGAGGTATTTTGAGGGCATTTATGTGTCGGTTCTTAATAATTGTGTATTATGTGTTGAATAAATAAACAAATTGCCGTATGAAGCTGTATTAATGAGAGGTTAGAACCTATGTTCCTTTTAGTGGCTATAATAAATAAACAGAGAAATTCAGAAACATCATTATCGTCCGTAATTGGAATGTCTTTTTGGTTCACTTAAGTTTGCAATTTAATACATTTATGAGGTCTTTGGTTTTTTAAAAACAAAATGATTTACAACCTAATTGGAATCACTGTAAACAAGTTAGAATGTTCCTAAAACATGTTTTCCTTTCCATCAATAGAATCCAACGTGGCGGAGTCTTGATTTTGGACTAATGCCGGACCGTCTTGATACGTCTGTGTCATGTTTCGTGGTGAAGATATGGGGTGGAAAAGAGGACGTCTACCAGCTGCTGATTGAGTGGAAAGTCTGTTTGGATGGGCTGAAATACTTGGGTCAGCAGGTAATTTTCAGGCTGCAGTTTCAAGTAGTTTTCTTCTCTGCATTTGCCTTTCTGTTGATTCTTCTGATTCTATATTTCCTTCTATAAAGAGAGACTTTTATGATTGTTTACGTAATTATAAAAATTTGAATCACTGCCAAGTTTAAAGAAAAAAAGAAACTTATGACCAGGGGCCCTGAGCTGCTAATATAAGAGGATTTGTTTTTGGTAGGAAAGACTATGCTTTCTCATGGCACAAGGCTTCTTCTGTCTTGCTGGATGTTGCCCTCTAGAATCTGAAAATTAAGTTGAAAATAAGGAACAAGGAACATACTATTAAATACCTTCTCTTATGACCATGAGAGCTGGGTTACTCTAGGACTAGGAAGAACTACTGCTTATTGAGCCGAGGGATGGCACATACCTGGCTTATATCCTGCTCCCTTTTCTCTGTGAGGAACTTGCTGTAGGCCATAGAGCTCGTGGTGCCTGGCAAAACTGGTAAAACCGATAGATAGCTACACTCTTCTAGCTGAGCTCAGAAGTAGCTCCCTAATCCTTTCTAATGTTGTTCCAGGATGCAACTCATAGCGATATATCAGCACTGCATGTGCAGTGGAAACGATTGGCCAGCCCCAGACATAGGTTATTACAATTAATGTTTACAGCAACCTTGTGAAGGTTGATAGTAAAGTAATTGCCTGTATTTTCCAGATGGGAAAATTAAACCTCAGGGAATTGAGGGAATTGCTCCAGATCACACTGCTAGGTGGAGCTAGGATTGAAATCTAGACCCCTGATTTAAAAATTTGTTCTCTTTTGTGATGTATCACGTGGGTGTTTCCACCCACTCCACCTTGCATGAATGCCATTTCTGTTTTGTGATACCTGTGGGACTACTGTCAAAGGTAACCCTAAAATGTCGGTCATGTCTACAAACATCCCTGATGTTTCTTAGTAGTTATTACACGTAATTTCTGGGGTGTTTCTTTGAAAGAAACAATTCTTTTTAGATTATAGAAAATTTCTGTCCTTGTTTTGCTTATCGTACTTTATTCTATGTCCTTTTATAGTTACCAGAGCAATCAATACGTGTAATAGATCTATTTCTTAGCTAAATTCTAACCTGCTACAAATTTTTCATCTTTCTTATTTTTATATTTTTTCCTCTGTTTTAGGGCTGGTCTTAATTAAAATTGACAAAATGATGATTTTTGGCTTAGGACCTTCCTTCTCTCTTTTAGTACCAGGAACTTACTGCCTCCGGGCTGGCCAACCAGAGCCCTAAACTGAAGCACACACCCTTTCTAGCTTCCCACATGCTTAGTTGGCTGCCTGTGGATAGACCAAGATATTAAGCATTTGTTTGTTTTTCTTCTGAAGGTATTATTTTGTGGAGGATGACGCTTCCTAATATTACAGTTGCAGGGCTATAAGCTTGTAGGGGAGTTTTTGGCCAGAGAAGATGGCTTGCGTCATGCTTTTCAACTCACACATTCCTTAAGTGGTGGCCTTAAAACAGCTAACTGTACTTGTGTCTAACCTGCCCAGTTTAAGAGTCAGCATTCAGGTGTCTTCTTACAAAGTTAGTTATGCAGGTAAAACAGGCCAAAAGAAAAAGAAAACATGGTTTTTTAAGCCAATTTGAAATTTAATATCCTTGTAGAAAGTCAAAACTCACCTGTGAGTTAGGTATAACAAGTAACATACTACTAGAAACTCAGATAAAATAAAATTACAGATTTTTGGAGGAAAGCAAGACTAAGATGTATCAGGATAATAGCCAGAATCACTTCTGTGCATTGATTGACCTGCTTTCTACTGGGCATTGTTCTCAGTGGGAAGGATCCAGAGATGAGTAAGGCAAGATTCTTAGACCTCGAAAACTGATGATTGATTAATTCCTACATAGAGAGCTATGGGAGTAAATGGAGGAGGTATTCACACGAGCCTGATAGAGTCAGGGAGGGCTGACTTTGGAATGAAATGGCTTTTTTTTACAAGTTAGGTTGGTAGAGGTATGATTTACATGCAATAAAATTCACTCATTTAAAATGTAGAGTTCAATGAGTTTGAAAAGTATATAAAGTTGAGTAACCACCACCACAGTGAATACCGTGTTTCCCTGAAAATAAGATTTGGCCAGACCATTAGCACTAATGTGTCTTTTGGAGCAAAAATTAACATAGGACCTGGTATTATATTATAATGTATTATATTATAGACCCGGTCTTATATTATATTAAAATAAGACCGGGTCTTATATTAATTTTTGCTCCAAAAGGCGCATTAGAGCTGATGGTCCGGCTAGATCTGATTTTTGGGGAAACATGGTAATATTGCTGTCGCATCCCGCACAACAAGGGCAGTGAGGGTGCGAGCAGGGGCGGTTTGGGTTAAGTTTTTAAGAAACAAACAGAGACTTAACGCTGTTAAATCTCTCAGAAGGCCAGAGGTCTCTCAGTCTCAGAGGACTGGAGCCCAGAATAAAGCCGACTGGAGGCTTTTATTGATAAGTATACAAGGGAGTAGCAGTGTTTTTGGCACGGTCTGTGAGACTCACTTATCACGTTATAGAAACATCCCAAGCCAATTATGTTGATCTTCAAACAGCCGAAGCACAAGGTCCCATGATGTCTTACCTAAGGTATGTACCTTCTCAGGGTCAAGTCTCTCATATAGTAACAGCTCCGTAGAGATAACTGATCTTTGTTCTCCTCATGACTTCTCTCACAAACAGTTGCGAGGGAAAAGCCAGGGCCCGTAACAGACTTTCCCAGGCAGGTGGAAGGGGAGGCAAGGCCCCTTCCCATATTTTTCTAAGGCAGCTCATTGGGGGTCCCCACTTGGTTCTGCCTGGCTTAGGTTGTATCTCCCGTGAGATATCTTACCCGTCTTTGGCTGCAAACCATCTTTTGGGGACCAGACAGAGAGGTATAAGGTGTAAACACAAGGATGGAACAGAGTGCCAGAAAGGCACAATCTCACAGACTCTTTTTTTTTTTAAGGAAAGACACGGAGGGACAGTTGGCTAGGCTGTTGTACAACTGCAACTGCTATGAATATTTAAATATAGGTCTTTGTGTTGACATGTGTTGTCATTTCTCTTAGTAAATACCCAGGAATGGAATTTCTGGGTAATGGTAAGTATATGTTGAATTTTATAGGAAACTGCCAAATTGTTTTCTAAAGTAACTACCATTCTGCATTTTAATGGGTTTGAAGTGGTATTTCATCAGGATTTTAATTTTAATTTTCCTAATGACAAAATGATGTTGAGCATTTAAAAAAATGTTTATGTGCTATCAATCTCTCTCTCTCTCTCTCTCTCTCTCTCTCTCTCTCTCTCTCTCTCTCTCTCTCTTTCCCTCTTTAGTGAAACATTTAGTGAAATGTTTTCTCGGATCTTTTGTCCATTTTCAATTTTGTTGTTTGAATTCTCATTATTGAGTTGTAAAATTTCTGTATGTATTCTGGGTATGAGTCAGTCCTTTTTAAGATACATATTTTCCAAATATTGTCTGCCAGTCTGTGGCTGGTCTTTTCATTTTTTAAAGTGTCATTTAAAGTAGAGAAGTTTTTAAATGTTGGTGAAGTCCACGATACAAGTTTTTCCTTTTATGTTTCATGCCTTTTATGTTTTCTCTAAGACATCTTTGCCTAACCCAAGGTAATAAAGATTTACTCGTTTGAAGTTCTTCTAGAAATTTTATAGTTTTAGGTGTTACATTTATGTCTATGATACATTTTGAATTCACTTTTATATGAAGTGGAAGGTACATTGTTTTGGAAATGGATGAGCATTTGTTCCTATACTCCTTGTTATAAAGGCTATTATTTCTCCATTGAATTACCTTGTCATCTTTGTTGGAAATCAGTTGTTGAAAATCATTTATGGGGGTCTATTTCTGGACCCTGTTCTGTTTCACTGACCTCCACATCTGTCCCTGTGCTAATACATTATCTTGATTGCTGAAGTTTTATGCAATCTTGAATTTAGGTAATACGAATCCTCCAACTTTGTTCTCTTTTCACAGTTGTTCTGGCTCTTCTAGATCTTTCGCTTTTGCATATACACTTTAAAATTAGTCTGTCAATTTCTACCAAAATCCTGCTGGGATTTTAATAGGTCTTGAATCTAAGAAAATTTGGGGAGAATTGACATCTGAACAGTATTGAGTGTTTGAATCTATAGAGATGATACATGTTTTCATTTGTGAAAATCTTTGATTTTATTCATCAATTTTTGTAGCACACAACATACAGATCTTACATGTATTTTGTTAGATTTGTACCTATGGATTCCATGTTTACTGATGCTAATTTAAATGGTATTCCTTTTTAAAATATCCCTATTTCCAACTTTCGTTGCTATTGTATAGAAACATTTCTGTATTGATCTTTTATTCTATGACCTTACTAACCTCACTTATTACATCTAGTAGGGTTTTTGTTTGTGTGTGTGTGTATTCCTTTTGTAGATTGCTATGTAGGAAGTCATGTTGTCTGTGAAAACAGATGGTTTACTTTCTTCCTTTGTAATGTGTATGTCTTTCTTTTTCTTGTCTTATTTCACTGGTTAAGACCACAGTACAACATCAAATAGATAGAAGTGAGTAGTGTGGACATCTTTGTTTTGTTGCTGATCTTGGGGGAAAGTATTCAGTCTTTCACAAGTATATTAGCTATAAATTTTGTAGACAATTTATCAGGTTGAGGGGGTTTCCTTTTATTTAGATTGGATTTGATTTGGTAGTATTTCATTAAGGTTTTTTTCATCTGTGTCCGTAAAGGATATTGGTCTGTACTTTTCTTGGAATTTCATTAACGTTTTTTACATCTTTGTCCATAAAGGATATTGGTCTGTACTTTTCTTGGAATGTCCTTGTCTGGATTAGTATCAGAGTAATGCTGGTATCAAAATGGATGGGGAAGTGTTTACTCTTGTATTATCCGGAGGAATTTGTGTAGAATTATTGTTATTTATTTCTCAAATGTTTGGCAGAATTCTTTAGTGAGGCCGTCTGCGTGTTAAGATTTCTTTGTGGGGAAGTTTAGAAGTATGATTAAATTATTAGATAAGGGGCTATTCAGGTTATCTACGTCTTAGTAAGTGAGCTTTGATAAGCTGTCTTCCAAAGAATTTGTCAGTTTCACCTAAGGTTGCAAATATATTGCTGTGATAAATTCTACAATATTACCATGTCTTTTTCATATATGTAGGATATATAATAATTCTTTCTTCTCTTATTATTGCTGTTGGTAATTTCTGTCTTCTTTTTCTTATGATCACTCTGAGTAGAGATTTATCAATTTTATTAGCTATTCAAAGAACTAATGTTTGATTTTATTATGATTGTTTTCAATTTCACTGATTTGTGCTTTTACCTTTATTATTTTCTTCCTTTGCTTGCTTTGGGTTTAATTTGCTCTTCTTTGCTAGTTTCTTAAGGTAGGATCCTGGATTACTGATTTGAGACTTCTCTTGTCTAAAATAAGCATTTAATAAATTCTCCTCTAAGCTTTAGCTGTAACCCCCAAATTTTGGTATTGTATTTTCATTTTTCACTCAGTTACACATATTTTCTAATTTCCCTTTTATTTCTTCTTGACCCAAGGGTTATTTAGAGGTATGTTGTTTAATTTTCAAACGTTTGTGGACTTTCTATTTTAATTCTGTTGAGTTTAGAGGAAGTAGTTTGTATGATTTCAATCCTTTTATCTTTTTTGAGATTTATTTTATGGTCCAGAATAAATAGTCTGTCTTGGTGAATGTTTGCTGTACATGTGATATGTATGCTGCTGTCATGGAGTAGAATGTTTTACAAATGTCAGTTATATTAAGTTGGTTGATAATCCTAAGTGAATTTGGAATGATATGTTGGAATTCGCTAGAGGACAAAAGATGGGGATAGGCACAGAAATATGATATTATAGAACATAATCCAATCCATTCATTTTTAGTTGAGGAATGTATGGCCCAGAGTGGTGATACAACTTGTCCGAAGTCACATACTTGTTTGTGCCACATATTCAGTTTTCTGAATAGCCTTTAGAAGTAATAGCGTTCATCAAGATGTTTTCCCCAGAAGTCATGAACTAGCTGGCCTTGACTTGGTTTTGATGACAAAGAAGTTTGAAAATAGCTCTGTTCAAGGTGGGAATTTGTTGAACTGCTTACTTGCACCATGTGTAATGGCAGGAATGCTTGCGTTTAGTTTAAGTGGTTGAACTTTGATGAGGAAATTAGGGCATGGACCATTCACATTGGTTTCCTACTATTCTCATATGTTAGGTGGAGTGCTAGGTACTAGGGCTATAAAGATAAACAAGTCAGGTTCCTCATCAAACAGTTGTAGTTTGAATTAGAACGCAGAGCACCAGATTTTATTTTTTTAGCCCACTCTCTTTTCAAGTACTAGAACCAAGTTGTCTCTTATTTTCAGCAAACTAATTTAATACCATTGTCATGAATCTTATGCTCTGAGAAGTTTCCCCTCATATTAAATTTGCTCCTGATGGTAGTCCTTCTCCCTTCTTTAATGGTAATTTTCTTCCAATTTTAAAAGTAATACATGTTCTTTGTGGACAATTTGGACATTTTTTAAAAGCTCAGAGAAGAGAATAAAAAATGATGTGTAATCCTTCTGCCCAGTGACAACCATTGTTAACATTTAGATGCATATAATTTTAATCTTTTATTACCCTAGGTATATATGTGTATAAAATATTTTATGTTTGTAAAATTTCAGGTACCTTCTAATCTTAAAATTGATTTCATGATGCTTTCTCTTTTCTCTCATAAAATGAAATACTTCTTGAGATTGATTTATAGTTTTCAGTATAAATGTATTATTGTAGACTCATCTTTTGGTGGTGGTGTATTCAGTTGAGTAAATGTGGTCTGTGAACAGAGAACATGTGATTAATTTTGCTTTAATAGTAGAGGTAGGAGATATGGAAGTCAGATGAATGTTCACAGGAATTTTCTGCTGCTGGTTTTGGCTATTCTGTCTGTAGCTAGACAAAGGAGATAGAATATTCTGTTCTGGTAATCCTTCTTGTCTTTCCTCAACTTGAACCCTTACTTAATCTTTTACTGAAGAAACTAAAATTTCTTTAGCTACAACTCTTTCTGATCAGGTCACTAAATCTATTTTCATGTTTCACAATTGGATACTTTGTACTATTTTAAGTTTTTTTATTTTAGCTCTTCAATTTAAAAATTTTAATTCTCCCACCTTTTAGGTGAAGTTTAATTTGAGGTGGCAAGCTCCAATTAGTTGCATTTGAAAGAGAGTGGTATGCAGGCAATAATTAGTAGACATATAAAGACTGTAGGGATTGGATATCATCTTTACACTGTCTTTTTGAAAATGGAAAAATACTAATCTTTTTTTTTTCTAGATAGTCATATTTTTAAAAGTATTTTATAGATTAGCTGGCTTGTGTTTTCTCTGAGATAAGTAAATGTGTGGTATGCCTCTGAATGTACTGTAGGAATAGTCTTCCCCATAACAACCTCAAGAAATGTTTGTGGAAAATACGTGTGAATGATGGTGCCTGTGATCTCATGTGATGGTTTTGTGAGACCTTTGAGTAAAGCAGGAAACTCGCAGTTGATTACTTGGTCTGGAGACAGTGACTTGTTTTCTGCTGGCTTGTTACACGCCGCCAACTGGTTTTTCAGCATTGAGGTGTCCTGCTGTACTTCATTCTCTGATGATATTAACACTTGATTGGAATGAGGAGAACTAATAGTATGTTTTCCTCTTCTCTTAGATTCATGCCCGCAACCAAAATGAAATAATTTTCGGGCTGAATGATGGCTACTATGGTGCTCCGTTTGAACATAAGGTAAGAGGACTTTCCTGGTGCTATGAGTTTTGTTTAGTGCGGCTGGCTGTGCCTTGACTTGTACAGTAACATGCTCTGTGTAAACAGAACCCTTGTAAGTTTGTTGTGTAGTGTGGCTTAGGGTGGAAGCCTTTTAAAATGAAAACTTATTTTTAACCACCCCAATTCATGTTTTCTGAATTCAGGTTATCTTCATTTTTTAAAAGAAAATCTGAACTGTTTTTTTCTTATCCTACATAATTCTTTGGGAGTTAAGAATGGTGAATTTTGATTAGATGCAATACAATTTTATTAAATGTTTCAGATAGCTTTTACAACTTTCAGTACATTTAAGAAATTATGAGTCATTATAGTCAGCACTATATGTCTACAGGCGATTAGAGAAAGGAAAGGAAAGAGAACCTGTGTTTACCAAGTACCTACTAGTACTTATGGTACTATGCCAGGTGATTCATGTTCTTTATCCCACTTAATAATAGCTACAAACCAATGAGGCATGTTTTCTATATTGTTTGCTCTTAGTGATCATGCTACTTCATAATTCTTGGTTGTCTTAAATGCTGTTGCTAGAATGCTCCATTCATTCAACAACTATTTATTACCTGCTGAATGTCAGCTACTGTGCTCTAAGAGCTAAGAGTACAGTAGTGAGCAAGTGGGTATTTTCCTATTGTTATGGAATATATGGAAGAGACAAGCAGTGATAAAGGAACCTAACAAATAAATATACAAACACAAATGGTGGTAAGTGCTATTAAAGTGTGTAATAAGAACCTTATTACCCACTCTAGTGACTCAAGAAAGGTCTTCTTGGCGACTTGACTTTTAAGGTTACAATCCAGAGGATGAGTGGAAGTGAACTATGTGGAGGGAGTGGGGCTGAATAGAGAACATTCCAGGCAGAGGAGGGTAACATGTTGGAAGGCTATGTAGTGGAACCGGACATGGTGAGTTTTAGGGACTGAATGAAGGTCAGAGTGATGAGGGAGAATTTTAATATAAGACCGGAT
Organism: Rhinolophus hipposideros; assembly: GCF_964194185.1. NCBI lineage: Eukaryota > Metazoa > Chordata > Mammalia > Chiroptera > Rhinolophidae > Rhinolophus > Rhinolophus hipposideros. The sequence continues at coordinate 49,121,177 of NC_138056.1, forward strand.
GTAATGTAATGTAGTGCAGTGCAGTGCAGTGCAATGCAGTGCAATGCAATGCAATGCAATGTAATGTAATGTAAGACCTAGTCTTATATTAATTTTTGCTCCAAAAGACGCATTAGAGCTGATGGTCTGGCTGGGTCTTATTTTCGGTGAAACATGGTATGAGTCTGGAGTTAGAGGACAGAAGTGAGTTAGAGATATAAGTATGGGGCCAAGAGTCAGTGAAGTATTGAGTACAGATAAGATAGACTAAGGACAGGCTCTACAGTGAGAAAAAAGGAGCTTAGTAACCAAGCCTTGATGACGTCTAACTGTTAAAGACCAAATAGAGGAAGAGGCATTGGAAAAGATGACTGAGAAGGAGTGGCGAGAGACAAATAAGGGAAAGAGAGTGAAATCTCTTACACAGTCTCTGAGGCCAAAGAGAGAGGTTTTTGTTTTGTTTTGTTTTTCTCTTTTGAGGAGTGGTCAGATAAGATGAGAACTGAAAATTGCCCATCAGATTTGGCATAATGGAAGCTATTCTTGGTGACTTCTTCAGGACTTAGTTTTGGCTCTGATAAGCTTTTCTTCTTTCGTTATTATAAAGTCCTCATTTTCTGAGACCCTGTAGTGTATCAACATCTTATGTGTACCTTTGACATAGGTATATGAGGTCAGACAATTAAGTTCACGAACTCATCCTAGAAAAAGTGCTACATACCTCGTTGCTGAATATCACTACGGTCACCTTCGAAGTACTATCCTTGGAAGCTATGCACCGACGCCAGCACCTAGTCCACCCTTCAAAGCAACTTTGGAACTCTTTTGTTGAACTGGCCATCAGAGCTGTTGTCCTATGAGTATACTTCCTTTCTAATTGAAACTTCACCCACAAAAAACAAAAAAAGCAAGCAAAACTGGGATCTTCTCCTTACAGGAACAAAGCCTGATCCTCCTTGCCCAGAGCAGAAGTCTTGTGTGTTTTAGACAGGCTGTTCCTGAATGGGAGGGGAGCAGAAAGGACTGAGGCAGTCGCGCTCAGTTTCATCTCCCAAGCTCAACAATCGGATAAGTCATCTGCGGGTCTTGGGGAGGAGTGTGTGAAGGATATGAAAAAACTGCAAATGTTCTTTTAATTACCTTCTCCCCTGGGAAATGAAGTGGGAAGTTTTTCTCCTGTGTGGAAACATATATACCAGGCACTATTGTAAGTGCTTTACATATTTTACCTCATTTAAACCTCACAATTGTCCTTGTATGGAAGAGGAACTGGCACAGGTCAGTTTCCCAAGATGACACAGCTACTAAGTAGCAGAGCTGACAGATTCAAGACCAAATGGTCAATAAATGGTTATTGAATATATGATTGTGGTAAGTGGTACATTTTATTGTATAGTCCTTCAGTTAATGAGTTTTGTAAACTTATAATAAGTCCCACTTATCTTGCCCCTGTACCAGCTTTCAAATGAACACCTGACATAGAGGCAGAACCTTAAAAAGCATTTCTTTTTTCTTTTTTTAAGAAATCAGTGTTTCTTGTCAAGATGGCCTCGTAAGTGTACACTTTGATCCCCTCTGCTGTATTAAACAAAAAGCAATGACTGATGAAATCAGCAATTTAAAGAGGACCTACCTTACTGAAACAAAGAAACAAAAAGCAAGATAATGATTATCTTTGAAACAGAAATGGAATAGAAACACAAAGAAGTGGGCGGAAGCAAAAGCTTTGGGCATAGTTGGCTGAAAGATGTACTCCTCTGAGCAAAATGAGCCCTAAAAGCTAAGCTACGGCTCTCTCTGAGACGTCTTAGATATCTTTGAGAAACTGCAGATCTATAAGGACAAGTTTAAAAGGGAAAATCTTAAAAGCTAGCAGGGAGAACGAAAATATTACATGAATTAGGCTGACAGCCAATGTCTCATCAGCAATGGTAGATGCCAGAAGAAATATATCTTCAAAGTGCTGTTAACTATTCATGTATAATTCTATTTATTGTAGAACTTTCAGTTGGGAGTGACAGAGACAATTTTAAATGCACAAAGATTGTGAGTTTATTGTCCACAGACCCTTTTTCTGTGCTATAGTGAATGATGCAGATCGAGATGATTCCAAAGGAAAGATGTAGGTAGTAACAGCAAGTTACAGCAAGGTGCATAAAAAGGGTTCAGACGTTAGTGAATTAACTACTGCCTGTAAACTAATAAGCAACAAAAACTAACATATAGTAAGTTTCTGTGTTTTAAGGTGAAACAAACTAGAGCATTGTTATTCAAAGTATAGTATGTGGACCAGAACCAGTCCAATAACCATCTGTCACCAGCCTGTAGTGCACCAAGTATAAAAATTGAAAGTAAATGTTTCAAAACTTTTATGGCAATTTGACATTATTGTGCCTTTTTATTGTTCTTTCCAAAAGTATTGGTTTGCAAGGGGTTGAAGGAAAAGCAGCTGGTGCTTTCCCACAGAGTTTGAGAAACATTGCTCCAGACAATAATAAGGTGAGGGAGGGGATTTAAAGATGGAAGACTCATCGAGGTCACTGATTTGTCTGGGAGACGAATAGAGATTCGAACCAACCGTAGAATTTCTTAGAAAAATTTGTGGTCAAGTATGCATGTTAAAAATTTAAAGATACCTAGTAATGACTAGAAACAGAACACAGATTTTTAATTAACAGAGGGAGAAAAGGGAATATAAAGTGTAGAAAACTTTGTTAACTTGATAGGAGACAGAAAAGGAGAACAGAAATGAAAACAAATAGTAAACAGAAACTTGTAGCACAGAGGCAGTGGTAGAAATAAGTCCAAATATTTGTAATCACAATAACTGCTAATGGTTAGCATGTCTGTGTTTGAAATACCGCATAAAGGATTTAAAAAATGCTGAAGCACCAAGGCCGTCAGAACAGGATTGTATTTTAATAATGTGTTTTCTATCATGTTTTCCCCAAAATAAGACCTAGCCAGACAATCAGCTCTAATGCGTCTTTTGGAGCAATAATTAATATAAGACCCGGTATTTATATTATATGACATGACATGACACCTGGTTTTATATTATAGTAAAATAAGACCAGGTCTTATATTAATTTTTACTCCAAAAGACACATTAGAGCTGATGGTCTGGCTATGTCTTATTTTCGGGGAAACACGGTATACAGGAGAGTAAGAATTACACTCATGAAGCAATAAGGAAGCATGTTTTAAAGCAACTTTTAAAATAATAACTAAATTTTTTCTTGATCACTTCCTTAGCATTCTTGTTTTTTTACATTAGCTGTAATCAGAAACACTTTTATTATTACTTCTGATGATTATGTTGCTGTTAATCTTCTCTCTGACCATATTGCTTAAAGTGCCTTCAGCCACTATGGTCTAAAAGATGAAATTATTTATTTGCTCAGAACTTTTGCCTTGTTATCTTTTTCCCAAAAAGGATTTACTCACTTCTCAAAACTGTTGAGTTTTTAGGAACCTAGTAAGTGTCTCAACTATCTACTACAATGGACGAGGAGTCTCACTACTAGGAGTATGTTTGGAAGTGAACCCATTTGAAAGTCTTGACTAAAGTGTACACTGTGGGTTTGAATCCGGTGTTCAGAAACCTCAGCTGGCAGTATTAGGGCGTGATATGTTGTTAATTTTATGTAGTAAAATTTCATTTATCTGGCATACAAATGTGGAACTCTTAAATTTTTAGCAGCAGTGCAAAGAAATAATTGAATAAATGATGAAAATCTAGCTTTAGTTGTAAAAGTGATTCATGTTTTTTTCGGTCAATAAATATCAAGTACCTACTATGCACCCATTATTAAACTAGGTACTAAAATGAAAAAAACAAGTCTTTTTTCCCTCCTGTTGTAGGGAAAAACCCGGTTCTTTCTGACCTTTTTTCTCTTTCCTGTGTGTCTCTTTTACTACTCACACTTAACTTCTAATGCTTCTGGTCCCCCAAATGTGCGGATGTTTCCCCCACACCAACAAGCAATTCTCTGTGACACCAGCTGGGTGCCCTTCAATTTAACTCACTATTAACACTGTCTACCTGGACATAGTGTCAGGTTACGGGCTCAGTCCTACAAGACTGCCCCCTATACCACACTTCAGATACCAGTCTCAATCCCGTTATCACCCGTGCTTCTGACCAACCGGCTATAGGTTCAAGGTTCCAACAACTCCCTCCTTGAGTTTGTTTAATCTGCTAGAGCGGCCCACAGAACTCATGGAAACACTTAGGTTTACCAGTTTATTAAAGGATTTCATAAAGGATACAGATAAATAGCCAGATGGAAGAGATGTGTAGGGCGAGGTCTGGGAGGGTCCCGAGTACAGGAACTTTCGTCCCTGTGGAGTTGGGGTTTGTCACCCTCCCAGTGTGTACGTTGGCCAGCCTGACCCCTGTACTTTTGCCTCCCTCCCTCTCTCCCTCCCTCCCTCCCTCCCAACTCCCCTCCTCCCTTCCTTCTTCCTTCCTTCCTTCCTTCCTTCCTTCCTTCCTTCCTTCCTTCCTTCCTTCCTTCCTTCCTTCCTTCCTTTCTTTTTACTTTAAGTATGTAAGTACAATTGGCGTACAATTCTGTATTGGTTATATTAGTTTCAGGTGTACAGTGCAGTGATTTGACATATTGATACCTTACAATGCGATCAGCTCACTAATTCTAGTAATCATCTATCACGGTGCAAATGTATCATGATATTATTGACTATATTCCCCTTCCCCTTTCCACCCATCCCCCCACGCCTTCCTTTGTGGTAACCATCCTTTCGGTATCTGTTTCTATGAGTCTGTTTTGCTTTGTTTTTACATTCCACATATAAGTGAAACCATATAGTATTTGTCTTTCTCTGCCTGATTTATTTCTCTTAGTTTGCCCTCTAGAGCCATACATGTTGTTGCAAATGGCAAGATTTCGTTCTTTTTTACGGCTGAGTAATATTCCATTGTATATAATTACCACATCTTCTTTTTCCATTCATCTATTGATGGACATCTAAGCTGCTTCTATATCTTGGCTATTGTAAATAATGCTGTAATGAACATAGGGGTGCACATATCTTTTCAAATTAGTGTTTTTATTTTCTTTGGATAAATACCCGGATGTGCAATTGCTGGGTTGTATGGTATGTCCATTTCTAGTGTTTTTGAGGAATCGCATACTGTTTTCCATAGGGGCTGTACCAATCTGCAGTCCCATCAACGGTGCACGAGTCTGAACCCTGTACCTTCGGAATCTTATGGAGGCTTCATCATGTAGGCCTGATCGATCTTTCCATTTTCAGCCCCTCTCCTCTCTCTGGAGGATTGGCAACAGGGCTGAAAATTCCAAGCTTCTAATCCTGGCTAGGTCTTTCCAGTGACCACCCCTCATCCAGGAGCCATCCAGCAGAGTTCCCTCGTTAGAACAAAAGATACACACCCGGGAAATTACAAGGTGTTCAAGAGCTCTGTGTCAGGAACTGGGATCAAAGACCAAATATTAGAACAAAGGTGCTTGTAGGCTTTTGTCACCTAGGAAATTACAAGGGCTTTAAGAGCTCTGTGCCAGGAGCTGGGGGCAGAGACCAATATATGTATTTATTTTATTATCTCACAGGTACTGGGGATAAAAAAAGTATTAGACACAGATTCACAAATATTTATTCTTTTTAGTTGAGGAGATAAAGCTACATATATTCCAGAATTACAAATGGCTTTGGTTTGAAAAATTGTTTTTGATATCAGTTATTTTGGTCTTGCAGATAACATAGGTGAATTATAGCAAACCATAAATAATTTGAAGAGCACCTTTGGAACAGGTGTTCTGTTTAATGTTTGGGGACTGTAGAGAAACAGAGAGGAACACTTGTAGCTTGAAGTCGGGATGGATGGGGATTGGTGAATAAGACAGGGTGGCCAAGAGCGGTGTTTTCTGGGTGGATTTAACTGCTAGGATGGCAATTGAGAAGACGGGGAATGAGAGGCTGTTGGGCCAGCTTTTTATCTAATAAGCTGGAACCCTTGCAGATCCAAGTTCAGGAGGTTTTGCCTTTAATATAGACATGTAAGATCATCTTTACCTGAATTTCCTTTTGACATCTACTTTCTGGGAGGATGCTGACAGCTACCTGGGTGCACGCACATTCCTGGTGGTTAAGAATTGGGTTTTGGAATCAGATTGATGTGAATTTAATTCCAGGCACTGCTGCTTACCTATAAGAGAGATCTTGGACAAAGTGAGTCATCTCTGTGTTTGTTTTCTCATCTGTAAATGGAGATAATGTCTACCTCATCATAGATTAAAGGTGATAATGTATATCCCAAGCATGGCCCATGTATAGGGTTCAATGATAAATGGAAACTACTACTCACTAGGCTCTTAAACCTATTGATAAGAGGGTTCACATCTCTAATGCTTACCATTACGTCAGTTGTGTCCCTTGCACAGTGCTGCCATGTACGGGGGCTGAATAAAAGTGTATTAATGAATGAAGGTGAGTGCTTGCTGTGTTTAGGACTGTCGTAACAATAATTGAGATTAAAAATCTTGAGGGAATGCTATTTCTCTCTCCCACCCGACTTTACCTCCAGCTCCAACTTTGGGAGTTTTATTTTTATGAACTCATACTGCCATAATAACTCTTAACTGTTGTGTTTTTGACCACGTGCAAAAAGCATTAGCTTGGTAAGAATTCTTTTCTCAGACTGAAAACTGTAACAGCAGTGTCTTCAGAGGCCAGTAGATGGCAATGCTTTCTCATTTTAAAGAGAAAAAAAATTACAGCAGAAATAGAATCCAACAAAAAAGGATCAAATCTTTTTGGAATGAAACTCTCAAGAGATTAAAGTAGCAATTTGGTGATTAATTTCACAAATGCAGCCACATAACTTGATCATCTCAAGTACACAGTCAAACTGAGATTAAAGATTTAGGGACAACAGTGAGTTTTATGATCTGAGAGGCTGTACAAATGAAAAATCCTATTTTACATTTTTCAGGGACTGCTTTTGAAAAGCAGAAAACCTGAATTCTAATCCCAGTTTTGTTCTGGTACTGTGTTCCTTGAGCAAATCACTTAACCTCTCTTAGTTTTAGGTTCCTCATCTCAAAAGTAAGAATATCCTAATTAGCTGATTAACACTGGAAGGAATACTAGAGTTCTCTAGCTCAATGCCCCTATTTCATGGATAAAGAAACTGAGGCTCAGGGAGCCTCATGAACTCTTGAATTTGACATGGCAAGTTAGTTTCATGCTATAGATGTAAGTTAGACATAGCGATAATATATACGTGTAATATGTAATAGAATAAAATCACTACATACTTACTTTCGTAGCTCTTTTACTTTTAAGCATTTGCTTATAAATGATTAACTCCATCCTTACAAATGGCTTCTGAGGAAGGTAGAGCATCTGTTATTAGTAGTTTTAGTAGTACTAGTAGTAGTAGTAATAGTAATAATAGCAGGCATCTAACAGGTACACAATAAGTATTTGGGGAATAACTGAATGACCAAGATACCAGGATGAGTTAGTGGCAGAACCAGGATCAGAACATATCTCTTTCTTTTTAGATACGTACTTTCTTCATTATACTGTGTCACCTATGTAAAAGTGATGGATAGATATTTTCATCATTTAATTTCTTTTTGAGGTTTCTTTCATCATTTAACTTGATTAACTTTGATTGTGATCACATGCTGTTAGAGATGTCTTCTTTAACTTATAGCAGCTGAAGTGGGCAGCTATTAGTTTTTCATTTTCAGGATAAAGAAGTTTGAAGCTTTCTAGAAAAGTTAAGAGAGTTCCATTTAGTTAACTTTATGGAACTGAGAAATTAAAAAGATGGCTACTTCCTCTTGCTAGTCAAATTAATGGATGCTAACTTGTTTCCAAAGCACGTTCCACACAGTACACAAGCAGAACGTTCAGAAGTAGGGATTAAGTATCCCCAGTAGCCTATGTTTTAACAACAAAGAAAGGGCTATCGTATAATTTCTGTCCAGGTCTCAAGCAAAAGTAGGAAAATCATAAAAATAGCTAATTTCTACACATATCCTATTTAGTTTCCTTTGTACCGCCTGCCCCCTATTACAAAATATAAGAAACAAAGACTAGACAGATTCTCAGGGGCTGTGTCTAATAAAACATCAGGTATGTGAGCTCAGTTTAAATCCAGGGTAAAACTTTGTTTCTGAGTTGTTTGAGCTGGTGTGATAGCCTAGTCACAGTGTTACACCAGGTAGGTACAGAACTTTTGAAGACGACTGTTGTTAGTTTTCATTTTCGAAATGCCTACTTTATGTCAGACACTATATCGGTTGTTTTACGTGTTTTTATTTAACTTGTGTAACAACCCCACGAGATCGTTATCGTCATTTTACCGGTAAAGTACCCTACAAGAGAACATTAAACTACTGACACAAGATTACATAGCTAGTAAGGTAGCAGGTCCATGATTCAAACCCAGGTCTGACTTATTCAAAGGCTTTTTCTCTTAAACACTATGCTATGTGGCATCTGCACATTTCTCCCCAATTCGTATAGCGTGTCAAAGTACTAAGTCTCTGTCTTTACTTTTTACCAGAGATAGACTGTGTGCATTGTGAGAATAAAATGAGAGAGTGCACGGGAAAGTGCTTTGAATGGTGTAAAGTACAGTATTGCACAGACTTTGGGTATTTATTATTGTGGAGTGGGCATGCAATGCCCATGAGGCCATCAGCCCACTGAAATCCACAAAAAGTTCCGTGCATTAGTCACTATATTTGGCTTCCCTCTGAGTCTTTTTTTCCCCTCTTTTCTCTTGGATCAAATTAACTTCTGACAGATGTTTGGAAAATCAACTTATCCTGTAATTCATATTTATAAATCCTGCTGCTGCAGTGTGGTCCCCATTCTCTCTCTTCATTGATGCCAGAGAATAATCTGGGAAAATGCCACGTTTCCTGTTATGCATTTGGAAGTTCTTGTCTTCTTAGCACAATCTGAGCTTTTCAGAATTTTGATACCGGAAAATTCAAAGCCAAACATGGTTCTTCATATAGATATTTTAGATTCTTGAGAAGTAAATAGAAACAGAGCTCCAGACTTGTCCTCACTAGGGGATTCAGAGAGTTTAAAATTCTGTTTTGTTTAAAATTTTGAAAACTAGTTTTTACTATTCTCTCTGACATTTGTGATGAGGGCATTCTTGACTGTATTTCTCCCTCCCCCCCATAGTTTCGGATTATCTGCAGAGCTGGGAATCCTTTCTTTTATTTAAAATCTCTCCACTAATGCTAGCTAACAGGATATCACTATTGCCTCCTCTTACTCTCCCACTTCTCTCACAGTGATAGTAATTTGTATATACATCTTTCCTCCTCTTAGCGTGTAAGCTCCTTTAGGATTGAGGTTGTGTCTCACCCACTTTTATAGCCCCAGGATTTAGCACAGACTATGCTTAGTAAATATTTTCCATGAGTAGATGAAGTTTACTTGGATCACATGGTTCCTATCTCTACCCTATTCTGAAATATACTTTTCGCTTAAAGGATGGCTACTTCAGCAGGGGCACTTGCCGTCCTCACGTCAGGGAATAACATTAATGACATTAGTCCACTTCGTACTTGGAGTGTGTGACTATGATTGTGATGATTTTTTGAGGGTTGTTTGAAATACTGAAGTATGAACAAGAATCTCTTCATCCCTCTTGACTTGAATTAAAAAGAAAAAACAGAATTGATTTTAGTTTCAGTATCTGTATACCTTTTTTAATAACACTATTCTTATTTCTCATTAGTTTTCACTGGTTTGAGGGAGAGGAAAACATCCTCTGTTGTCCCAAACCTTGTACAAAACCTGGGGGAAAATCCACATTCAGCATCAGCTCAGTGTCTAAGAAGAGGGCTTGCCTCCCCTCCCTAACAGCGAAGCATCTGGTGCCCACGGCTTGAAGGTGCTTGACGGAGATACTTGCATAATTATTCTGTTTTAACTTGGCTGACACTTAAAAGTGTATTAATGTCCAAAGGAACATATACACATGGGAACACAGGCTGTCTTATGGATTCGTCAGGTAGCTATTTTAGGAATAGTTGTACAAATAAATACTATATTTTAAAAAAGTATACACATTGCATCTGAAAATGTGCTCAGGTAGTAGAATGAGCCATTGTTGTTATTTTTTTTTTCCCCTTGCCCATTATAGTTTCTTATTCTACTAAGTAAGTAGAAGAAGGGTTGCTTGCAAAGCTCACTTAGAGTTTGAAGAATAACAGAGAACACCAACCGTCCTGCTGGGGAGAGCTTTTGGTGCAGTCCTTAAGCCACTGTCCTCTGGCTTCCACTTGGGCCTTTTGTCTTCTTATTAACCTATTGTATCTGGATGATTCAACCCTCTCCCAAGTCTTCATCTCCAGTCTGTATTCCCATATATCTAGATGTGTGTCAAACTGCTTTAGTATTTCAGAGATAGAACAATGTACAAGTCCCAAACTGAGCCCAATTTCCCTCCCCCTTTCAAAAAAGAGGGTTTTCTGTTGTGTTCCTTAGTTCAGTGAATGGTACTGCTACCCATCGGCTTTCTCATGTTAGAACAGGGGGTAATCCTGGACCCCTCCCTCTTTTTTTGAATCACTGCTGATGGTACCTGCTAAATATCTACATACTTCCTTACTGGTTCTTGACGTTGTAACCAGATGTATCTTGTTGAAATGCTGGTTATGTCTCTCCTTTATTCAGATCATTTCAGAGCAATTAATGAATGATTTATAAGATCTGGCTATGGTCTGGTTCCTGATTTCTAAGCACCCCACCCATAATACTTTCTTATGCTAAAATTTATGCATCTCAGTTTTAGCTTAGGTCCCATTTCCATAGAATGGTTTCCTGTGAATACCCCCTAAGTCCAGTTTGGTACCCCTCTTATGTGCTCCCATAGCAAATTGCATTTCATTTCCCTTGTGATGGATCCTTATCCTGCTCTATTCTGATTGCCCCTTTGGTCATCTTTCTTTAGTATTAGAATGTAAGCTATGTTAGGGCAGGAACAATGTGTATCTTCATCACTAATTTATCCATAGTATTTAGGACCATGCCTGGCATATAGCAGTAATTTAGTAAATATTTGTTGAGTGAATGAATGAATGAAGTTTCTGTTGACCCAGATCATTAAAAATTCTATTGGGATACACTCCTTGGTTGTCATCAGTTGTATAGCTTGTTACTCAAAATTCTAGATCTTTATGTTTAAGTAGTTCCTGACCATTTCTGCGTAGACACCTGCCATTTGTAAGTTATTATACCTTAAATGGAAGTCTTTACTTTTCTCTCCAGCCTTGCTTTCCCTTCCCATTTTCCACATCTTTATTAACTACTTTCCCACTTATCCAGGCCTCAAATCTGCAGTTAGGTTTGATTGATTTATTTTATTCACTGGATTCAGTCACTGGACTCTTTTGCATCCTTCTTTGAAATAACCCACATCCATGACTACTTTTCCGTCTCCCGTGCCGTAATCCTAGCTCCCAGCGGCATCCCGAGGGCTGATGACTGCGCTGGTTTCCTGGCGGGCCTATGCACTCTAGTCTCTTTGTATCCACTCTGTCTTACTCACCACTGCCGATTAATCTTCCTAAAGCGTACTTTCGTTTTGGTTGTATAGAGTAACCATTGTTTGCTAAATGTGTCCAGATTTCTGACCCGATTTTCTACTCTCTCCATCAGCCTATACTTAGTCGGTGGTGTAGTGCTTTTATTTCTGTTTCTGCTTTTCTCTTTTTTTCTCCTTGTTCTCCTTCCTCCTCCTCCTCTTCCTCTTTCTCTGTCTCTCGCTGTTTCTCTCTCCCTACCTCTGCCTTTCTTTGTCTGTCTGTCTTTTTTTCGTGGTTTGAGCTCTGTCTCATTACCTCTAGTAAGTGTGGATTTTCAGAAAAGCCCCCAACTGGTATTTGGACATTCTGCCTCCTCTAGTTCACATTCATCATTACCAGAGTAACCTTCCTAAAATTTAGGTCCGATCATTACCTACATTGTCAGAAATTTTTCATGAGTCCTTATTGACCAAAGGTTGACTTTGTCTTTGCTCTTTAGCATGGCATTCAAAGCTTTGGGTCTCCTGGGTCTCCCAACCTACTTTTTCAGTTTTATCTCCCACTATTTCCTTCCTCAGAGTTTCGAGTAATTACATCTCCAAAGCTGAGCACACTGGACGACTATTTAATTTTCTCCGAATGCAGCTTGTGTTTTCCCACTCTCACGTTTTGGCTAAAGGTGTTCCGTCTGTGTGGGACTTTTCCTTCACTGCCATTCAGCTTTTTAGTACTCCTTAATCTATGCCAAATACTGCCACCCCTTGCAAACTTTGATGTTGCTGCTTCTACTAGATGGAATCTTTACCGCATCAGAACTCCTGTAAATTTTCCCCCCCAATCTTTCTTATGCCACGTTTGCATTATTATTTCACTCAGAACCTTAGCTGGGTTGTGTAGTTTTATAAGGATGGTGGCAACTGCCTGGCAACCTCTATGTATTAGATGTTTAGTAAACACTGAAATGAATAAGTATATGTATAATACTGTTTGCTTTATAATCAGTTATCCTGATTACGTAGTGAGTCAGTCAACTTGATTATTTCAGTAGAACTTTTAGAGTTTTAATGAAGTTAAGGACAGTGTTATGATATGATAGCAGCTACAATGTACAGTAACATGTTTTAAAAGGTGTCTCATTCAATGATCTAGGATAGGGGTAAACAAACTACAGTCCAGCACATGTTTTTGTATGGCCTGTGAGCTAAGAATCATTTTTACACTTGTAAATGATTTGAAGGAGAAAACAAAGAGATGACATGTGGCTTGCAAAGCCTAAAATATTTGCTATTGGGCCATTGACCAGGAATGTTTGTCGACCAATGATCTAGAAACACACAATGATCATTTGCCTAGAATTGCTCCTGCTCATTGGACCTGTGAAATTACCTGTTTCCTCAACCGTTTAGTAGGTACTCACTCAGACCAGTTAGTAGGTACTCACTCAGACCTTCTTTCCCTTCCCTGAAAAAGAAGGGTTAGGCCTGGCTTCAGAAGAATTTCGAGAGACGTAAATCTCCTCTGGGCTCCTTGGCACTTGGCAGTATCTCACACAGATAACCAGATACAAATGAGCCGTTTCTTTCCATTATAATCCTTCATCAGAGGTCTGTCGGGATTGCACATCTGGTGAAGTTAGATGTCATTCAGAACAAGCCTCTTAGTGTATTTCAAGAATGATAATTGCTAAGTGGTGGCTGAAGCAGAAGGGTTTAATAATGTCCTTAAGTTGCCTTAAATGTACACGGACCCAGAATGTTAGAACTGGAAAAGGTCTTAGAGATCAAGTCCAGCAGGGCCATTAAAAAGACGGGCTGTGGAGCCAGACTGCACGGCTCTTCTACCTAATCCTTTCAGTGGCTCAGTTTCCTCACCTTTAAAGTGGGGATAATAATAGCATCTGTTTCACAGGGTTGTATTAAATATATTAACCCTTAACATATTAATGTTTAAGTATTAAAATTAACGTGGAAAAAAACACTGCCTGGCATACTGTAAGTGCTCATAAATGTTTTTTCCCTTGTGTCTTTTGCTGTCATTTTTTTTATTATTGTCTTTATTAGTAGTAGTCTCATCTCATTTTATAGTTAAAGAAACTGAGGCCTGAAGGAGTTAAATGATTTTCCTCACTTCCGTGGCAGGGAGAGTGGATTAAAACCTTTCATTTGAATGCTCTTTCCATGCTATAATATGTTGCTTTTTAGTTATGTGTTGGTGGGTGTGGATGAGTTTTTAATAGGAAAAAAAATGTTTGGCAGCTTTTTGCATAAAATAAGAAAAGTTAAATGGAATGTCATTAACCATTTCACCTGAGAATCTTAAATCTACTTCTGGTGTCTTTTATCATTCTGGATTTTGTAGTTAATTTATAGGACTACTCTTATCTCTGTCCTCTTCCTCCTCGTCTGCCCTCATGATATGTAGGTTATTTCATAGCTATGTCTTTTTTTTTAATTGAGATGAAATTCACATAACATAAAATTAACCATTTTACAGTGTACAATCCAGTAGCATTGGCATGTTCAGAATATTGTGCAACCGTCACCTCTATCAAGTTGTGTAACATTTTCATCACCCCAAAGGAAAATCCCATACCCGCTAAGCATTCACTCGCCATTTTGCCCTCCCCAGCTCTCTGGCAAACAGCCGTCTGCTGCTGTCTCCATGGATTTGCCTATTCTGAATGTTCCATATAAGTGGAATCCTACTATACGTAGTCCTTTATGTCGGGCTGTTTTCACTTAGCACGATAGTTTGAGGTGCATCCACGTGTAGCATGTGTCAGTGCTTATTTCTTTCTTATGGCTGAGTAATAGCCCATCGTACGACTAGGCCATAGTTTGTTTATCCATTCATCTGTTGATGGGTATTTGGGTTGTTTTTACCTTTTGGCTATTGTGAATAGTGCTGCTATGAACATTTGTGTACAAATATTTGTTTACGTACATGTTTTCAGTTGTTTTGGGTATATACCTAGGAATGGAATGGCTGGGTCATAAGGTAGTTCCGTTTATCTTTTTGAGGAATTGACAAACTTTTTTGCACAGCGGTGACCATTTTACAATTCCAGCAGCAATATATGAGGCTTCTGATTTCTCCACATCCTTACCAACACTTATTATTATTTTTTTCTAATTTTAAAATTCTCTGTGTATCTATCTATCTATCCATCTATCTCCGTTTGTCTTTCTGTCCTGGTGGGTATGAAGTTGTATCTCATTGTGGTTTTGATTTGCATTTCCATAATGACTAATGATGTTGAACATCGTTGCATGTGCTTGTTTGCTATTCATGTGTCTCTTTTGGAGTAATATCTCTTTAAGTCCTTTGCCCATTTTTTAATTGGGTTGTTTGTCTTCTTGTTGTTGAGTTGTCAGAGTTCTTTATGTATTCTGGATATTAGACCTTTATCAGATATAGTATGATTTGCAAATATTTTCTCTCATTTTGTGGGTTTTTTCACTTTCTTTATGGTGTTCTTTGATGTACAAACAGTTTTGAATTTTGATGAAGTCCAATTTATTATTTCTTTTATTGCTCATGCTTTGGGGGAGTCATATCTAAGAACCCATTGGCAAATCCAAGTTATGTAGATGCACCCTTGTGTTTTCTTCTATAGTTTTATGGTTTTAACTCTTATAATTAGTCTTTGATCCATTTTGAGGTAATTTTTGTATTTTATATGGTGTCAGGGATGGACCCAACTTCATATTTTTGCATGTGGCTATTCAGTTGTTTGAGCATCGTTTGTTGAGAACACGATTCTTTCCCCATTGAATACTCCTGGCATCTTTGTCTAAATCAATTGACTATACATGTATGAGTTAATTTATGGATTCTCCGTTTTATTCCATTGATCTGTATGTCTATCCTTATGCCAGTACACATTGTTTTGATTACTGTTGCTTTGTAGTAGGTTTTTTTCTTCTTTAGGATTTATTTATTTATATCAAACATTTATGAAAGGAGTAATAAAAGTCTTTAACAAACTGTTGCATAAAATACAGGTGAAGAGAACCCTCTCCAACTTTTTTTTTTTTTTACTTAGACGTTTATCATTTATATCCTTCACACTGTGAACCCCCCTGCCCCCATCCACTACCCCTCTGACATCGCACACAGCCATTACATTTCCGCTGTCTCTGTTCCTAGTGCTGTACTCCGCTTCTTGTAAGTATATACATACATATATATATACATATATGTATATATGTTTATATATATATAAAATTATAGTTGGCATTCATTATAGTTCAGCTTCAGCTTCAGGTGTACAGCGCAGTGATCAGGCATCTACATCATCCCTGAGGTGGTCTGTAGTAGGTTTTGAAATTAGGAAATATGAGTCCTCCAATTTGTTGTGTTACATTGATTGATTTTCTTTTCTTTTTTTTAAAAAATTTATTTATTAGTTTCAGGTGTACAAGACAAGGTAATACTTAGACGTTGATTGATTTTCATTTATTGAACCACCCTTACCTTGGATAAATTCCATTTGTTCTTGGTGTATAATCCTTTAAAAAATTATTTTTAATTGTGGTAAAATATACATAATATACAATTTACCATCTTACCCATTTTAAGTGAACAGTTTACTGCTATTAAATACATTCACATTGTTGTGCAACCATCTCCACCATCTATCTCCAGAACTCTTCATCTAGTAAAAT
Source organism: Rhinolophus hipposideros (assembly GCF_964194185.1). Lineage (NCBI taxonomy): Eukaryota > Metazoa > Chordata > Mammalia > Chiroptera > Rhinolophidae > Rhinolophus > Rhinolophus hipposideros. The sequence goes on from NC_138056.1 coordinate 49,137,375, forward strand.
AGAAACTCTCTACTCATTAAGCAATACCTCTCCATCTTACCCTTCCCCAGGTCCCTAACACTCACCCTTCTACTTTCTGTTTCTATGAATTTGACGACTCTAGGTACCTCCTGTAAGTGAAATCATACACTATTTGTTCTTTCATCACTGGCTTCTTTTACTTAACATAATGTCCTAAGAGTCATCCATACTATAGCACATGTCAGAATTTTCTTTCTTTTAAAGGCTAAATAATATTCCGTTGTGTGAATATACACATTGTGTTTATCCACTCATCTGTTGATGGACACTTGGGTTGCTCCCACCCCTTGACTATTGTGACTAATACCGCTATGAACATGGATGTGAAAAAATACCTATTTGAGTCTTTGCTTTCAATTCTTTTGGGTATACATCCAGACGTAGAATGGCTGGACTAAACTGTATGAGCCTTTTAATATGCTGCTGGATTAGCGTTGCTAGTATTTTGTTGAAGATTTTTGCATCTATATTCATAAGGGACATTGGTCTATAATTTTCTTGTGATGTTATTGTCTGGCTTTGGCATCAGGATAATACTGGCCTCCTAGAATAAGTTAAGAAGTATTTCTTTCTCTTCCATTTTTGGGCAGACTTTGAGAGGATTGGTATTATTTATTTATTTTTAAATAATTGGAAGAATTCACCTGTTAAATCATGTGGTCCTGGGCTTTTCTGGGAGTTTTATGATTACTGATTCAACCTTTTTCTTTGTGTGATGACTGTATTAAATTAACATTTGTTAAGTGAAGCATAGGGTGCCGGAGGGTGAGCCATGATTCAACAACAGACCACAAGAGAAATTGCAATAGAGAAGTTTATTACTCACAGGTCCTGGAGGAATTACAGGGAACCTTCTAGAGGCCCCTTGGGGGAAGTCAAGGCAGAGTTGAAAGGGAGGCAGGACATGGGTAAATGCCTTGATTAGTGTCTGGGGGTAGAGTGCTTTGGGCTTCATAGGCGAGGGCTGGATTGGTCAATTTAAACCAAAAGATCAGGGTTTTGGTAGTCTCTATGGGGATTTTTATCTAAGGGGCACATAAAGCATACAGGTGCTGGAAAGCAGGGGAGACTGTTGATCCCTAGTCATATAGGGAACTTGTATTTGCTTGTAACTCTGTGGGCTGCTATGGAGGGCATGCACTTCCATAAGAGACCTAATGTCAGTTTGAGGTCCCTGCAGGCTGCTTGGTCAAATAAAATGGATGCTGAGGCAGCAATACTATGGAGTAGCTTAGCTAAACTCTATGGACAACATGTAGGTCTATTCAGATTTTCTTGTTTCCTTTTGAGTCAATATTGGTAGTTATTGTATTTCTAGGAGTTCCTATGTTATCTAGTTCATCTGATTTCTTAGCATACAATTATAGTATTCTTCTATAATACTTTTTATTTCTGTAAGTTGGTGATAATGTTCCAATTTTTACTCCTGATTTTAGTCTTCTCTCTTTTTTCCTTGATCAGTCTAGCTTGGTCAATTTTGTTGATCTTTCCAAAGCACTTAACTTTTGGTTTTGTTGATTTCCTCTATTATTTTTGTATTCTCTATTTCATGGATTTCTGCTCTATTTTTTTTTTCTTCCTTGCGGGCTTTGGGTTTAGTTTATTGTTCTTCTTTTTCTAGTTCCTTAAGGTGGAAGGTTAGTTTATTGATTTGAGCACTTTTTTTAATGTAGATGTTTGCAGCTATAAATTTCACTGTGAGCAGTTTTATACTGTATCCCATATGTTTTGATATGTTGTTTTAATTTTCATTCGTCTCAAACTTTTATTCATCTTAAACTATTTTTATAGTTTACCTTGTGATTTATTTTTTTAACTCCCTGGCTATTTAATAGTGTGTTGTTTATTTTACAGTTTGCAGGTTTTCCAAATTTCCTTCTGTTACTGATTTCTAGTTTTCATTCCATTGTGGTCAGAGAAGATACTTTGTATGATTCCAATTTTAAAAAAATCATTGAAACTTATTTTGTGGCTGAACAGATGGTTTATCCTGGAGAACGTTCCATTTTCACTTGAGAGAAGTATGTGTATATGGCTGGGAGAACATTCCATATACATCTCTTAGGTTTAGTTGATTTATAGTATTGTTCATATCTTCTATTTCCTGTTTGTCTTTTGTATGGTTGTGTTGAAAGTGGATTTTGATGTCTCCTGCTATTTTCCACTTTAGTTTTGATAGTTTTTGCTCACATATTTCGTTAGATGTTGTTAGGTGCATATATGTTTATAATCTTTTATATCACCTTGACCCTTTTTTCCATTATATAATGTCCTTCTTTGTGTCATGTAACATTTTTTGTCTTACAGTCTATTTGTCTGTTATTAATACAGCCACTCCAGGTCTCTTTTGGTTAACACTTACACTGAATATCTTTCCATTCTTCCATTTTTAACCTATTTTTGTTTTTATTTATTTTTTATCTTATTTTATTATTTTTTCCAGTTAAATTCCAACTTTATTTTTTCCATTTCTTTTTTTATTTTTATTACTTTTTATTTATTTTTATAACATTTTTTTGTATTAATTTCAGGTGCACAAAACAATGTAATAGTTAAACATTTATCATTTATATCCCTCACACAGTGACCACTCCCCTCCCCCATCCACTATTCCTCAGACATCGCACACAGCCATTACATTTCCACTGTCTATTCCCAGTGCTTTACTCCGCTTCCTGTAAATATACATATATATATATATATATATATATATATATATATATATATATATATATATAAATTGTAGTTGACATTATTGTTCAGCTTCAGCTTCATTTCGTTTTTAAAGTGTGTCTCTTATAGCATATAGTGGATTGCTTAAAAGAAATCCATTCTGCCAACCCCTGCCTTTTAATTGGAGTGTTTAATCCATTTATACTGAATGTAATTACAGATATGGAAGAAGTACTGCCATTTTATATTTGCCTCCTTACATCTTATTTGTTCCTCATTTCCTCCATTACTACCTTCTTTTGTGTTATATATTTTCTCATGTAACATCTTGATTCTTTCTCATTTCTTTTACTGTATATCTTTTAGTTATTTTCTTAGTGGTTGCCCTGGGGATTACAATTAACATATTAATTTATAACAATCTATTTCAAATTAATAGCAACTTAGTTTTAATATTACATGAAAACTTTTCTTTTTTAAAGATTTTTATTAAAATATAGCTAACATGTAATATTATATTAGTTTAAGATGTACACCATAGTTATTCAACATTTAGTGATCTAAAGAAGTGATCACTATGATAAGTCCAGCAACCATCTGACACTGTACCATGCTATAACAATATTATTGATTGTATTCCCTATGCTGTACATTATATCCTCATGACTTATTTGTTTTATACCTGGAAATTTGAACCCTTTATTCCCCTTAACATCCCCCCCCTTTTTTAATTTTTCAATTACAGTTGACATCCAGTATTTTATATTAATCTCACGTGCATAGTATAGTGGTTAGACATTTATATAATTTAAGAAGTGATCCCCCTGACTAGTCTAGTACCCACCTGGCACTATACATCATTACCATATTATTGACTATATTCCCAATGCTTTACCTTACATTCTTATGAGTGTTTTGTAACTACCAATTTGTACTTCTTAATCCCTTAACCTTTTTCATCATGTTCCCAACTCCCCTCCCATCTATCACCCTAATAAATCTAATACCCGTCTGATACTATACATAGTTATTACAATATTATCGACTATATTTCTTATGGTATACCCTACATCCCCATGACTACTTTGTAACAACTAGTTTGTACTTCTTAATCCCTTCCCCCTTTTCACCCATCCCAAACCCCCCTCCCATCTGACAACCATCAAAATGTTCTCGGTATCTATGAGTTTGTTTCTGTTTTGTTTGTTCATTTTGTTCTTTAGATTCAACATATAAGCAAAATCATATTGCATCTGTCCTTGTCTGTCAGACACTCCACTCAGCACAATACCCTCCAGGTCCATCCATGCCACTGCTGAAGCAAAAACCCATTCCCTTCCCTGGCCAAGCAGTATTCCACTGTATATATTCCTCCTCTTTATCCATTCATCTATCAGCAGGCATCCAGGCTGCCCTCACATCTTGGCCATTGTAAACAATGCTGCAATGAACATATGGCTGCACACGTTCCCTCAAAGTAGCATTTTGTGTTTCTTCAGATAAATACCCAGAAGTGGAAACACTGAGTCCTTCTTTGTCTGTTGTTATAGCCTTTATTTTAAAGTCTATTTTGTTTTGTATAAGTATTACCATCCCAGCTTTTTTGTTTGTTTCCATTTTCAAGAAATATCTTTTTCCAACCCTTTACTTGTAGTCTATGTGCCTTTTGATCTGAAGTGAGTTTCTTGTAGGCAGGATTTGTAACAGTCTTGTTTTCTTATCCATTCAGCCACTCTATCCTTTGGAGCATTTAATCCATTTACATTTAAAATAATTGTTAATAAATAGATAATGTAGTTATTGCCATTTTATTATTCATATTTTTTAAAATCTTTTTTTCCCCCTGTCTTAAAGAAGTCCCTTTAAGATTCCTTGTAATACTGGGTTGATGGTGATGAACTCCTTTAACTTTTTCTCGTCTGGGAAGCTCTTTATCTGTCCTTCTATTCTTGCTGGGTAGAGTAATATTGGTTGTAAGTCCTTGTTTTTCATCATGTTGAATATTTTGTGCCAATCCCTTTTGGCCTGCAAAGTTTCTGTTGAGAAATCAGTTGACAGTCTTTTGGGAGCTCCCATGTAGGTAACTGCTTTTCTCTTGCTGCTTTTACGATTCTCCTTTTGTCTTTAACGTTTGGCATGTTAATTATGATGTCTTGGTGTTGGTCTCTTTGGGTTGATCTTGTTTGGGACTGTGCTTCCTGGGCTCTATTTCCTTTGTCAGGTTAGGGCAGTTTTTTGTTATTTTTTCAAATAGGTTTTCAATTCCATGCTCTCTCTTTTCCCCTTCTGGTAGCCTTATGATATGAATATTGTTATGCTTTATATTGTCCCAGAGGTCCCTTAAACTATCTTCATTTTTTTGGATTCTTTTTTCTTTTTGCTGTTCTGTTTGGGTGTTTTCTGCTACCTTATCTTCTAAATCACTGATTCAATCCTCTGAGTATTCTAATTGTTGATTCCCTATAATGTATTCTTCATTTCAGTTATTGTATTCTTTATTTATGACTAGTTCTTTTTTATGTTTTCTATCTCTATTTTTATGTTTCTTATCTCTTTGTTAAAGTTCTCTCTGCGATCATTGAGTATCCTTATAACCAGTGTTTTGAACTCTGCATCTGGTAGATTGCTTGTGCTTGTCTCCATTTTGTTTAGTTCTTTTTCTGGAGCTTTGTTCTGTTCTTTTATTTGGGACATGTTTCTTTGTCTCCCCATTTTGGCTGCCTCCCTGTGTTTGCTTCTATGTGTTAGGAAGGGCTGCTATGCCACCTGGTCTTAGGAGAGTGACCTTATGTAGTAGGTGTCCTGTGGGGCCTAGTGGCACAGTCTCCCTAGTCAACTGAGCTGGGTGCTCCAGGTGTGTCCCTTGTGTGGGTTGTGTGTGCCCTCCTGTTGTAGTTGAACCTTGGTTGCTGTTTGCATGTCAATAGGAGGGATTCACCCTCTGGCTCAATAGTTGTGAGGACTGGCCATGACTGCAGTGGAGGAGCTGTTGTACAGGGGCTGACCCTGCAGAGCAGGATTTGCTTTAGCAGAGCTCTGGTGCCTGCTTAGTCTCCCCTTTGGGTGTCATCCTTGGAGCAGGTCGGTTAATGCTCTGGCACTATCCGAATCTGGTTTCTTGGTGTGCTGGTTCCCCAGGCTTTTTGGGAGGGGCCCTGCTGCAGGCCAAGTTCAGCCACAGCCTGTGTCCTGCCTGGGACCACTTGGCATGAGACACAACGCAGTCCACAGATGGCTGCCACGTGTGCTGGGCTTGGAGGTGCCTCAACAGACCCAGCTGTGACCTGAGACCAGCAGTGGCTAGTACCAGGTTTAGGGCTGCTCAGAAGAGGTACGGGATATGCTGCAGACTGGTGGCTGTTTGTTTGGGTTTTGTGAAATTTTGAGAAATTTTAGGAAAGTCTGTAGCATGAGTCAAGACAGGCTGTTTGTACGGAAAAGTCACTGGAAGTGGCTTGGGTGTATCTGAAAGTTGCCTGGGGCAGGGTCTCCAGGAATCACCAGGGCGGGGCAAATGAATGGTGTTAGCCAGGTTGCTGGAGACGCAGATATGGCAGCCACCTGTATCTGTATGCTGGAGGATTGGAGGGCTCAGCAAAGGAACAGTGGCTTTTGACAGCTGGTCTGTCCAGAAGGCTGTCCTTCCAGCCCTCGTCCTGAAGCCAGACAATTCAGTTCTTCCTTGTATGTCCCTGGAGCTCAGAGTGAGTGAGTCCGTCAGTGAGTAAGTTTGTGGATCCTTTAAGATGAACACCTGGGACTCCAGCCACCCTCTGTCTTACTCAGCCACAATCTCTGTCAGTTTTAACAGCCAGAAGTTGTGAGTACTTCTCTTCCCAGCACTGGAACCCTGGGCTGGGGAGACTGGTGAGGGGCTGGGACCACTCGCTTCTCCAGGAGCACCTCCCCAGCTGAGATATCCGTCCCAATTTTTAATGACCATACTTGGGTGTGGGACCAGCCTGTTTCGTGTCTCTGCCCCTCCTACAAGTCTTGAGGTGGCTTTTTCTGTGTGTCCTTAGTTGGAGGCTTCAGTTCAGCTAGACTTTGGTGATTCTGAATGATGATTGTTCTGTAGTTTAGTTGTGATTTTGATGTCATGAGTGGAGGTAAGCACAGTGTTTCCCTACTCTGTCATATTGGTTGAAAATCCCAAACTTTTCTTCTGTATGTATAGCTCTGTTCCCCCCCCACCTTTGTGTTACTATTGTCACAAGTTACATTTTCATAATTGTGTGCTATTTTATAAGTAGATTTATAATGATTGTTTTATGTATTTGTCTAATTGATTTTTAAGTACTAAATCAACCATGCATTGTTAAAATAAATTCAGTCAATAAAAATGTTTTTGTTTTATTATTATAATGTATTGCCAGTTCAATTTGCTAATATTTTGCCAAGTATTTTTGTATCTATATTCATGAGGAATATTGGTCAATAATTGAGTGTGTGTGTGTGTATGTGTGTGTGTGTGTGTGTGTGTGTGTTATCTTTGTCAAGTTTTATTATCAGTAATGCTAGTCTTATGAGTTGAAAATTCTTCCCTTCTCTCTTTTGTGAAGGAGTTTGTATTGAATTGATGTTATTTCTTAAATGTTTGATAGAATTCATCAGTGAAACCATCTTGATCTAGACTTTTTTTTCAATTACTTGAAAAAAGGATACAGGGTTATTCAGATATTTTTTCATTCTCCATTTTGGCATGTTGTATTTTTTTCAAGTAATTTGTCTAATTCATCTAAGTAGTTAAATGTGATAGCTTAAACTTGTTTATAATATTCTCCTAATAACTTTTTTGAGGAACATGGATTAATAACATTTTACGTGTTGTATTTTTTTAAGTAATTTGTCTAATTCATCTAAGTTGTTAAATATGATACCTTAAACTTGTTTATAATATTCTAATAACTTTTTTTGAGGAACATGGATTAATAACATTTTAATGTCTGTAGCAATGTAATTTTTAAAAATGCTTATACTAGCATTATAGCAAACATTTATATAGTACTTATTACATACCTTTCACTTTACAAATATTAACTGTTTTAATTCCCACAACAATTTGTGTGGTAGATCATATTACCATCTCCATATTATAGATAAAGAAACCAAGGTTAAACTAGGAGAGCTTACATGCTTTACTCAAGATTACAGAGCTAGTATATTAAGAGTTTAAATTGTAATCCAGGTGGTCTGGGTCTAGAGTCCTTTTTTCTTAATTATTATTTACTTGACCTTTCTTAAAAGACAGATACCTGTTCTGTTCTTCTTACGGAAGTGTGCTGTGTGCTTTCTAGAAACCATCCTTGCTTCCGTCACCTTTGTACCACTTAGTGGAAATGCTTTTTTCTGGTATTCCTAATTAGAACTTGGAATGCCTTTTTCCCCCCATAAAACAATTACAGTGATGGCTAGTGTATTTATAATGTTGTTAATACTCTTCAGTCACATATATTAAAAAGACTTCTGGGGCTTCTCTGGGAAGTTCACTACAAAATGTGAAACATTGTCTCTGTGGGAAAATATTAGAGGAAATCTATTTTCAGTTCTCTTGTCTAAAAGGTTAAATTTAAGTTATATGGAAATTGTCCTTTTTGGAATGTCTTAACCAGTTGAATTGACTGAAGTGTTTGTAAATCCTAATTTTGAAAAGACCAACATTATGATTGATTTGCGTACGTATTTTGTTTCATGCCTGTTAATTGGTTGATCAATATCTTTCAGGGTTATTCAGATGCTCAGAAGAATATTCTCCAGGTGGATCAGAACTGTGTTCGCAATTCTTATGATGTCTTCTCTTTGCTGCGGTAAGAAGCTTCTTCAGAGTCCTCCTGCATTTTTTAAAGAATCTTCCTCATTTTGAGTTTGTGACATTTTGGTGTGAGGAAATGTATGGGAGCTTTAGAAACTGTTATTCAGGCTTGGCATTTTTTAGTGAGAGCTTCATAAATTTTGAAGCTACAGTGGTTTAAGTTTATCTTTTTCACAAAGCCTTTGGAAAGCCATTTCCTCTCTCTGGACAGTGAGAGAGAATGATTGGAAGCCAGTGATCTTAAAACAGGGACATGAGCTGTTTCCGGTTTTCTGGACTCAAAAGAGCAGCAAGCAGAGGTACAAAATTTAGACTTATCAAAATCTTAACAACTACAGCATTACTAGCAAAGCCCCCCAATAGCTCCAGACATGGCTTAGAGTTTTGACCTGCTGTTCATCTTTTAAAAGAATCATGTTTGGCAAAGCAAGGGAGCTTTGCATGAATCTCATGCCCAGAGGCTTAACTGCCACAGCTCTGTATTTTCATAATGTCTGGGCTTAATTTTGAAAGATTTTAAAATTTGGTTTTAATTTTCAGTGTGGTAGATCATCAAGGACATTTTCCCAGGAGGCAGGTTACCAAAATAAATGCAATTTAAAATAAAGTTCACAGTGACACTCAACCTATGTCCACCCTCTCAGACAGATGGTTCATTGAAATTTGATTTTGGCAGTATTTTTCTAATGTTTATGTAACACATCATAAATTTCAGACCATTAGACATCCTTTATATATCTACTAGAGGAAGAGTCCAGAAAGATGATTGGACTTTTGTCCAATGGATGATTGTTTTATAAACATGAAATGGGTCTTTCCTTTACAAATCTTGAATCTTATACATGATGATGGAGAGTTTGGTCATATGGCCTGTATAAATTGCTCTTAAGAGACAATGATTTCAACTAAAGTAACCACACACATTTGATGACTTTTGATTCTTATCTGAGCGGTACTTTCACTTTGCCTTCTTAGGCTATGTAACAGAACGAACAGGATTTAGTAATGACATGGTGGAGAAAGCAGGAGGTGTCAACATATATAACTGACATTTTTGAGCCTATTCAGTTTGTGACTACATTAAGTTTTCAGTATTAGAAAGAAGAATATTCAGAAATAGTTTGAAATGTGACTAAGCCATTAATATTTCTTGACCGGTTTTTCTCATTAAAAGGAGGGAATAGATATTATTTTAACAATATTTTTGCAGTAGGAGATTGTGTGATCTTATTAGAGAGACCAGTAGAATTAAAAGGAAAAAGAATACAAAGTCAGTGAGAAGAAGATGATTTGGGAAAGGTAGCGTCATAGAAACTAAGAGAAAAGAGATCCAAGGAGTATTGAAAGATCTGTAATGATACAGGAGAATGGGAACTGAAGAAAGACTGTTGGATCTTGGGAAGCAACATAGTATAATAGAGAATGCTTTGATTAACCTGACCCTGACTTTAGTTATCCCTGATTTATCCCATTCATTTAACTTCTGTGATTCTTCCAAAAGGTAGACGCAGTGAAGTTCAAACTTTATGTAATTTATAAGCATTTCACATCTGTGATGTCATTCTCTTAGAAGCTTTTTGTGTTCACATATCAGGGATCAGCCTTTGTCTTCAGTATAGAAGAAGCCGAGGTCAAGAGGCATTAAATGATTTATTTATCTGAGGGAATATAGCAAGTAAGAACCAAGCTACGGGTTGGTATGAAGATTTTTCTGACAAGCAAGTTTTGCAGATTCTTTTCACAGTCTCACTTATCTTCCTAGGTTGGTGCTTATAAGGTGCACATAGCATAAGGACAGAGAAAATTTCCTGAAAATCACTGAGCCCTCCATAAATGTGAAATCATCAGGTTAATTTGGTAGTTGCTCAATTATTTAACGTTGATCTTGCAATGCTATGTCTCTTGGGGGTATCATTTCTAGGGTGCCTTTCAGAATTCTTAGGTGTGTCAAAGATTTGAATTGCCCTATTAACAGTGGCTTTCTCATCACCATTGTGCAAATCATTTATAGCTGGTAACACAGATATACTTTTCTGAACCAGATCAGGTGTCTATTTATCAACCAGCTAACCCAGAGTTACTCTGGAAGTAGAAACTTAAGATTGTACTTGTCAAAGTTAATGAGAAAAATGGAACATTCTGTTTATTCTCAGACATGAATAAAGAGTAGCCATCATCTGCTCAATAAAAAACTCTTCTTTTCCCACAGTTTTTGCTGATCTATGTAAAGTGCTTGCTGGGAAACTTAATTTTATGTCCATCCATTTTGTTCATAGTTTCTTCTTTAGCTCAGGCAATATTGTTCCTGGATAGAGTAATTTTGAAAAATATACCTTTTCTTTTCCTGATGTGTTCTTGTTTATGAAATCGTTCCTGCTTGACTGTAATTTTACGTGAAGACACAGAGTCTGAACTCTTTAATGTCACTTTTAACTCCACAACATTCTCAGTGCTGTTTGGAGTGAGAATTAGAACCCAGGTCTCCTGATTCTGGTTTTATTTATTTATTTATTTATTTATTTATTTACTTATTTATTTTTATTATTAGTTTCAGGTGTACAAAACAATGTACTAGACATTTCCACCCTTCACAAAGTGATAACCTCCTTCCCCCAATCTTTTACCCCTCTGACATCGTATATAGCTGTTAGAGTTCCACTGACTGTATTCCCTATTCTATACTCCATATCCTGTGACTATATATATATATTAACTTATAGTTGACATTCAATATTATTTAGCTTCTGCTTCAGGTGTACAGTGCAGTGGTTCCTGATTCTGTTTTTTGAGAGTATTTTCTACTTAATAACTTTCACTGTATTGTGCTGTTAGCATGCATACAGTCCTTCCACTTTTTACATGTGAATGTCATAGGAAAATAGGAAATCTTGACTGAGGCAAAGATTTTGAAGCACCTAAGACCAAGGTTAAAACTCCCTCAGATGGATGTTGTATTGTACGCTTTTATAGGAAAACAATGACCTGAGGTTTTATTCAGATTTTTTTCACCAATAGTTAAGAAATTAGGCTAATTTCAGTTGCCAAAATAATAGCAGCTCTTTCCAAATTTACATTCACTGTGTGTGATGGTAATTAAATTTTTGCTTTTTTAACCCCAGGAAGTCCCTTGATTAAGGGTTAGTTTTAATGTAAGCAGATATTTAATTTAGGAGCCACTTTATTCATTGTCGCATTTGATATTTTAATATAGGATGTTTACCACAAGGTGTCAATGTTGCTCTTTAACTGGCATTTGAAATTTATTTTAGTTTTGAAGTGAGAAAATTAGGGTATTAATTACAAGCGAGCCTTTATTTTTAGGAGTTAACTTTTTCTCTCTATTATTCCTTTGAAGTTAAGGAATTTTTAGACTTATTAGATAGCTTTCTTCTTTTGGTTCTGTTGATTTTTTATTTTTTTTATCCTGTTGATGATAGGGAGTTCTTGAAAGATTAAGGAGCAGAGGCATAACATGGTCAGGTGTGCAATTTCGAATTCTAACAATGGTGATTGCAGGGAATGGACCTGCGGGGATGAGACTGGAAACAAGGAAGTGTCTGTAATCCCACCTGTTCTCTGAGATTGAAAGATTATTTTTGATGTTTAAAAACTAATTTTTTTCCTTTCATACTTCCTCAGAAAGGTCGCTCTATTGTAGTGAGAAAAGTTTAATTAACCCTGGTTTTCTTCTAGTATAGTTTTTGCTTTTATTATTTTCTTCCCCTTTTGTCATGTCCTACTTTAGCCAGTTTAATAAGTGAAAGTATGGTGGGGAAATCGTGGGCCCTCCACCCTAGACTCCAGTTCTAAAACTGCCGTATGCCCATAACTGGATGCAAGACTTTGAGCCAGTTAGTTCTTTAACTTTGATATGCTGCAAACTGCTCTTGTAAAATGGGGATAATCTTTGTCTCATAGGACTATTAATAAAATTGGAGGAAGTAAAATGCTTGAAAGATCCTATGACAGTTACTGGCATATAGTAGACATTCAATAAATAATAGTTTTCATTTTCCCCTTTACTTCTCCCATCTTGGAATTAGCTTTCTTCTTTATGCCAGTGTTCTTTTTAAAGTTACCACTAGCTTTTCCAATTTTCAGCATAATTTTCTTTTCTTGCCATTCTAATGTCTACCATCTCTACTTTTATTAATGATAAAAATTGTTTAACATGTGTATGTCTTTTCTCCCTAATGACACTGAAAACTTGAAGGAAGGGATTATCTCATATGGTTACATATTCTCCTCTCTATCTTATCAACAGTTCTCGGTTTTATTAGCGTTCCAGTGGATCCTGCTGTGATCCTAGAGACCTAGTTCTTGTGGACCCCATGACTCGTTTGCAGTATTTTCTCCCTGAGTACTCTCTTCCGTTACCACAGCTTCAACCAACACATCCACGTGTTAATAACTCAAATCTATACCTTCAGTTTCTGCCTCTCTCTTGGATTTCTGATCTGTGTTTTCCCATTTATACTTTCATGTTCTGTAGGAACCTCAATCCTAACATGTCTGGAGCTACACTCTTTGGCTTAATTCTCCTCTTCATTTTCTTTTCCCCTGGTTTGTTTAGTGGCGTTATCATTATCAGATGCAACCAAGTGAGCATACCCCTCTTTGTTCTCGCCTCTGTTTTCCTGAACTATTTCCTGACCTCATAACTAATCTTCCTACTACCAGTTATTCCTTCGTGCAATTAATAGTCATTATTTATTCAGTACTAGTGCTTAACATTAATTAACTCTCTTAATTCTCAGAACAACTTTCTGTGGTAAGAACTATTCTTTTTTTCTTCTTAATGGTATTTTATTCATAATATGTTTTTTTCAATTAAAGTTTATTGGGGTGACAATTGTTAGTAAAGTTACATAGATTTCGGGTGTACAATTCTGTAATACATTATCTATATGTCACATTGTGTGTTCACCACCCAGAGTCAGTTCTCCTTCCATCACCATATATTTGATCCCCTTTACCCTCATCTACCACCTCCTTCCCCCTTCCCCTCTGTAAGAACTAGTCTTATTCCTATTTACAGAAGAGGAAATTGAGACACAAAGCAGTTAAGTAGTTTATTCAAGGTCACACAACTAGTTAGTGTTAGCCTGTATTCAAATCCAGACAGTCTAGCTCCCGAGCCCATATTCTTTTGTGTGTGTGTATCTGTTGGTTTGCTTCGTTTTAACTTTTTAAAAATTTTTTATTAAATTTATTGGGGTCACATTTGTTAGTAAAATTTACTAACCACATTGGTTAGCAAAATTGTATAGGTTTCAAGAGTACAATTCTATAATACATCATTTATATATTGCATTGTGTGTTCATCACCCAGAGTCAGTTCTCCTTTCATCACCATATATTTGACCCCTTTTATCCTTTACTGCCTCCTTCCCTCCCCCCTTTCTCTCTGGTAACCACTAAACTGTCATCTGTGTCTATGAGCTTTCGTTTATCTTGTTTGTTTGTTGCTTTGAGTTTCATATCCCACATATGAGTGAAATCATGGTTCTTGACTTTTTCCATCTGACTTATTTTGCTTAGCATGATATTCTCAAGATCCATCCATGTTGTCGCAAATGGCAGTATTTCATCTTTTCTTATATTTGAGTAATATGCCACTGTGTATATGTACCACATCTTCTTTATCCACTCATCTATAGAAGGACACTTCGGTTGTTTTCATGTCTTAGCTACAGTGAATAATACTGCAGTGAACATAGGGCTATATCCTCTTTATGGAGAAATGTTTTCAGATTTTTTGGTAGATAACCAGAAGAGGAATTGCTGGGTCATGTGGTAATTCTATTCTTAATTTTTTGAGGAACCTCCATACTATTTTTCATAGTGGCTGGACCAATTTACATTCTCATCAGCAGTCTATAAGGGTTCCTCTTCCCTCACAACCTCTCCAACACTTGTTATTCCTTGTAATAGTAGCCATTCTAACAGATGTGAGGTGGTATCTCACTGTGGTTTTGATTTGCATTTCTCTAATAGATAGTGAAGGTGAGCACTTTTTCATGTATCTATTGTTAGCCATTTAGTGTATTCTTCTGTGAATTTGCCTATACTTTGTTTTTTTTTTATTGAGTTGCTTGCATTTTTTTCATAACTTTTTAAAGAGTCCTTGGTATTTTTTCCAAATCTATCAATTACATCTTGACTTAGTATACCTTATATAAAATGTTTGTATTTGTTACATAATTCTTTTTTTTCTTTTATATCTTTTGGGCACTTGGTCTTGGCTTAAGAAATCTCTCCTCCACCTTTGTTCTACATGTATTTTTTAAGTTTTCGTTTAAGATTTGTATTTATTTTACTTTTAAATTAAATCTTTAATACAATTTAGAATTATTCTTGAATATATTTTGTAGCTACTTCAAATATTGATTAACAATACAATATGGTGGGATAATAGCCAGTTTCTGGAGGAATCTTTTAAATGGTAGATCTTTAATCATCTTTCAAAAGACAGTATTAACCTTTGATATCATCTCCCACAATTATAGTATATTTTAATATAAAATAGCTGAATATTTAATTTTAGACCGAGCACTTGCTAATGAAAGTCATGCAAAGGCATTGTATGGTAAATTAACTCCAGTTTATTAAGTGAGTTAACCAGTAGTTAACCATAGTCTTTAACTAGGATCTTCCGTAGACTATTCATGCTACTAAAGGTGTTTCTCCAGTGTTCTGAATGTTAACGGGGAGTAGGACGTAGTGGGCAAAGTAAATGAGCCCTCCCCAAAACAATGTTCAGAACTCCTGGCTGGGAGCAATAGTTAATTTTCCAATGTTATTGGGATGGTGAGAAAAGTGTATAAAATGCAGTATAAAGAGGTAAAGAGCCTTTTTAGAGGGTAGTTAAGTATTATGAGTACTCTTCTGCCTAAGAGATATTCTCTGTCCCTGCCCCTGTCCTCCAGTTCTGGCTTGAGTTCACAGGGTTACTTTGCTAAGACTGCTTTGTTGAAGATGTCACTGCAAATTAAGGCTTTGCCATCACACCCCTTGTAGCCGCCTTGTAAGTTCTACATTCCCACTGGTGCCAGGCATGTTCCAAGGCAGCTTTCCAAGGTTTAGTGATTTCACTCTGATGGCTCTGCCAATAAAAATAACCAGTTACCATTAAATAGCTACCCCACCCATAACTTGATTTTTACATGCTGTTTTATTAAGAACTTATCAGTGATTTGGGGGAAATTAATCCATTAGGCTCATCAGGATATCACCTGGCCCTTGAAGTAACCTTTATTGTAGATGTCTCTTCTTTGAAGAGAATCTGAAACTCAACGTGTTTATCTGTTAGGAGAGTGGACATTGTAATAACCTCATTCCTGTTGTTGATTCTTTATGACTGGAAGTACTGTATTAACATGAGAAGCCAGGTTATTATTTTGGGGACTTATTGTAGGACAGGTTAATAGATTAGCAAGGAAGGGGTCTTACATGCATGGAGAAGTTAATAATAATGTCTAAATATTAATAATTTTTTTGGTGTTGTAGGAATAAGTCAGAATCCCATCTTTTTCTAATCCTACATAGGTATTAAGGAAGAAAAATAATATTCGATTACCTAAAATGTGAAAAGCGTTTAAATGCTAAAAACTTAGCATTCGTATTTTTATAATATTCACAATAGTTATGGTATCATTATAATTGTATTTTACTGATAAGCAAACTGCAGCTTGGAAAAGGTGAGCTAGTATGTTATTAAGAGTCCAGATCTGTCCAATGGCAAAGGCCTTTCCAATATATTTCTCCATCTCATATGGAAGAATTCCCTGTAACATTCCTTCCTCTTCTTGAGACTGCATAACACCACCCATACCCTTTCCAATACAATTTCTTTGGTGGTACACCCGAGTATAAAACGGGCCAGGCGTTTCTCAGAGTCTTGTGGCACTTGCACAATGGGGCCTTACCTAATAGGTTTTACCTAGAGCCATCGGAAGTCTACTTAACATAGTCCTCAGCTCTGTACCTCCGCCTGCTGGAGGTATTAACTAAAGCCTATATAGGTTTGCTGTTGAGGGGTGTCTCTATAACTCTGTGACCACGGGTTACTTTTATTTCTATTCCCTCAGTGTGGTAAGTGTGAAGTGATTGGACACATGGTTTTTCCTTAGTTGACATCTCTGTTTTCAAGCTCCCATCCATAAATTCTGACTGTAAGAAGCAGACTAACGCCATAGAGGTAAAATGACTTTTCCACAGTAGCACTGATTTTTCTATCTCAGAGATTCTTTGCTTCTAGTGACAGAGTCAGGTACGAATCTTGGAGTAGAACTGGCTTTAAACAGTTGATGGGGAGAGCATCTGGAGATGTAAATTTATGAAAAATTCCATATAAGCCAAGAAATTGACTCCACAGCTGTCAAAAAGGACCTAAGATTATCTTATGTTTCATTAATTAAAATATAGTGTCCAGATCAAGGAAAGTAAAGGTCTTCCTGGACTTTGTGTTCATTAGATCATATTTGGAATGTTCTGTTTAAGTCCCAGTTTACTTTGATGAGAAAAAACAAGGTGAGATGGCCAGGATGATGAGGGGGTTTAAAACAGTCATATAAAGAGTAGTTGGAAATAGAGGACATTTAGCTTAGAGAAGAGAGGACTCTGGGAATATAGTTGCTATCTTTAAACTAAACAGTTATTCAGTTAATTTGACAAACAATTATTGGGTAATAGTAAAATGTACTGTCAGGTAAATCCTGTACATGCTTTATCTCATTTAATCCTCAATGCAAATCTGTGAGATGGATGCCATTCTTTGTTATCCTTGTTTTGCGAACGAAGACACGGATCCAGAAATTGACTGGCTGCCTCAGGTTGTACTGTGACAGAGCCATCTATCCATATTTTCTGACTCTATTTTCTTTCCTTTCTCCCCTGCTGCCACCCACATTCTTTAGAATTTAGGCTCGTGCTGAAGGGATATAATTTGGAAGACAAAAAGAAAATAGGTATATTGTTCTTGTCGGTAGAAAAATAATAGTGCTAAGAGGGATAGAGTACTGAGGATGGCAGGATGAGGTATTTTAGATAGAGTCGTCAGGGAAGGCCTCACTGAAAAGAAAATATTTGAGCAAAGACTTGAAAAAGATAAGGCAGTGCTTTGTGTGGGTATCTGTAGGAAGAACATCCCGGAGAGTACGAATAGCCAGTATAAAATCCCTGAGGTGGGAGTGAGCATGGTTTGTTGCAAGAACAGCTAAGAAGTTAGTCTATTTTGAACATAATGAACAAAGTTGACAGAGGCCAGATTGTGTAGAGTTTTAGATTTTTTTCTAAGTATGTTGGGAAGATGTTGGAGGGTTTTGAGCAAGGGAATGATGTGATCTGATCTTTATTTAAATAAAGTAACTCTGGCATATTGACTAGACTGGGGGGAGGGAGAAGGCAACAGAGAGATTAGTTAAGAGACGATTGTAGTATTCAGGTAGAGGTGAAAGTGACTTAGGCTGGTTTGGTACCAGCTGAGGTAAATGAAGAGAAGCGGTTACATTCTTAATATATTTTGAAGATAGAGCTAACTAGACTTGCTAATGGATTCTGTGTATGTATGTGGGAGAAATTGGACTTAAGGATAGCTCCTAAATATTTAATCTGAGCAACTAGAGGAATTATGGTGATATTTATGAAAATAAATGGTGTGATATTCCTAGGAGGAAGGAGAAGAAGGTAATGGGGAATCAAGCATATATTTGGATATAAATAAATATTGGTGCTGTGTGGAAAAAAAAAGAATATATTTGGGACATGTTAAGTTTGAGATAATGTGTCATGAAGGTGAAGGTGCTGAGAAGGCAGTAGGATATGCAGTTTTGATCTCGCGGGTTAGTTGGTGCCAGAGATGTGAATTTGAGAATTGTATCAGTCAAGTTACAGCGTAGAAAACATGAACCACTCTAGATATTTTCATCAGAAAGAGATTTAATACAGAGCATTGGGTATTTATAGAATCACTTGAAAGCTGGAGGAGGAGAAGTTGGAAGGCTGCTGCTAGGCTTCAGGGACACATTACCACCAAGCTTCAAGGTCAACCCACCACAGTTGTGATCCAGTGATCGCAAAACGGCTGCTGTGAAAGTCATCCCACACCCACCAGATGTGTGAATGAAGAAACTGGCTGCTGCAAAAGCTCACACTGGAGAGAGAGCCTGTCCCTGCTCCTGGAAGAATGGCTTCCACCCCTTCTGCCTGCCAGCTTTTGCTCAAGGTTCTCCAACATTTAAGAAGAGTAGGCTATAGGATATAGCAGAAGAGAAGGGGCAGCTAATGAGCTAGCGGAATATCTAGAACAATGTGGTGTCCCAGAGCCAAAGTAGATTAAATATGTTTAAGGGAGTGATCAACTGAATCAAATGCGTGTTCATTGGTTGAGTAAAGTGAGGGCTGAGAATTAAATGCTGAATTTAGCAATTTGGAGTCACTGCTGACATTTATAGGAGTAATTTTTGTGGTATTGTAGGAGTAAGTTAAGGAGAGATTGGGAGTGAGGAAATGAAGACAAAAGAAATATAGACTACTCTTGCGAAGTATTTCTGTACAGAGGAGCAGGAAAACGGTACTAAAGCTGGAGGGGACAAGGGAACTGTTTTTTGTTTTGAGATGGAAGGTATTTAGAATACTCTTTTTTTTTTCTGAAGAGTCTTTGAAGATTTTATTGTGTTAAGGATTTATTTTTTTTAATTGGGGAATATTGGGGAACTGTGTTTCTCCAGGGCCCATCAGCTCCAAGTCGTTGTCCTTCAACCTAGCTGTGGAGGGCGCAGCTCAGCTCCAAGTCCAGTTGCTGTTTTCAATCTTAGTTGCAGGGGGCGCAGCCCACCATCCCATGCGGGAATTGAACCAGTTGTTAAGAGCTCAAACTCTAACCAGTTGAGCCATCTAGCTGCCCCTCCAGCAGCTCAGCGGCAGCTCGTT
Organism: Rhinolophus hipposideros; assembly: GCF_964194185.1. NCBI lineage: Eukaryota > Metazoa > Chordata > Mammalia > Chiroptera > Rhinolophidae > Rhinolophus > Rhinolophus hipposideros. The sequence goes on from NC_138056.1 coordinate 49,156,813, forward strand.
GCCATCAGTCTAGTTGTGGAGGGCGCAGCTCACTGGCCCGTGTGGGAATCGAACCGGCAACCCTGTTGTTCAGAGCTCATGCTCTAACCAACTGAGCTATCCCGCCGCCTCTAGAATATTCTTCTGTTGGAGGAAAATTTGTAGACACACAAGAAAGGGATAGGATAATAGCAGGCACAAAAACCTTTGATAAGTGGACAATGGAATTCAGTGTACAGGTGGATGGTTTGGACTTAGGAGAAGGGCTGTACATCTGGGGAAGGCAGAATATATGGGTTCAAATACAGAATCACATAGTAAATTTGGTGATGGGAGAATTAATAAGTTGTTCTCTGCTTGCTTCTGTTTTTTTAGTAAAGTCATCAGCCGGGTGTCAGGAAGGTGGAAAGAATGTATAAGGTTTGAAGAGAAAAGAGAAAGTTTAAAATAGTTATCTTGGAGAAAGAGAGAGTGAATTACCTAGGCCCGGCAGTTCTCACATTTTAGCCTGCATAAGAATCAGCTGAAGGGCTTGATGTAACACTAATTGCTATGCTCGCCCTCAGAGTTCCTGATTCATTAGGTTTGGGGTGAAGCTTGGGAATTTGCATTTGTAACTCTCCCAGGTGAGCTTGATGCTCTGGGGACCATACTTCGGTTAGAAATTTAAGGGAGACCATTCAGCATGCTGAGGGCATATCTCCAGATGTATTCAGCCACTCAAGTGCACAGGTGGAGAAGGCGATGAGTTGAATGTAACCAGAGTTGGGGTTTTACCAGGTGAGTTCAAGGGCAAGAAAAGAGGGCCATAGGAGTGATATATAATGATGGACCATAAACTCTAAGCTGGATAAAGAGAGGAATGAGGACATGAAGGAAGTAATGGTCAGTGAAAAAAATGGTAGAATCCATGGATTAAAAGTTCTGATGATGAGGATGAATTGTTGGAGTGAAATGATATGGAAATATGGAGAGAGGTGGTCCGAGGTTGGGATATTTGAACGTGAGGTCTGAAGGCTGCTGCAATTATTAATTATGATTTACAGTATGAGAATAAGTGGCTGAACTGGGTAGAGGTCAAGACCTGAGTATTGGATGGATTTTTACATGTGGATGTAGAACATTAAGAACAATGGCAGGAGCAGTGGTGGAGAGAGATGGTGAGTCAGGTGCTAAGATCTTCAGTTACTAAGTTGGAATGGGAGTGCTATGATCACAGCAGCAAGAAGGGGAAGTGGCATAATCAGTACGTTCAATAAAAGGAACTGAGAGTTTTTAGGGAATGGAGGAGAGCAGTGGTCCGGACAGCAGCAATGAGTTGCAAGGAAGACATCTACTTCATCTCCAAGCTCAGTGTTAGGAGAAAACACTTGAGCCCCACTTGAGTCATGTATGATCTTATTTATTTGTCTCAACAGCCCTGTAACAGCAGGTATTATTATCCCCATTTTTACAGATGAGGAAACTGAGGCTTAAAATAACTGGCCTGACAGTCGTAGCTTGTGAATACTGGAGGTGGCATCATGTGAGTCCAATGGAAGCCAAAGGAAGGCAGATGTTGACTCAATGTAAGAAGGTACTTTTTAGCAATTAGAGGTGTTCACTAATGGAAGTGTTCCTTTGGAGGAGAGGGTGAGCTCCCTTTCCCTGGAATGAATATCTACCTGCTGCCATCACCACTAATTTAATCACAGAATGATATAAGGAGAAAACCTGTACAGTAAGTCCTCAATGACATCCATAGGTTCTGCGACTTTTAGCGAAGTGAATTATGATGCATAATGAAACCAATTTTACAATAGGTTAATTGATATAAACACGAGTTAAGTTCCAATGGCACCTCATTAACTTTATGATGAAATGACATTGAACAAAATGATGTTATTCGAGGACCTGCTATATATAGTAAGGAGGAAGGGAAGTGACATTTATTAGCTATTGGAGGAGGGGACACGGAGGGAGATAGTTGAGCTCAGTTATCTCTAAGATAACAGTTTATAATTATGCACTAGTAGTTGCACAACACTGTGAATGCACTAAATGCATTCCCTGAGTTGTACTCTGTAAAATGGTTACTTGTATGTTATATGAACTTTACCTCAATTTGAAATGTCTGTGATTAAACTGGTTATTTCCATTTCATTCTGCTGGCAATTCATCATTCTACAGAGTTTCACATGAGGCAGTTTGGGTACACAAAAGTAGAAACGTAGTTACTGCTTTCACGGTAGTTAGAGTTAGGGTAAGTGGTATATGTATGTGTAAATCTAAAGTTCCAAAATAATGGTGTAAATAATTGCTGTTGAGCTTCTGAGGAGGAAAAGCTCAGTTGGGTTCCGCTACCTAGTCTTACCTCAGTGTGCTTGGCATAAAACAGCTCTCCAGATTTTTCTCAGTCCTACTTTTTCTCAGTATTAGAATTTGAGGCAGCCCTCAAATTCTTGGTCAGTTTTCAAGATCTTGAAGTTTGAACTGTGATATCAGTTCAAAATTTGTGGAGGAAGATTGAGTTGATATAGTAAAAGAGCATCTTGTCAATTAAATCCCCTGGGAAAGGACTCAGTGGCAAAAATACAGGATTGTTGATCTTGCAGGGGATGGCTGTGTTTTTGTTAGGCTAGATGATAATCTGGCAGAATTTTTTTGAAAATATATTCTTTGTTTAAATAAAAACTATTTGTTCAGGTTTTGTTGGCTAATTTAAGTATTTTAGGTACTGATTTTTCATGATGGTGTTATAAACATCCTGAATCTGATGTTATGAAAAATCAGCTTTATTTTGTTTTCATTTTTGAAGACATCTCTTCTTATTTTATAAAATGTCTCATAGAAACATTGTGAGGTAGTACGGAGAGTTCCCGTAGACGCTGCAATGTTTCTCCTATTCTTAGTATCTTTCATTAGTACGGTTGAGTAGGAAAAACTCGGTCCTTCTCCTATGTTTCTCTTTTACTCTCACACTATTACCACACTCATAATACTTCTGACACTAGATGTATGGGTTCTTTCCTCACACCCAAGAAATTCTGTGACATTAGCTGGGTGTCCTACAATTTAACTCAATTCTGACACTATCTACCTGGAGATAGCATTATATTCCACAGGATAAAAGCTCAGACCCATGAAACTGCTTCCCACTTCCAACATCAATGTCAAGTCCAGGTTGTCACCTGTGCTTCTGACCACTGGTTATAAATCAGAGGTTTCTACAACCCCTTGTTGGGTTCGATCAATTTGCTAGAGTGGCTCACTGAACTCAGGAAATCCGTTTACTTACTTTTTACTAATTTATTATAAAAGGATATGATAAAGGATACAGATGAGCCTCCAGACCGAAGGGATGTTTAAGCAAAGTATGTGGGAAGGGGTGCGGGACCTCCATGCCTTCTCCTGGAATGCCACTCTCCCAGCACCTCCATGTGTTCAGCAACCCAGAAGCTCTCAAAACCCTGTATTATTGGGATTTTTATTGAGGCTTCATCATGTAGGCGTGATCAGTTATTAACTTTATTTTTAGCCCTTCCACTCTGTCTGGAGAATGGGGAATAGGGCTGAAAATTCCAAGCTTCTAATCATGGCTTGGTCTTCTGGTGGCTGCCTTTTTCCAGGACCCCACCAAGAGTCACCTCATTAGAATAAAAGACACTGCTACCACCCTAGAAATTCCAAGGGATTTAGGAACTCTGTTAGAAACTGGAGCCAAAGACCAAGCATTAGAACAAAAGATGTTTCTAGAGCTTTTATCATTTAGAAAATTACAAGGTAAATGGAGCTCTGTGCCAGGAACCAGGGTCAGAGACCAATATATGAGGTGTGATAAAAAAAATACAGTGAAGCCCTTATCACTCTGATCCCAAAATCAGACAAAGACATCACAAAAAAAGAGAACTACAGGCCGATATCACTAATGAACATGGATGCAGAAATTCTCAACAAAATATTAGCAAACAGAATTCAGCAATACATTCAAAAGCTCATACACCATGATCCAGTGGGATGCATTCCTGGTATGCGAGGTTGGTTCAATATACACAAATCAATTAATGTGATACACCACATTAACAAAATGAAAAATAAAAATCATATGATTATACAATAGATGTAGAAAAAGCATTTGACAAAATCCAGCAGCCATTTATGATAAAAACTCTTAAAAAAGTGGGAATAGAGGGACCATATCTGAACATAATAAAGGCCACATATGATAAAACCACAGCTAACATCATACTCTATGGGGAAAAGCTAAAACCATTCCCCTTAAGATCAGGAACAAGGCAAAGATGCCCAGTTTCTCCACCTCTATTCAACATAGTTCTGGAAGTTCTAGCCACAGCAGTCAGACAGGAAAAAGAAATAAAAGGCATCCAAATTGGTATGGAGGAAGTAAAATTGTCATTATATGCAGATGACATGATACTATATATAGAGAACCCCAAAGACTTCACCAAAAAATGATTAGAATTGATAAATGAATTTAGTAAAGTAGCAGGATACAAAATTAATATTCAGAAATCAGTTGCATTTGTATATACCAATAATAAACTATCAGAAGGAGAAATTAAGAGAATAGTTCCATTTCCAGTTACTTCAAAGACTATAAAATACCTAGGAATAAATTTAACCAAAGAAGTAAAAGGTGGGGCGGCTGGATGGCTCAGTTGGTTAGAGCGAGAGCTCTGAACAACAGGATTGCCAGTTCGATTCCCACATGGGCCAGTGAGCTGCGCCCTCCACAACTAGACTGAAGACAACTAGCTGCTGCTGAGCTTCCATGGGGGCTGCCAGATGGCTCAGTTGGTTAGAGCACGAGCTCTCAACAATAAGGTTGCCGGTTCAATTCCCACATGGCACGATGGGCTGTGCCCCCTGCAACTAAAGATTGAAAACAGTGACAGGATTTGGAGCTGAGCTGTGCCCTCCACAACTAGATCGAAGGACAACGACTTAGAGCTGATGGGCCCTGGAAATAAACACTGTTCTCTAATAACCCCCAATTAAAAAAAAAAAGTAAAAGGTCTGTACTCAGAAAATTATAAGACACTGAAGAGAGAAATGAAAGAAGATACAAATAGGTGGAAACATATACCATGTTCATGGATAGGAAGAATTAATATAGTTAAAATGTCCATACTGCCTAAGGCAATATACAGATTCAATGCAATTCCTATCAAACTACCAAGGACATTATTTCACAGAAACAGAACATATAATTCTAAAATTTATATGGAACCATAAAAGACCCTAGATAGGCGTGGCAATCTTGAGAAATAAGAACAAAGTGGGAGGTATCACAATACCTGACATCAAATTATACTACAAGGCTATAGTAATCAAAACAGATACATAGATCAATGGAACAGAATAGAGAGCCCAGAAATAAATCCATGCCTATATGATCATTTAATCTACGAGAATGGAAGCAAGAATTTACGTTGGGTTAAAGACAGTCTATTCAATAAATGGTGCTGGGAAACCTGGACAGACACTTGCAAAAGACTGAAGCTGGACCACCTCCTTACACCATCTACAAAAGTAAATTCAAAATGGGTTAAAGACTTAAATGTAAGATCTGAAACCATAAAACTCCTAGAAGAAAATATAGGAAAAAAGTTTACAGACATTACCCTGGGTAATATTTTTGCTGCTATATCCCCCTGGGTAAGGGAAGTAAGAGAAAAAATAAACATATGGGGTTATGTCAAACTAAAAAGCTTTTTCACAGCAAAGGAAACCATCAATAAAACAAAAAGGCATCCTACTGAATTGGAGAAGATATTTGTCATTGATATATCTGATGGGTTAATATCCAAAATTTATTAAAAAACTCATTCAACTCAACAGCAAAAAAAAAACAACAACACATACCAAACAACCTAATTAAAAATTGGGCAGAGAACATGAAGAGACATTTTTCTAAAGAGGACATACAGATGACAAACAGACATATGAAAAAATGCTCAACCTCACTGATCATTAGAGAAATGCAAATAAAAACTACAATGAGATACCACCTCACCCCAGTCAAAATGGCTATCATCATCAATACATCAACAAACAACAAGTGCTGGCAAGGATGTGGAGAAAAGGGATCCCTCGTACACTGCGGGTGGGATTGCAGCCACTATGGAAATCAGTATGGAGGTATCTCAAAAAACTGGAAATGGAACTACCTTATGACCCAGCAATTCCACTCCTAGGTGTCTATCCAGAGAAATCCAAAACACTAATTCGAAAAAATTTATGCACCCCTATGTTTATTGCAGCACTATTCACAATAGCTAAGACATGGAAACAACCGAAATGCCCATCAGTAGATGACTGGATTAAGAAACTGGTACATTTATACAATGGAGTATTACTCGGCCATAAAGAAGAATGAAATCTTACCATTTGCAATGATATGGATGGACCTACAGAACATTATGCTAAGTGAAATAAGTCAGACAGAGAAAGACAAATACCATATGATCTCACTTATATGTAGAATCTAAAGAATAGACTAAATGAACAAACTAATCAGAAAAGAATACAGTGAATGTTTAAATTAAAATAATTTATTAGAGTAAAGGACAGATTGCCATTAATCCCCCTCAAAATACTCCCCTTCGCTTCAAATACACTCATCCCATCATTCTTGCCACTTTCTGAAGCTGTTCTGGAATTCCTCTTTTGTGAGTGTCTCTAGTTGCACTGTCGTGGCTGCCTCAATGTCCTAAATCGATTCAAAATGTTTACCTTTCATGGTCATTTTGACTTTGCGAAAGAGCCAGAAGTCGCACGGTGCCAGATCTGGATGATGACACACCGTAATGTTTTTATTTGACAGAAATTGCTGTATAACAGAAGCGATGTGTGACACGGAGCCCTTCCATTGTGATCAAAACATAAGGCAGGGATCTTCAATACAGAAAGCAGCGAGTCGAACCTTAGTAACAGTGTGTGACAAGTTTCAGCTTGTTCAATATAGTCAGTTGGGTGTGAGCTACGGTTGAGAGAAGGTGTGTTCCATAGTGTGCCGTAAATCATCCTCCATCATGACGACACTCCGTGTCACACATTGCTTCTGGTATACGGCAGTTTCTGTCAAATAAAAACATGGTGTGTCCTCATCCATTTATTCACTGGATTTGATACCGTTCGACTTCTGTATTCCCTGAAGTCACAATGTTTCAGGACTTGGAGGCAGCCATGACAGTGCAACTAAAGACACTCATGAAAGATGACTTCCAGAACTGCTTCAGAGAGTGGCAAGAAAGATGGGATACGTGTGTCTGAAGCTGGGGGAGTATTTTTGAGGGGGATTAATGGCAATGTGTCTTTTACTGCAATAAATTTGTTTTTAATCGAAACATTCACTGCACTGTTTGATCACACCTCATATATGTTTTTATTATCTCAATGGTACATTTGTTATAATTTGTAAACTAATATTAATATATTATTGTTAACTAAAGTCCATACTTTATTCAGATGTTTTCCTCAGGATCCCAGTCTGGATACCGTATTACATTTAGTCATCATGTTCCTGAGGTTCCTCTTCACTGTCACTGTTTCTCAGACTTTTCTTGTTGATGACCTTGATAGTTTTGAGGATTACTGGTCAGGTGTTTTGTAGAGTGTCCCTCTATTGAGATACCTGCTGTGTTTCTTGTTATTAGATTGGGTTTATGGGTTTTCTAACATTTTCGATGATCAAACAGTTATGATTATATGATTGTAAGAAGGTGTATGAAACTTCCAATTGAGAATTTTACTAATTCATTGTCCTTATGAATTATGGAGCATGCTGTGTGACAAACTTTGCAGTTGAGAATTTTAAAATGAATTAGGTAAAAGGTTTAGGAATCCAGTAATCTAAGAAAAGAATGCTGAAGTTAAATGTCACTAGCAACAAATCTTTATTGAGAACCTTCTATTAGGAGGGCCTTGTTCTAATGTGTCAGTCACCCCTCCTCTCCATCAGTCCAGTGGGAGCTCTGCACAAACTAATCAATAGTAGCGTGAAAATCAGAGGGCTGCTTTATGAATAGATGCTCAAAGGAAGTGTGCAATCAGGGCAGCTCTCTGGAAAAAGGCTGGGCTGAAGCAGGAAGTTTAGGCCTTAGGGAGCCTCCTACATGCATTACCCTAAATCTAAATCTTGGCGTAGCATGTTCAGTCATGTCTTCATTTTGGGGTGGGTGCTGGTGGCGGAGAGAAGGAAACACCTTGCCGTCTTCTGTTAGAAAACTTTACATGGTGATGTAATTGCCTGTTTAATTACTGTTTCCCCCAATAGATTTTAACCTTTGTGTGTCAGAGTCTGGTTTACCTTGTTCACTGTTAACGGCTCTGGTGTGGAGCCTATTTCCTAGCACATTTATTCTATAAAGAATAAATGGGAATTTGTCAGGCAGTACACCGAACAAAAGATTACACCAGGTATCACACATGTAGAAAGATAGGGAATGCTTGCCTGACATGTTAAATAAATTCTTCCAGATGTAGATGACATTCCTCTGCTCTAAGAAGCCTTCTTGGATCTTGCTTCATTTCCTGTACCCTTATTACACTTAACAAGCATTCTGTGCCCTGAACACTTAGCTTTATTAACCTTGCATTATTTCTTTTTATATAGACTCCTTCTTATATCCTCAGTGCTAGCTTTTCTCTCTTTTTTTTTTTTTTGGAGTGCCCAATATGTGCAAATATTGTGCTAGGTGTTGTACATATTTATTATCCTATTTTATCCTTTCAACAATGTGGCACAATACATATGAGGAAATTGAGGCTTGGGAAGGTTTAATAACTTGTCCAAGGTTGTACAACACTTTCTTGGCGCACTCCAGAAGCTTGAGGCCTCTTCTGCTCTATGCTGTTTTTAATAGGATACATTGCTTCAGTAGGATTTATATGCTTAATGAACATCTTTTATACTCTTTAGACCTCATCACAATTCCATTCCTTTTTTTTTATTTGGTCAAAGGACCATGTAATCCTAATACTTCTTCTAACTTTGGAGCTGAACAGCAAAACTGGTGAAATAACTAACTTCAAATGTTGCATTTTCAAGGTTAAAAATGCATGTCTAACTTAGTGATTCCTTATACGATAAACTATTATTATAGAACTGTTTTTATATAGACCAGACAGAAAAAGAAAGTTTTATAATTGCTCAGAGAAAAAAATACACTTATTCGAAGAGTGTTAGGCATTCCAGTTTTGATGCGTCAACATTAAGCTGTCCCCTGTAGCCTTGGACATAACTTCTCAGTGCTTGTTTTTAAACTACAGTTTTCTTTTCATATAAGTAGATTCTGATGGTAGAAAAAAGTTGTCATGTGGAATTACTCTGTGGAGCCACTTGAATAGACTTGAAACATTGTTTATATATAAATAAATTCACTATTCTGAAAAATATTCTGAACAGGCACAGTATGTGCTGGCATCTGTAAGTCGGCCCATATTTGATACTGAGTTTAGACTACTCATAAGGAGGTGGCGAAAAGGGCCTCTGATAGAAAGCAAATGGAAGAGGCAAGGTGTTGGCTTTTCCCCCCTTTGTTTGTTTGCTTTTCCAATTTCTTTTAATTTTTCCTGGGAATTCATCAAAAGTTTCTTTTCAAAGTGAATTTTTTGGTGAGATGTAGTTAGCATGACACAACTATAAATGTTGATGTTCATTTTATGATTTTATTTTTGGTGGCTTGTTTTCCTCTTTTTAATGCTATTTTCCAAATGAAAAATTAGTATTATCAGTTTTATTCAGTACGATCATCATTCATATGTTGTTCATTCATTCAGTAGTTATCTATTAGTCTAGTTATTGTACTAGTTATGTGCTGGGAATACAAATGTAAGTAAGATATGACCCCAGCTTTCAGGGAGATTTTAATCTATGGGTTAGTCAGACAACTAAGGACAGAAACACAGTATCTTGTAAGAAATGCTCGGATAGTGTCCCATGAGTCCTTCTCTGGGAACACAAGAGAAAGAGGCCCCAAGGTGGTCATGGGAAATTTCCTGGAGGAAATGATATTTTCTTTCCTTTTATTTTCTTCTCCATCTCTTCCTCTGTGCCTTTTAAAAAATTAAAGTGAAATCTGTATACTATTTTTTTTTTTAAAAAAACAAGCTCTAAAATGAAAAATAAAACTTCCTATTCTACTCTCCCCAACCCTGCCACAGTTTCACTCCTTAGCAATAACTACCTTTAACATTTTCTGTTTTCCTTTATTATGGTTATTATAAAAAGCTTGAAATAATACACTTTGTTTCTGTTGTTTGATAAATAAACTTTAGATAGTGACTCTTGGCTTTGGACAATGAAAAAAGAGGAATTTAGCAGATTTATGGTACCTGCCACTTTCTCTGTCTCTCTCCACCTCTGTTTTTGTTTTGTTAGTTATCTTATTCTTACATTATCAAGTTTTTAAAAAAATTACGTCTGCTACCGTGTTTCCCCCAAAATAAGACCTACCCCGAAAATAATCCCCCAGTTAAGATCTCAGACAGACGGATGTTATGATGATGTTCCAGAAGAAGATGACGTGACTGTATTTGAATAAAAGTAGATTGTTGTACATGAAAAAATAAGACATCCCCTGAAAATATGCCCTAATGGAGCAAAAATTAATATAAGATCTGGTCTTATTTTTGAGGAAACATGGTATGTTATTATAGTTAATTCTCCTGTGCTTTGTTTATAGGATAACTTAAAAAATTGATTCGAAAAGAAACATCCTTCATAACATTACTATAGATCCAAGTAACATTAATATATGTATTATATTACAGTATATAATAATATGCTATAGAACCAAGTGTGATTGGTCACATAGCAAAGGACTGTCATTTTATGTTGTTGACCTAACACTAATTTCCCAAGTGTTGGGGTCCAATGAGTAGACCTTTGGCTTCTTTTCTTTTTTTTTTTGAACACAAGGTCTTATTTCCTGTGATTGGATATGTGAAGTCTAACCTTTCTGAAAAAAATGTAATGTCCTACTTGAAAATTGAAATAAAGTAGTGCCTCATTTATTTGGCAGTATCAATTTATAATAGCCAAACAATAATCTAAAAATTAACATAAAAAGTGTAATAAGCCACAAAAATACCTCATATCTACAACGTTCTACATTTCGCACATAGGAAAAAAAACATAGTCCTCATTCAGAAACTGTTTATTTTTGTATACCATTCTGTATATCATCATGATCATTCAGTTTCCAAGTGCATAGCAAATTAGATGCTATAATTTAGTGATGCTATTGGCAGGCACATTGAAAGCCCTGAGAAATGTTATGTGAAAACCTTATAGAAAGAGGAAAGGCAGAAAAAGAAATTAAAAGCTGACATTATAATTTAAAACATATTATGATGTAGAATTGTATGATACAGGACAGTTAGTTCTATAAACCTCCACGTCTTGCTGATGTTCATAATACTCCTCAATCTTTAAGAAAATATCATCATTATTTTCATCATACACATAGTCAGAAGCCAGAGAAGTAACACATTGAGGATATATTCCTATCCAAAATAGTTAAATTAAAAAAAATATTTTTGACAGTTAAAAACAATAAGCATATGATAAAGTTATCTGGAAAGTTAATTTGCATGAGAGATCTCTGAAGTCAGCCGAATTGTATAGTTATTCTATATAGCGTACTTGTGATATTGATGGAAATGGTTTGCTAAGTTACTTAAAACTCAGTCCCCCAAAATTAGCTACCTTGTGGTTTGTACTGTGAGACAGTTGTGGACCTGGTTGTGAAATATCCCAGTTGGGAAAAAAGGGCAGTTTTTCCCCCCTTTGTTTTTGTCGTGAATACGTGGTTTAAACACTACGTTAATGTCACTGCATTGACCTTTATTTCCATAGACTAAGGGACTGGACAGTCTGCGTTGTGGAAGAGTCTTGGTTTGGGATACTGCTACCTTCTTTCAGTATTCCTGCTTTCATTTCTTGAGAATTCTATGTCTTTTTCTTTTGAAATTTTTTCAAACTTACAGAAATATTACTGAACTAGTACGAGAACTTACCCCTCTTTTACCATTTGAGAGTAAATTAAAAAGATAATCCCTTATCACTTCTTAATAAATTGGTGCATGTTTTCTACAAATAAGCGCATTCTCCTTTCTACTCACATTACAGCCATCTAAATCAGGAAGTTAACTTTGACACATCACTGCCATCTAATTCACATACAACATTCAAGTTTCTCCAACTGTCTCAATGTCTTGTATAACAAAAGCATTCCATCTAGGATCACACATTGCATTTAGTGGTCATGTCTTTTTATTCTCTGTCAGCCTGAAATAATTCCTCAGTCTTTCCTTGACTTTTATGACCTTGGCATGTTTCAAGATTTTAGGCTGTTTATTTAGTTAACATTCCTTAATTTTGGTTTGTCTGATGTTTAAAAGATTCAGGTTATACATTTTTGGAAGGAGTATTATACAAGTGATGTTGTGTTTTTCTTGCATCCTACCAAGTGGTACACAATTTTAATTTGCCCCATTACTAGTTTTATTAATTGTGAATACTTGATTAGAGTGGTGTCTGCCAAGTTTTTCACTTTGCAATTTTTAAGTATTGCAATTTTTGTGGAGAGGTGTTTTTAGATTATGTAAATATTTTCTCGTCAAATTTTCACCTATCAGTGTTAACATATATTGATGTTTCCAGGCTGAATTAATTAATAAAATGATGGCTGCCAAATGTTTATTTTCTAATTCTATGATCTCTTTTATATTTATTAGTTGACATTCTATTGTAAAGAAAAACTTTCTTCTCTTCCTCACTTATTTATATCAGTATTGATTCATGGATTCCTATTTTATCCAATGTGTTTATAATTGTTGCTATAATTATTTATTTTGATACTCAAATTATTTCATGTTTGGCCATGGGAACCTTTTCAATCGAGCTCCTATTTTCTTATGACCTATTCCCATCACTCTTTGAGTACTTCCTTACTTTCTGTAACAACATACTCCATATATTCCTTTTGTCCCTGCATTAGAATTAGTCTTTTCTTCAAGGAACTTTAGTTTTTTTTAGTGAAGAACGGTTTTTTAGAAACCAAGCTCTGGGTCTGTGTGTGTTCTTTGCAACGGGGGTGTTCGTGGATGACGAGTGTATATAGCTAAAGGCACGCTGCTGTACGCTGTGCATATCACAATATATAGGTAAGTGGTCAACTCTCACTTCATATGTGCGTAATGCACATAGCAATGATGAAGCTTCCTACTCTCAGATATCACTGTCCTTTGTTGCTTGATGGCCATAGCAATCTTGAGAACCATTGTTTTATATGTTTTCTTAGTTGTTTTCAGGTGGGAGAGTAAATCTAGTCTCTGTTACTCTGTGTTGTCCAGAAGTAGGCCAACTTATGCTGATCCTAAGGATTTTGATGTTCTGAAGAGCATTACTTCAATGGAAGGTGTGGACTAGACTTTTTCTTGCTACCTCTGTATAATTTCTTTGTTTCCCATTGTTCCCATTCAAATCTGAACTGAGCCAAATTTATGGAAAGCCTACCATGGGCCAGGTATAGTAGAAAGGGAATTAAAAACATGAATATGGTCTGATCCTTTTCCATAGAGTACTCAGAGCTTAGACATGATTAGAGAGGTTATATAATGTCCTCTATATCATAGCTCTTTAATTGATAGAACTGGCTTTGAACCAGATCTTTTAGCTTCCAGTTGAATATCTCTTCACTATGGCAGTGAGTCCTTATATGATTCCCTACACATACATATATATACATAAAAACATACAAATGTATGCATTATATGCATACATACATGCATATATACCATGTAGAACTCATGAGCATATAGTCTAAAGACTATAAGACTATAAAATCTTACCCTCTTTAGACTGTTTTTGCTTACCAATGACTAAAAGACTTATGAGGCTTTTATAAGTGTGTAAGACTAGAGGGCCAATGGGATGAAAAGGGAGAAAAAAGAGAATTGTGCTGGTTTATGTTTTTGGAACAGATTTTAGGCGTTATAAGTATTAGTATGCTGGTAGGAACATGTCTTTGGAGACACTGCAGTAATTTTGTATCCAGTTAAAATTCCCAATCTAGATGTAAGTCTGTATTTTCTCATTTTTTTAGATAGTAGGCCAAACGGAGAAATTTGTTAAGCCAATTGTGAAACATTATACTGAACACTACAACAAGCCAAGTTCTTGTCCAAATTAAAACTGGTAAGGATTACACTAGCCTCAAATGAATTGAGAAGCCTTTTATATTTCCCCCTGATTTGAGACATTTTATATAATTTAGATTTAGGTGGTAGCTCTCACCTATAAAACTATCAGGGCCTACAATCCGTCCACCCTTCAAAGTACTGTCCTTTGGTTCCCTTTCCAATATCTTTACGGTTATTGATCTATTTAGGTTTTCAATCTCTTGTGAGACAGCTTGGTAATTTATAGTTTTCTAGAAAGTAATTTACTTTTCCTGGGTTTTTTAGTTTATTGGCCTGAAGTTGTATGCAATATTGCTTTTAATTTTAGAAATCTTGCCCATATTGTAGTTTCTTGCCCTAAGAAGTTTCTAATTCTGAACTACTTTTGAATGTACTTCCTCATGTGCATTTATTGTACAATGAATATATTTTAAATTCTACTTGCAATTTAGCACATGGATAGTATTATGAAAATATCTGGAAAGGATTTAGCTTGCTTTTTTGCCAAATGTGGTTCTTCTTGCCTGAAATGAGTTATTGTACATGCTAATTGGAAATCTGAAGAGCTGATTATTCTTCTATAATTGTTGCTTCATCAGTGTTGTTAGTTTTTGAGGACACCTTGTGGTTAAACCTGACACACTCATTATCACTTGCTTTCGTACCACCTACCATCTCTTCAATAGAACTTTCCCACCCACAATCCTACCATTTACTTTTCCATGAGAGTATGTTAATTTTATAGGTAGCATTGTGTTCTGTCTTATTTGATGTCATTACCATGAGACTTGCGTTCTTTTCAACTATGTTCGTGGTCTAGACAGAAGAATGTGGAAGCAGGCTTTAGGTAGACTTCTGGTCTTTTGGGAAACTATCATATTTAATAAACTCATCAACAAGTATTTGAGTGATTCCCATGTGTCCAAGACTGCTGTAGGTGCTGTGGAGATGAAAAACACGTCGCAGGCATTTAAAGTCCGCAACATTTTGGCTCCGATCAGTCCTCCCAGACTGCCTCTCGTGACACTGCTCTCACGCACCCTTTGCTTTATTTTACCACTTACTCCCTGTTCTGAGCATACAATGCACTCTGCTCCTTTAATGACTTTGAAAAGCGATTCCCAATCCCCTAAATGGCTATTCTTTTGCGTATAGTGGTCAGAGTGCATCAAATAGAAACTTAAACCCCTTTCCCTTTACTGAGCCATTCCAAGAACAAGTTATCTCAGACTAAAGTCTACATTTTGAAAGGGTAATTAGATTTGTAGATCCAGAAAATAACTCTAATAAGGTGTTTGACAGCTATGTAAGTGAAAGTTTTTAGAGCAAAATGAAGTATAAGCTAGATGATAGCAAAGATAGGGTGACTTGTAATTGCTTAATGACTTATTATCACCTTAGAGGGAAATTTCTAATGGCATGGCATAGGGCTCCATTTTTTTATCAAGTCTTGTTTAACATGTCTATTCATTCAGTTATTTACTCGCCAAATGTTTATTGAATACTGCAATATGCTGGGGATGTAATGGTGAATAAAGGAGACATAGTTTTTCCCTTTACAATATTACAGTCTAAACATTTGAACAAAGATAGAGAAAATTTATACAAAGCTCAAAAACTTAGAAAGCGAACTGGGGACTGGAAAGGTAGAATATATATTTAGTCTATCTTAAATTCCAAGATGAAATTTAATTGGGATAAGGACATAGCCTTATACTTGAGTCCCCGAACCAACTGTATGAGAAGAGGAAGACTTGACATATATATGAGCCTGAGTATAAAGGATGTACAGCCTTTAGTCAATAGTCAAATCAGTGTGAATGACCAGTGGAATGTGACTGCCAGAGAAAGTCAGGCTCTGCCAACAGACATGTGGTATCTAGAATGAGAAATGAGAGACCTCCTCTGCTTTGTTCCAGGCAGACATATCTGGATTGCTATGTGCATTTATAAAAATCACTCTTTCAGAGGGATTTTGATCGTCAAAGTTTGTACTCTAATACAATATGATTTGTAAACTTGAAAAACATGTTCTCAAGGCAGCTTTCCAGGAGTTATTCTATGCTTGATACACTTATAAGAAAAGTTGAGTAAATTTATCAGTTAACAGATATTTCATAGACTCTGAGAAAAACATAATGCATTGCTTATTGTCTAATGTGCTAAGAAAAGGGGTGAGACGGGCCCCGTCCCATTCCTGAGAGAGGGAGGGAAGTAAGAATTGAAGGTCTGTACCACGTACTATAGGTGCTCAGGAGCACAAACACCAATAAGATGTAGATACAGGTTTTTAAGGAGTATGAAATCCAGTGTGGAGAAAGGCAGTAAACAGATGCTTACAGCATGATGTGAACACTGGATGCGGCCATGTTCCCGGGGCCGTTGAGGAGAACCACAACTCGGGGAAGGGGGTAGCCTTACGACATACTAACTATTCCCGGGCTTCTACTTGAGTTCTTTCTCTTCCAAAAGGAATTTCTAGGTCTGTTTTGTACTGGTAAGTACCATGGTCTTTTCATACTGCCACCTAAGTAGTCTTAAATTTAAAGCATACGTTTGGTCAGGTCTCCACTTTAAAACTTATTCCATTGCCTTGGGACGAAAAGTCCTTAGCCTGATATACCAGGTCTTCAAAATCTGATCTCTGCCTAATTTTATACCCTCATCTCTTGCCACCCCTCCCCACCCCCCGTACCCTTCCCATATGACCCTGTGCTCCAGCCTTGCTAAGCTACTTGCAGTTCTTGTAAAGGTTGTGCTACCGTTTTCCTTTTTTATGCTTTTCATTTTGTCTGAAATAGGTTTCTCCTTTTTTCACCTAGCTAATCCCTACTCTTCCTTTTTAATATAAGCTTAGTTTTTACTTCTCCCCAGAAGACCTTTGCTTCCACTACAGCCTTAGAAAAGATGCTTTTTTTATGTTCAGCTGTTATCCTGTCTATAACTCTATGATAGTATGGTTCACATGATTGTAATTGTTTACGTACCCATTTCTCCACAAAATTTGAGCATTGTGAATATAAGCATATATGAATATAAGATGTATATTCTGATCTCTGTATTTTTATTACCTAACACAGGGCATGGGCTCTTTATTTAGGCCCTTAATAAATGTTTGTTGAATGAATATGTAAACAAATTGTATGTTTCTGGAGAGCATAGACTGTCTACAGTGTCTTTTTTTCTCAACGCCCAACTCAGTATTAGCAACATGGAAAGGACTCAAAGTGCTCTTCACTTTGACTGTGAAGATAGGCTGAAGGAATAAATTAAAAGATATGTTGACTGTTATCAGATAAGGGATTAGGGTAAAGGTTTATAAAGTGCAGATGTTGACTAATGTGACAATGTGCTCTATCAATGAAATTATGAAGAGATGATTTTTGAGCTGGCCTTGAAAGAAAGGTAGTCAAGAGTTGGACTGGAAAAGAATATTAGTGTTCTATTGAAGGATAATAAATTATTATTTAGTGGCTTAAAATGCCCATGTGTTATCTTGTGGTTTTTTTTTAGGTCAGAAGTTTGGAGCACTGTGGTGATTCGTGACTATCATGGTGTCTATATTTATTTGACTAGAATTCTAAAAAAAAATAAAAATAAAAATAAATAAATTGAAAATTGGATTTAGTGTGGAAAAAATGATAGGCACAGTGTTTTCAGTAATCATAAAAATCAACCATTTTATCATTGATGGAAGGTATTAGAAACATGTTAGAAGTACATACGCATATGTACAACTACTTTGGATATATTACATAATGAACTGTATAGATAATCAAACACTGGCTGTTAAAGAGCCTAGAGTATCTACAACGTTTCATGTCTATCAGAGATGAGGTTAGGTATACTGCATTAGATAGCACTAATCTTTTAAGTTATAAGTTTATAGATTGGGATATTTCTAGTTGTCTTTAAGGGAATTTAATCATAGACACGCGACAAGTCCTTGGTAATTGCAATGTAAATGAAAGCTTGTTTATTTCTGGTAGCCTGTGAGTAGAGAAACCTGGAGAACTGGACAAAGTCTTTATGTTCTGTTTCCCTTCTTTGCCTAGGAATGTTGTGGACAAGTTGCAGTGTGCTTAGTAAGGTAGGTGATACCAGACTATGGATATAGCTCTATGAGATGGGCATTCTGGAGATCGGGCAGATAAGTTACAATTAGTACTGACCAAATGATGAACAGGACTATCTTTGGTACCAAGTAGAAAGTGGAGTAGAAAGTGGTGTTGAGAAGACAAGAGTTGAAGCTCAGGAACCAGTTAGGAGGCTATTGGTTACGTGTAAGATGATGGCGGCAGTGGACATGGAGAGAGGTGAACACATTTGAAATGGCTTTAATCAGTCAAATCCTTGTTGCTAAATCTTGAGATACTGGCTAGGCCTTAGGTTACTTGATTTTATGGCAGTGATCATTTCTTCCTTGAGATACTCTGCTCCTTTGAGTGCTGTTAATACCAGTTCTCCCAGCTGTCCTACATTTCTGGATATCCTGGGTTAGAATTTTTTGTAGCTTTTCATTTCTTTTTTTTTTTCTTTCTAATTTTTTAAATATTGATATTCCTCAGGATTCTGTTCTAGGCTCTTTTTTCTCTCATTTTCACCGTCTTTCAAAATGGTCTCACTCACTTTCCTAGTGTTAATAGCCATCTGTGTGCTAATGATTGCCATGTTTTTATCTGTAGCCAAAGTTTTTTTTCCTAAACTCCAGATCCTTATATTCACTCATATTCAGCAGCTTCTTGGATGTTGCATGGGCACCTCACACTGAAAGTAGAACTTTCTTCTCAAAACAGTCCGTCCTGTGATCCCCATCTCAATAAATGATACCACCATTTTCCTGGTACCCCAGACCACATACCAACTAGCATTTTGTTTTCTTTTTCAGTATAACTTATATACAATAAAATACAGAGAACTTAAGTGTACAGTCTGGTGAGTTTTGACAAATACACACAACCAATTGTCATCATGCAATTAAGATATAGAATATTTATTATTATTCAGAAAGTTCCCACACAACCCCTTTGCCGTTCTTATGCTCTCACTTCCAACCATGGCTGAGTCACTTTGCTTAATGCCTCCTTTATATTAGCTTTTCCTGTTTCTGAACTTCTTAAAAATGGGATCATATGGGTAGTCTTTTGGTTGCTGAGTTCTTTCGTTCAACATAGCAATTTATAAAATTTATCCATGTTGTAAAGAGCAGTAATTTATTCCTTTGTATTGCTGAGTGGTGTTTCTGTGAATATGCCACAGTTGTTTCTACTCACTAGGAACATCCTTACAAAAGTCTTTTGTAGTCACATACTTTTATTCCTCTTATACCGGAGAGTGGAACTACCTGCTCCTATGAAGTGTGATCCAACAATACAGTGAATGTTTAAATAAAAAAAATTTATTAAAGTAAAAGACACATTGCCATTAATCCTCCTCAAAATACTCCCCCTCACTTTGAACACTTATCTCATTGTTCTTGCCACTTTCTGAAGCAGTTCTGGAAGTCGTCTTTCGTGTCTTTAGTTGCGCTGTCATGGCTGCCTCTATGTCCTGAATCCTTTTGACTTTGGAGAAGATCCAGAACTCTCACGGTGCCAGATTTGGTGAATAACATGGATGAGGACACACTGATGTTTTTATTTGACAGAAATTGCCATATACCAGAAACGATGTGTGACATGGCGCATTGTGATGGAGGATGATTTACAGCACACTTTAAAGCACACCTTCTCTCAACCTTAGCTCATGCCCACCTGACTGCACCAAACAAGTTGTAACTTGTCACATACTGTTACTAAGTTTTGATGCGCCACTCCCTGTATTGAAGATCCCTGCCTTTTCGTTGGATGGTACTTGGCAACAGTATTCATTGTATTTTGTGACCACAATGGAAAAGCTCCATGTTACACATCGCTTTTTTATTTCGTCAGTAATGCCTTTTGATGAGTAGCAATTTTAAATTTTGATAAGGCATGATGTATCAGGCTTTCATTTTATGGATAGTGCCTTTTTATTCTGTTTAGGAAACCTTTGCCTAATCCAAGGTCATGAGTATATTTGCCTACACATTATTCTAGAAGCTTCATAGTTTTAGCTTTTACATTTTGGTCTTTGATCCATTTCAAATTAATTTTTGTGTATGATGTGAGGTAGAGATTAAGGTTTATTTTTTCCCCATATCAAAATCCAGTTTTATCTGTGTCATTTGTTGACATAGCTTTTCTTAATCAGAAAATAAATTGATTATATATGAATGGGTCTATTTCTGTAATCTGAATTCTATTTCATCGATCTATTTGTTTAGCTTTATGCAACTACTACTGCTTTACAAACTAGAGCTTTATGATAAGTTATAAAATCTGGTAGTGTCCTTCTTCAACAATATCTTGGTTATTCTAGGACTTTTATATTTTCATATCAATCTAAGTATCAACTTGCAAGTAAAAAGAAGAAACTGCTAGGGTTTCAATTGGGATTGCATTGACTATATAGGTAAATTTCTAGACTTGATTCCTTTTTTTAATAAAGAAATTTTTCCAGTTACAATTGACATACAATATTACATTAGTTTTAGGTGTACAACGTAGTGATTATAAATTTATATAATTTGTGAAGTGATCACCCTGATAGAGATTTCACTTCTTAACAATGGTAAGTCTCCCAATCTATGAAATTGTATATGTCTCCATTCATTTAAGTGTTTTTTCAAATTTTGTTCAGCAATGTTTTATAATTTTCAGTGTTAAGGTCCTTTACCTCTTTCATTAGATTTAGTCCTAGTTGTTGATATTATATAAAAATAACCAATTGATTTTTATATTTTAATCTGTAATCTTACTGTTGTCATACACAAAAATTAACTTAAAATGTATCAAAGACCTAAATATAAGACCTGAAACGATAAATTGCATAGAAGAAAACATAGATACTAAACTTATGGACCTTGGTCTTAGAGAGGATTTTATGAATTTGACCTCAAAGGCAATGGAAGTAAAAGCAAAAGTAAATGAATGGGGCTATATCAAAAACTAAAAAGTTTTTGCACAGCAAAAGAAACCATCAGCAAAACAAAGAGGCAACCAACTGAATGGGAGAAGGTATTTGCAAACAACACCTCTGATCAGTGGCTAATATCCAAAGTATATAAAGAACTCATACAACTCAACGACAAAAAAATAAACAATCCAATTAAAAAGTGGGCAGAGGGTCTGAACAGACACTTCTCCCATGAAGACATGCAAACGGCCAACAGATAATGAAAACATGTTTCATTTCACTAGCTATTAGGGAAACGCAAATCAAAACCACAATGATACTACCTCACTCCTGTTGAATGGATATCACCAACTACGCAAGTATAACAAGTGTTGGAAAGGTTGTGGGGGAAAAGGGACCCTCATACACTGCTGTTAAGGGTTTTTGTTTTTAATCATTAATAGTTATTGCATTTTGTCTAATGCTTTTGGGGGCCATCTTTTGAAATAATCATGATTTTTCGCCTTCATTCTGTGATGCGTTTATGTTCATGTGTGATATGGTCTATAAATTTCTTGTCATGTTGTCATGTTTTGGTATCAGGGTTATGCTGGCCTCATAGAACAATTGAAAAGAGTTCCCTCTTCTTTGAAGATTTTTGTTAAGATTAGTATTTCATCAATGAAGCCATCTAAAACTAGAGTTTTCTATGTGAAAAGGCTTTTAACTACAAATTTGGTTTCTTTAATGACTATTCAAATTTTTAATTTGTTTTCAAAACTTACAGCTATTTAAAAGCAATTTAACTGTTTCATCTAAGGTCTTTATTGACATTGTGTTCATAAATTCCCTTTAATTTCCTTTAAATGTCTATGTTATCTGTAGTGATGTCTTCTCTTGCATTCTTGATGTTGGTAATTTTTTTTTCAGCCATCATTCCTTGTTTCTTGTTCTCTCTTAACTTTTCACATCTACACTATCTTTTATTATTTTACTTTAGGGCAATGCATAAATCTTTGCTAGGACTATTGCAATAACCTCACACTGCCTTTTCTGTTTAGTCTTGATTCTGTGTCCCATTCACCTTATTTCAGGAAGAAAGATCTTTCTAAAGTGCAAATGTAATTAAATCTTTCCCAGCTGAAAACTTTTTAATGGTTTTTCTAATACCTTCAGAATAAAAATCTAAGCTTCTTCATATGGAATACAATACCATTAATGATCAGATCTCTATTTCTCTCAATAGGCTCCTGTATTTTCTTGTTTGCTTTCTCTTTTTACTCTCCCTGTAACCCATAGGGAACAATACTGTGCAACCTTTCTAGGTGTTTTAATTTGCTATACTTCATCTTACAATTGAATGCAGCATTTCAGATGTGATATGATCAACACTAAGTAGACAAAAATTGTCTCCTAACTACTCCTTTACTGAGATTATTGTTAATCTCATTGGTTAATTCTCATTGGTGTTGTCTTAATGTTTATTAATGTTAACTAGACGTAATACCTTATATTCAATGTGTCTTTACTTTCACAGCAATATCTAACCACAAAGCTTTATTTTTAGGCCAGTTTCAATTTTGCTGTTATCTCACCTCATGTAAAGTGGTAGGGATACATCTATTTGCTGTAATCAGTATACCTATCAGATAGCTACTTGATCTCTTCTCCCCACACCAGTGATGTTGAGTTTTATTTCATCTTGGGAGTGTTAGTGTTGGTATTGACCAGAAACCAGATGACTACATGATATATATTTCTTTCTTTATAATATCACTTCATAATTTGCAAAATTAAGAAACATTCCTTCAAAACTGACTAGCTGGTTTGGAGGTAAAGCAATGTTTCTTTTCTTGTCAGTCCTTCACCTCCTCGGACCTGGGGGAATCAGGATGTCCCATGTTATATACTTAAAAGCCTAAAACTTTTATTCTTCAAACTTTTATTCTTCTGTTGGGTTTGAAAGGGGGACGTTATTAGCTCTGTCTTGATGTAGCAGGGGCCCTGAAAGTCTATTTGGATAACACTGAAGATTGGAGGAAATGTGACTCTGTCTGTGTGTTTTAAGCCCCTAAGGTAAGATCAGAAAGCGTCTGGGGCAGTGAGAGCCAAATAGTTGAAGTCATACATTAATTATGGTCATGAATCATTTTTATTTTTAAAGTCTTTACCATTTGACAAGGTTGTTTGCATAGTACCAGTGAGTTTTAGGCAGCATTTTCCCCCTTTTAAAGTAATAGGCTATTTTGTTGATTTCTCTTCTAGTTTGACAATGCCAGTGATTATTAGAATTCTGATAATGTTTTTAGTAAAAATTGCTTGTTTCCCTACCTGAATGAGTGGTCTTTAATTTATGTAATCTTTTTCTCTGAGATCTACTGTTACTTAAGTGGATCAGTGATGAAAATAGCCAAATCTGAGCATAAGAAGACCTTTCAGTCTATCTGATACATGATCTCTATAGTTCTGAGATGCAAAAGTATAAATAATAAGGGTGTGTGTGTGTGTGTGTGTGTGTGTGTGTGTGTGTATAAATGTGGCGGCAGATAACAGCATCTGCTGATGGATGAGTAAGAGTCAGGAAATGTGTTTGTATGAAAGGCTAATCAATTCTGAGCAATGATGAAAAGGTTTTACTACTGACCTTTATAACTATGAAGGTTTCTACACTTGATCTGAGGTCAGAATTAAGAAAAAAAAACTAATTTATGTAATCTTTGTTTTAAATATAATATTTAGAAATGATAAATATAGAAAACTATCACGTTAATCTTTCTGTCTTCCACTGATATTCACAATGAAAAATAATCAAATCTTGGGAGTGTGCTTTTATATTCAGACATTAGTCAACATTCAGTCAGCAAGTATATTTTGAGTGCCTCCTTTGTGCCACATTCTGTGCTAAGCATTGCAAATGTATATGAAAAGAGAGTATTTTTTCTCTCAGAAAGATCTAGTAAGGAAATAGACAAGGAAATAAACAGTTGCTGTAAAATGTGGTTGTATAATCTTTGTTAGTATTGTTGTATACACGGTGCCACAGATTTCCAGAGGAAGGAGAACCTCTACCTGTCTGGAATAGTCAGGGAAGTCCTTTGAAGAAGAGGTTATGCTTCAGCTGTCCCTTCATGGATTTAGGTGTGTACTTATCTCTTTCAAGCGACAGGGAAAACACGTAGGCAGTTAGAACAGCTCACTCAAAGATACACAAGCAAGAAATGGTGTGATGTGTTTGGAGAATTATCAGTGGTTCAGTATTGCTGGAGTTAAGCATGCAAGGTAGGGAATATCCGGAAATGAGGCTGGAGATTTACACTGGGACCACATCACAAAGGGCCTTTGCTTGCTTTTAAATTTCTTTAGAGCCACCTTTGTAGAGTACGACTATCAAGACAGCATATATACATACACATCCAGTATAACAGGCAATAGAATCTTATTGGTATAATCTCTTTTATTGGAATCCTTAGGAACCCTGAGGAAATTGCTGAATAACTCATCTCTTGAGCAAACTAGTCACAATAAGAGTTGCTCCCTTTTAGATGACTTAAGAAATCCTTAATAACTATCAGGCAACTTCCAAAAGTGCAGAATATGTCATGAATAATTTTAACGTGTAGTGTTAATAGTAACAACAATAATAATAATGCTGAAAGAGGAATTGATGCCATCAAATCCCTGAGAAAATTAACCTCCTTATATATACAAGGTGTGATCAAACAATATTGACTGGACCTGGCACCGTGTGACTTCTGGCTCTTCCCTAAAGTCAAAATGACCATGAAAGGTAAATGTTTTCAATTGATTCAGGACATTGAGGCAGCCACGGCAGTACAACTAAAGACACTCACAAAAGAGGACTTCCAGAACTGCTTCAGAAAGTGGCAAGAAAGATGAGATAAGTGTGTTCAAAGAGTGGGAGAGTATTTTGAAGGGGATTGAGGCAATGTGTCTTTCACTGTAATTTTTTTAAATTTAAACATTCACCATATTTTTTGATCACACCTCATATAAGTGAAATTATATGACATTTGTCTTTATCTGAATTACACTACTCAGCTCAATGCCTTCCTATGTCTTTGCATGTTGTTGGAGATGGCAAGATTTCATTCTTTTTTATGACCAAGTAATATGTCATTGTATGTGTTGTACCACTTCTTTACTAGTCATCCATTGATGGACATCCAGGTTGCCTCCATATCTTGGCTTTTGTAAATAATGCTGCAACAATCATGGATACACATGGCACTTAAAAGTAATATTTGGGGTTCTTTGGATGAATACTCAGAAGTGGGATTACTGGATCCTTCCTTGTCTCTTGTTAAAGCCTTTGTTTTAAAGCCTGTTTTGTCTGGTACAAGTATTGCTGCCTCAGCTTTTTTTTGGTTTGTTTTGTTTATAATTTCATAAAATGTCTTTTTCTATTCATTTACTTTCAGTCTGTCAGTGTTTCTTGATCTGAAGTGAGTCTCTTGTAGGCAGCATTATGTAAGAGTCCCGCCCTCTCATCCATTTAGCCACCCTATCTGTGTCTTTTGATTGGATCACTTAACCCATTTACATTTAAAGTAATTGTTGATAAATATGTAGTTATTTCCATTTATTATCCTTTTTTTAAATCTTTTTTTCTCATCTTAAAGAAGTCCCTTTTAAGATAGGTTGTAGTAATACTGGTTTGGTGGTGATGAACTCCTTTAGGTTTTTCTTGTTTAGGAAGCTCTTTATCTGTCCTTAGATTCTAAACGATAGCTTTGCTGGGTAGGGTAATCTTGGTTGTAGGTCCTATTGAGAAATCAACTGACAGTTTTATGGGAGCTCCCTTGTAAATAACTGTTGCTTTTCTCTTACTGCTTTTAAGATTTTCTCTTTGCCTTTAGCCTTTGGCATTTTAATTATGATGTGTCTTGGTGATGGTTTCTTTGGATTCACTGTGTTTGGGACTCAGTGCTGCCTGGTCTTGTATGTCTATTTCTCTCGCCAGATTAGGGAAGTTTTCCATCATTATCTTTTCAAATAGATTTTTAATTCCTTGCTCTCTCTCTTCTCCTTCTGGCACTCCTATGATGCAAATGTTGGTACATTTGATGTTGTCCCAGAGATCCCTTAAACTATCCTCATGTTTTTTAATTCTTTTTTTCTGTTCTGATTGGGTGTTTTCTGCTACCTTATCTTCTAAATCACTGATTCAGTTCTCTGCTTCCTCTAATCTACTGTTGATTCCTTCTAATGAATACTTTATTTCAGTTATTATATTTTTCATTCCTGACTAGTTCTTTTTTGAGCATCCTTATAACCAATTTTTTAAAGTTTGTGTCTGTTAGATTGCTTGTCTCCATTTTGTTTAGTTCTTTTTCTGGAGCTACGTTCTGTCCTTTTATTTAGGACATACTTCTTTGTCTCCCCATTTTGACTGCCACCCTGTGTTTCTGTGTATTAGGTAGGGCTGCTATGTCTCCCCATCTTAGTAGAGTGACCTTATGTAGTAGGTGTCATGTGGGGTCCAGTTGTGCCGTCTCCCTGGTCACCTGAGCTGGGTGCTTCGTGTGTCCTTTGTGTGGGTTGTGTGTGCCCTCCTATTGTAGTTGAGCCTTGATTGCTGTTGGCACATCAGTGGGGTGGATTGACTCTCGGGCCCATTGGCTGTGAGGTCTAGCTCTGATTACAGTGGAAGAACTGCTGTGCAGGGGTTGACTCCACAGAGTAGGATTCACTTTAGCAGGGCTCTGGTTTCTGCCAAGTCCATCCTTTGGGTGTGTTATTTCTGGAGGTGGTTGTGTGGTGCTCTGGTGTGGTCTGAAACTGGCCACTGGGTGTGTTCTTCTGGGGTCTTATGGGAGGGGCTCTCTTGCAGGCCAAAGTGAGCCACTGCCTGTGCCCTGCCCAGGGCTATCTAGTATGAGCTATAGAGTGATCTGCAGATGGTTGCCACTTGTGCTAGGCTTGGAGGTGGCTGGGAGAAGCTAAGTTTCAAACTGAGTGTGGCTACCACTAGTCAAGTTTGGGGCCACTTGGCAAGAGGAATAGGGCACACAGAGGGCAGATACTACTTGTTTATGGTTTGTGAAGCATTGAGAAATTTTAGGAAAGTCCACAGCATAAGCCAAGACAAACCTTTTATATGGAAAAGCCGTTGAAAGCTGCTTGGGTGAACCCACAAGTTGGGTGGGGCAGGGTCTCAGGGCATCACCAGGGCAGGGCAAATGGTGTTAGGTTGATGGAGACTCAGATATGGCACCTACCTACTCATGCAGGCTGCGTTTGGGGAGAACTCAACAAAGGAACGATGGCTTCTGCCAGCATTTCTCTCTGGGTGAAAGCTGCCCTTCCAGCCCTCACCCTGCAGCCAGACAATTCAGTTCCTCCCTATATGTCCCTAATGCCTTTTGAGTTGCTGCCCCAGTGCTGGAGCTCAGAGCGAGTAAGTCTGTCAGCCAGCGAGTCCATGGATAGGCCCTTTAAGAGGAACAATCTGGGTTGGTTTTCACTGTCAGAAATTATAGGGACTTCTCTTCCTGGCACTGGAGGCCTGGGCTGGGGATCCTGGTGTGGAGCTGTGATGCCCTCGCTCCTCAGGGGGGAACCAATGCAGCTGAGATATCTCCCCTGATTTTTAACTGCCACACGTGGGTGTGGGACCAGACCATTGTGTGTCTCTGCTACTCCTACCTCTTTTGACTTTACTTCTCTGTATATCCTTAGTTATAGGACTTCTGTTCAGCTAGATGTCATGTGATTTTCAATGAAGGTTGTTCTGTACTTTAGTTGTAATTTGATGTGGTTGTGGGAGGAGGTGAGCACAGCATTTACCTACGCTACCATCTTGGTTGGAAGCTACCAATTTGACCATTTTTAATAGGTAAATTTATGAGATGTATATAACTTGAAGACAAAGAGAACAAAAGGAAAAAAAAAAGAAAATCATAATTAAACCAAAAAAGAAAATAGCTCTTAATGTTTTCTATGTTGCTTGTTTCAACGTGGCTGCTACTTTAAATCATCAGTTTTTCTTAACTGAGATTATAGACTCTTTTTTTCTTTTTGGATACCCAAAGTAATATTCAGCCTTGACAGCAGTGATGTTCTCCTGGTGACTTCAGCAATCCACATAACTTCTCTTGGACCACAGTTTCCACATCGGTGAAATGATAGGGTTCAACCAGATAATTTTCTATGTTATCTTCCAAACTCCTCTGTGTTCTTCCTTTTAGCTCTCAAAGCATCAGTGGCAGTTAGGCAGGTATAGAAAGGGTATTTTTAGAGCATTTTGTGTTTCATTGTAAATATGCTAGAGAATTGTGAAACATTGAGTTTGCGTTCATTATTGTGTTTATCATGGAGGGGTTGTTCTCATTTCATTCCATTTATATCTGTGACTCTGTGTTTGAGAGCTTATAGTCAACTCAAATTTTTCTACAACTTTTTATTTCTAGGCTTCATAGAGCCCAGTGTGCAATTAAACAGACTCAGGTAACTGTTCAGAAAATTGGAAAGGAAATTGAAGAAAAACTAAGACTCACATCTACAAGCAATGAGCTGGTACGTTTTTATATATTTGCCTGTTTAAACTCCTTGATTTCTAAATATGATCATCATATTCTTCTTACATTAATTTCTTTTTTTTCCCAAAAAACTTTAGGTAATTTTTTCCTTTCGTTTCTTTTATCTTAATGTTTCACTGAGACTTGTATTGGCATTTAAATGTTGGAAACTTTCTCATCTGCTAATAATGTACACAGTGCCTGCCTTTTTCTGCTAGATGAAACTTTAGATTACATGAAATTACTTAGAAGATAATTCAAAGCTATTTAATTACTGTCTTATAAATTGAACTCTAGACTGAACTGTTTAGTGAATGAAAAATAGCTGCCAGAAGAAAAATGAAAATCTTTAGGAACTAACCTACTATTAAAAGATGAATTTAAAATTATTTGGATTGAACCTACTAATAAGCTGGTTTATAGGCAGTGTTCTCTTTTGTGAAAGATTCTTTTAATGAGTCATTTCCAAAGAAATAGAAATTCCATTCCACATAGACAGATTTAAGATATATCTTGGTGGTTCTTTTCTAGTGGAGAAACAATATTTTTTTTTGAAATGAAGATTCTGTCTTTGTAAGCACAAAGGGGTTATAATTAATTAATTGAGTTTTTCTCAAAATGAAGCCACATGGCTATGGATAGCTTTTGATGGAATTTGTGCTATGAATTATGATATTTAAAATTCAAATCCTAAATGAAGTCCTGACTAAAAATATTTAGCTATTTGTTTGCATAAACTCATTATCTTCCAGTTGTCATTTTTAGCACTTGGCAGAGGGGCTTATATCCCCAAATGGAAATTTCATGTTTCCTTGAAGATTTGCCCAAGATAATTTAATAGATGAACTATAGAAAAGCAGCAATGCAATTAACCCACACAGACTTCTCGCTCATGGAATTTGAAATTAATGAATGAAAACCTATTTAAACTATATAAAATTGCTGATTTTGACCTATAAATAAGTTGCATATAGTTCAACCTAATATATAATAATGGTTAGTGCTGTACCTTGCACATAGCAGGCATACAAAATACGGTAGCTGCAATAACTATAGAAGTAATACTTAATATTTATATGAACTTTCTTGCCTATAGAAAATCTTCCATTTTGGAGAAGCTGTTAACTCACCTCTTGTAACTTAGGCCCAATAAAGGACCAAATTCCAGATGACAAATATATTGGAGGAGGATAAGAAACAGTTACTTTTAATCCTTTCTATAGCATCTAAAAATGCCACATTTTTAGAACCTTTGTCTGGGGGAAAATTGCTAGGTTTTATTTTCTTATCTTTCTCTCCCAAGGCAAGACTGGGAAATTATTTCATTAAATAACTGCATATGCTTTGTCTCAATATGAAAAAAATGTGTGTTTAATCCTATTTTTCTACAATGTAAGTGGTGACATACAGAGCAAGGTGATAGAATGTATGAGTTTGAAGAGGTCAGGTTCAGAGGTTCACTGTGTGTTTTATGCTGCCTAGTCAATCAACATCACTGGAAAAATTCATTGGATTTTTGAACTGGAAGTGAGCCTAGAAATCTAGTTCCCTTATAAACCCACTTAAAACCACACCTATGTCAGTACATTCTATCCCTTTCTCTTCTTTATTTTTATTGACACTATTTATTATCCTTAAATATGTTGTATACTTTACATTTGTATCTTGTCTGTCTCTCTAAACTTTGTGAGGGGAAGGATTTTCATCTGTTCTTTTTCCTCGCTGCTGTATTTCCCAGTGTCTAGAAAAGTGTTTGACACATAATAGGTGAATAGGTGCTCAATAAATATTTGTTGAATTTCAGAATGAATCTAGTGTAATTTCCTCTTATAAAAGGACAGGAAAAATGAGGCCTGAAGAAAAGAAGCAACTCTCCCACAATCATTTGAGAAAGAAATTTTGGTTTACTTGTCTCCTTTCAGGGAATAATGCCATGTACTTGTTAATGATCTACTTTAAGATTCACCTGTAGCAAATTAGGAACTTTTACTATTATCTTTTTTTCCTCATTCCCTTTCCATATTGGCCCAAGGTCATCATACTCCAACCCAAGCATTCTCAATGTATAAGAATTAATTTTAATTTTAAATATAAATACAATCAGAAGGCATATTTGATGCTGAAAGAAAAAAGATTACCTTCCAAGATCAAATGTAATTGACTTTGTTACAAGAAATTGGGTTCATACTTGATGACTTTCAAAGATTTGTCATCTTCTCACAGTACATCAATGTCCAACAAAAATTTTTAGCATTTAATTATGTTTCTTATGAAATTTCTGCTGTTGCAATTTTGAAGTTTTATTTATCTGTTTTGGATTTTGTCATATGCCTTTCCTGTATCTGTTGAGATATTTGTATGTTTCTTTTACATTATGATGGTGAAATACATTGATTGATCTTTGAATGTTAATCCAACTTTGCATTTTTGGGGAAAGCCCTTCTTGTTAATGATGAATTATTCTTTTTATGTATATTACTAGATTTAATTTTCTAAAAATTTAAAGGATTTTGCATCTAGTATATTCATGAGGAATATTGATCTATAGTTTTGTTTTCTTGTAATGTTTTTGTTTGCCTTTGTTGTCAGGATACTGGCCAAATCTAGTGAGTTGGGAAGAATTCCCTCTTCTATTTTATGGAAGAATATATGTAAAATTGGAATTATTATGAAATGGTAGAATTTACCCGTGAAGCCATCAGGGTCTGAAGTTTTCTTTATTGGTTTCGAACTAGGAATTCAGTTCTTTGATACCTGTAGGGTTATTGAAGTTTTCTGCTTCTTGAACTTTGGTAGTTTATGTCTTTCAAGGATTTGTGTATTTCATGTAAGAGTTCAGTCATTTTAATTTTGGCTCTTCTAATGGATTTGTAGTGTTTTCTTATTTTGGTTTATAATTATATTTCTGTGGTGAACATTTTACATATCTTTGTTGGTCACTTATGTCTCTTAAGAAATATAGGTTTAAATATTTTATTTTTCTATAAATACTTTATTATATCTTACTTATTGAGTAATAAAATATTTAAATATTTTTGCCCATTCAGAAATAAACTCTTTATTTAGATTTACAGAAAACTTCAAAAGAAAGAGAGTTTCCATATGCATTTCATCCAGTTTCCTCTAATGTTAGCCTCTTTTAACCACATTACATTTGGTATATGTGATGTGGTACATCATCAAATCAAGAAATTAACATTGATACATTACTATTACCTATGGACCTTATTCAGGTGTCCCCAGTGTTTCTACTAATTCTTTTTTTAAAATAAAAAACTTTTTACAACAGTTTTAAATTTATAAAATTATTACAAAGATAGTACAGGGAGTTACCTCCTGTACCCCACAGTTTCTCCGTTAGTAACACCTTACCTTAGTATGGTACGTTTGTCACAATTAAGCTATATTGATAAATCATCATTAACTAAAGTTCGTGCTTTATTTAGGTTTCCCTAATTTTTACCTAGTGTCACTTTTCTTTTCCAGGATCTCATTCAGGAAACCACACTACATTTAGTAGTCATGCTTCCTTAGACTCTGCATGATTGTAAAAATTTCTCAGACTTTCATTGTTTTTGATGACTTTGACAGTTTTGAGGATTACTAGTCAGATATTTTATAGAATATCCCTCAATTGGGATTTATCTGATGTTTTGCCATGATTAGACTAATGTCCTATTCTCGTTCAGTATCCAGTCTAGGATATCACGTTGGATTTGATCATGATGTCTTCCTAGATTTCTCTGATCTATGACAGTTCCTCATTCTTTTGTATTATTAAATCACCATGACGAATCACTGTTTTTATTAACCTTGATCACTTGGTTAACGTACTGTCTTCCAGATTTATCTACTATAAAGTTCCCTTTCCATACTCAGTTTTTTGAAAACAAGATACTAAGTCCAGCCTACACTCAAGCAGAGGGGACCTAAGTTTCACTTCCTGGAGAACTATCTATACATATTATTTGGAATCCTTTGTGAGAAAGAGTCATCCCTTCTCCCGCCATGTTTATTCAATCGTTTATTTATCAGTATGCACATGTGTATATTTATTTTATACTTTATGTTATAATCCAATATTATGTTTTTTATTTTCTTGCTCAAGTTGTGGCATTGAGAGCTCTTTCAAGTTGGCTCCTATATCCTTTTGACATGCCTTCATCTCTTTTTTGTTTGTTGTTTTAAAGCACTTCCTTAATTTCTGGCACTATATGATCTAGGCTCATTTTGTATTTTTTCTGTCTCATCTGTAGAATCAGCCATTTCTCGAAGGAGTCCTGTTCCTTTCATTGGATAATGGTATTTAGAAACTACCTGTTGTTTCTAATGGTATTTAGAAACAACAAGCTGGGTGTGCTTGCTGCTACTGGGTTTTAACTGCTTCTAGGCCCTCTCAGTAGACAGACCTGGTATACGAGTACACAAGTATCTATCTTTCTATATATATATTAAAATAAACATGTTCATACTAATATAGTCAACACTAACACCACAGGTTTTGTTCTAGCCTTTCCCCCTCACTTTATTTGTAGTATCTTTTTATGATAGTGAGAAACCTGGCTCCCATTAATCTACAATTTATTTACTTATTATTTTTCACTCATAGTGTACATGTAAAGTAGTTTCAGATTTTTCTCCCCTCAGTTTTAAATGGGATTTTTGTCTTCTTATGTTGGAGTTAGAGAGTGTGTGTGTGTGTGTGTATTTTCTTCTCCCTAGGTACAAGTCCTTTTTCTGATATGTGTATTGGGAATATTTTTTTTCATTCTGTGGCTTGCCTCTTTATGTTCTTAATGATGTTTTCTAAAGAGCAAGAGTTTCAAGTTTGATGAAATCCAGTGTATTTTTTAAAAATTTAATTTACGGTTCAGGATCTTTGTGTTCCTTACAAGAAATCTTTGCCTAACCCAAAGTTACACATAAATTTTCTCCTGGGTTTTGTTCTAGAAGTTTTATAGTTTTGGGATTTACATTTAGACCTATGATCCATCTCAAGTTAGTCTTTTTTGTACAAGTTAAGCAAGATAATTTTTTTCTGTATGAATATCCAGTTGATTTAGCATCATTTGTTGAACATTCTTTCCTGTCCTTATTTAAGTGTTTTGTAATGTTTGTCTAAAAATCAATTGATCACATATGTGTGTATGTATTTCTGGATTCTCTGTTTTGTTCCATTGATCTATATGTCTATCTTTCACCAATACCAAACTCTCTTATTATTATAGATTCGTCATCTTAAAACCAGATAGGGTAAGTCCTCCAATTTTGTTCTTCTTTTTAAAAATTCCTGTGGATTTTGTAGGTGCTTTGTATTTCCAAGTGAATTTGAGAATCAACTTGTCAGTTTCTATAAAAAAAAAAGTAATCTGCTGGAATTTTGATAAGGATTTGTAGATCAATTTGTGGAAAATTGCCATCTTAATAATATCAAATTCTGCAGTCCATGAACATGGCATATATCTCTTTTATTTAGATTTTTCTTTGATTCTCTCAAGAATATCTTGTATCTTTTTCCCTGTAGAGATTTTGGACATCTTTGGTTAGAGTTATGTATAAGTATTTTATATGAGGGTTTTTTTGGACATTATTGCAAATGGGATTGTTTTTGAATTTTTGATTCTCATTTGTTTGCTGCTAGTACATAAGAATACAATTTATTTTAATTTAGTAAACTCATCTTGCAATCTTGTTATATTAACTTTTTAGTTTAGATAATTATTATGTAGATTTCTTGGGATATTCTATGTAAACAATTGTACCCACAAACATGGACTACTTTATGTGCTTTATTTAATTTTTCTGCCTTATTTCAATAACTAAGATATATAACATATAGTACAATGTTGAACAAAAGTGTTAGAAGTGGAAATCCTTTCCTTGTTGCTGATTATAGGGAGAAACAATTCATCCTTTCTTTTCCATTAATGTTAGCAATGCCCTTCATTGGTTTGGGGAAGTTCCTTCTTACTCCTAGTTTCTGAGAGTTTTTATCATGAATGGATGTTGAATTTTGTCCAATGCCTTTTCTGTATCTATTGAAATGATCATGTGATTTTTCTCCTTGATTCTGCTAATATGGTGAACTATGTTGATGTAATTTCAAATGTTTAACTAACATTGCATTTCTGGTGTAAACCTGAATTGATTACAATATATAATCTGTTTTGTATCTTGCTGGATTTGATCTAGTAATAATTTAAGGGTTTTTGTGTTTATATTTATTAGAGCTATTGGGATGCAATGTTTTAAATTACTTTCTCAGATTGGTATTACGATTATGGTTTCCTGGTAAAATTACTTGGGCAGTGTTCCTTTTTCCTAGTCCATTTTGACCAGAAGCAGAAGTCTGGATTTTTAATATTCTCTAGTACTATGCTGAGATTTCATATCTTTTTATGTATTATAAGACTATTTTACTTATTCTCACTCAGCATATTTATAATAGTGGCTTTAAAGTCTTTGTCTGATATTTCTAACATCTGGGTCATCTTGGGGTTGGCATATGTTGGTTTTTCTTTCCCTGGAAAGTGAGTCACATTTTCCTGGCTCTTCATATATTGGGTAATATTGCATAGTATCTTGGACATTGTGCATGTAATCTTGGGAATCTCTGGATTTTGTTGCTTTGCCCTGAAGAATATTGATATTTTTATTTTAGCAGGTAGTTAATTTGGTTAAGCTCAAACTACAATGAACATTGCTACACATTTATTTTAGTTTAGTACTTTTACCCTTAAGCACAACGAATGTGTGTTTGCCTCATGCATATGTGGTTTAGGATTGTGCCTATTCTTTGGCTTCTTCCATTCTTGTGGCCTTTATCGCCTGATCTGTTTACTCATTCTTTTGACCAGAAAGATAGTTGTCTTTCTGTGGAGTCTGACTGCAGATAACCTCAGGGCAAAGCTACCGAAAAGGGAAAATTCACTGTTGGTTGCTTGCACCAGGTTCTGAGTCTCCTCCAAAATCTGCCTGCCATTGATCAATCTCTAGAACCCTTAGATACTAGCTTTTTGTATTTTATCAATTCTATAGCTGTTATTTATGCAAAGACCAGTTTGTAAGGTGCTCATTCTCTTATATCAGAAGCAGAACTCCTGTATGTTTTATTATGATACACTTTTTGCGTTATCTTCCAGCCGGACCTGGGTTCTAGGCCTGACATTGCTGCAGTCTATGAAATTTATGGGTTGGATTAAATATTTTCTAAGAACATTTTTTTTCCCTCCCTTAGTAGGTGCAATGGAAACAACTTATAAATGACATTTAAAAGCAAATTTGTTAACTTATAGGACAACTGCCAACTTTTTTTCATATTGTGCACTATTTTCTATTTTGGTGAGAAAACTAACATAGATGAGTATGCCCTGAGCCACCAATTCTCAAACTTTTTAGTCTCAAGACCCTTTACACTCTTAAAAATTATAAAGACCTCAAAGAACCTAGGGTATGTCTATTGATAATACCTAGGTTAATAAAAGACCAATGGATTCTCACATTTACTTCTGCAGTCAATCTGTTGTGATATCACAAAATTTGTAGATTCTTGGAAACTCTACTATACAATTGAGAAAATGAGAGAGAAAGGGAGATAACAGCTTAGTATTATGATGAAAATATTTTTGATCTCACAGACTGAAACAGTCTTAGAAACACTCATGGTTTCCTGTGCCATGCTTTGAGAACTTTTGCCTAAGGCATTTTAGCTCCAGTGTGATCTATGAGAAGAAAATTGTTTCCTTTAATATATCATTTATAGATTAGTCTGTCATGCTGAAATGAACCTTTAACATTGCGCATCACTATTTTTGTAAAGACCCATAAATAGGAATGTGTGTGTTTGCAAATAGATGAATGTATCTGTAATTTTCAGATCAAAGAGTGATGTATAAAAATACCAAGATCCAATTAACAGTGGTCCATTGAAAATGCACATGTGACATTAACTATACAGGTGAAACCAGAGGCCAACCGAGGCTGGGACGCATGCTGCCTGCGCCACTCAGCCAACAGACCGACACAGGAGTTGGGTCATAGAGTAAGCGTTTATTATCAGAGCACCAGTGGTCTGAGAAGGCAGCGGGTTAACACCTTTAAACACTGCATTGATATTTTCAGTCCATCTTGGGGTATTTAATGGAAAATCTGTGCGTTCCTCCAGAGGCTATGTGATGGTTCCAGGAGTGTGCAGAGAGCCTTCCCTCTGGCCGCGTGATTCTCTGGTGGGGTCAGTAACCCAGGAACAATGATGGGATTAGCCTGGTGGACCATTGAGATTGTGATCAATATGCCTAAGAGTACTAATCATAAATTTCAGGGAACTGGGTGGGACAGGGGACATTTCAAGCTCAGGCCACAGGGGTGTGACCTATTGTCAAGTTATAGGTAGGTGAAGGAAAGGTGAGGCCCGGGATGCAGAGAGGCCTCTGCTATTGGGGTGCCAACCAGGCTTTGCTTCAATTCCCCCCATCTCTTATTCATGTTATGTCTATAAGATTAGTATGATGGCAAGGTTAGGGGACGATGACCATTCTTGGCTGCTTCCTGCTGAGAGTGGGCATATGGGCAGTAGAGTTTCTTGCTAATCTATCACAGTGGGGAGGGGGCCGTTTATGGCACATCCAGCAGTCAGAGAGGCTATTGCACCTAGCTATTATATCAGAAAAATTTTACAAAGATGTTAGTTTCTTATTCTCCCTAGAGGAGTCCAGTGAAGAGGAGAGCCAAATGGGGTTCAATGATATCCCAGGTGGGGCACAAGTAGAGAGGCAATAATGAGCAGCTCCAGCAGTTCTGTTTGAAGAGGAGCTTTGGGTCCAATTGACTCATAGGAATAGGAATGACAGTCTTCCTTCTGGGTGAGTCCTGTGGAGACTTAAATGACGTAAGTTTGTTTCGAGTGAAGTGGACCCAGCCACTGATTCTGAAACCTGACAATGGTTGGGGTGCTAAGAAAAACTGCAAAGGGTCACTTCCATTTAGGAGCTAACTGGTTTGTTAGAGACCTGTCCCTCTCTAGGTCCCCTGGCTTTCTGGGACAACAATGTGTAGAGGGGTTGACCTGGGGGAGATACTGGTCCCCCATATTTCCTAAGTGCCTGCTGAATCTCTCCCAAGTTAACAGCATAGAAACTAAGCAGAATTGAGGTTAGAATCTCAGCAGTTAGAGCCAGGGTTTAGAGGTCTCCTGACAAAACTTTCCCAGAGTCCTTTTTAAAGTCTGATTTGCTCGTTTTACATTTCCTCTAAGGTATAGGTCAATGGTAAGGAACAGGCTTGCATATGAGCCCAAATTTAGGGGCTTTATTTTTCCACATAACTGAGCAAGTTTCAGAGGAAACAGGTCCAGAGTGAGCAGTCAAGACAGAATAAGTGGCTTCCATATCAATCAGATAATTAGCAGTCTTCACCTGCCATATCAAGGGCCACCCATAGTTCCTCCCCTGTGGTGAGATTAGCCTCTTTTTCCTGAGGGGCCACTGGGACCCTCAGGCCTGTCTCAGTCATAGCCATTTGCAAGGATGGAGTTGTCTCTGTTCTCTTCAGAACAGTTTGCATAGGGGGTACAGCTGTTTTGGAGGACCTCTTCTGGGGCTTCTGGGGTGGCCCTGAAGTGACCCTGGCCTTGGCCTGTCTATTAACTGCAGCCAAAAATCTGGCCTGTCTCTGGCCTCATCTCCAGTGTCACTGTTCCTTTCTTTTCTCGTTTTCCCTTGTCTCAGTTGTTAAAGCCATTTAAACAAATTCCCTTGCCTTCTCTAGGATCTGAGTCTCTTTATCAGGGATGTAACAGTGGTGCCAGAACCATTATAATACCCTGTTAGGTTAGGGAAAACATTAGGCTAAGTTTCCTTATACTGGTCTATACTCTGACGCCGATGAGGGAACATGAGATGAGCTCTAGCAGTCCTGAAATACAGAAGTTTACATAACTATTTCTTGAGTAACTAAAGACCTAATTAAGACAATATAAAACATAGAAAATTACTTTGATGACACATATAATCTTTGCTTTTCAGGCACAAAACTTTTTCGTAATATTATAGCAGACCAATAATTTAATAAACGTCTTATTTAGCAAAGAAAAAACTTAACTCTAATGTTTGCACCAGCTTACTTTTGATATTTACATTTACTTAATCGCATTTAGCTTACCATGTATAAAATTCTCTCAAGACTTTTCTTTACAAACCTTCTATAACTTTCCCAGTCCCTCTTAGTTTGTCCCCTCTCACTCATTCAGAAATAACCACCCTTAGGACAGACTACTTTCTTTCAGTTCCTTCAAAACTATATTTCTGTACCTTATACCGTCCTT
This sequence comes from Rhinolophus hipposideros, assembly GCF_964194185.1. Lineage (NCBI taxonomy): Eukaryota > Metazoa > Chordata > Mammalia > Chiroptera > Rhinolophidae > Rhinolophus > Rhinolophus hipposideros. The sequence continues at coordinate 49,195,816 of NC_138056.1, forward strand.
GAAAACACACATCATTTTCTTTCATATAAATTAGAATCCATAATCTTCAGAACCTTGATTTTATTGATAACTAAAAGCAAGCAATTAGCATTTCCATTGGCAAATCCAGAAATATATATATATATATATATATATATATATATATATATATATATTTAATTTTTATTTATTTAAGTGTGTTTTTCCAGGACCCATCAGCTCCAAGTCAAGTAGTTGTTCCAATCTAGTTGTGGAGGGCGCAGCTCACAGTGGCCCATGTGGGGATCGGACTGGCAACCTAGTTGTTAAGGCACCGTGCTCACAACTGAGCTAATCAGCCGCCCCCAGGAACACATTTTTAACCTTCAAAAGCATAGGCTTTTGTAATAAAATACAAGATACATTTATTAACACATCTTAATTTATCTTTTAACGTTCCTATGACAAGAAGCCAGAAATAGATGAACTCAGACCTATCTAATAATTAATATTTCAGTATTTCATTGTTCGGAAATGCCTAGATATTCAATTATTTTTATCATTTTACACAATTTAGCAAAACTAAAATCTTAAGTTACCAACAGATGCTGAGAAACCACATCCAAACATCCACACTATATTATTATTACTGAAGTTTCATCTAAAACTTTATTTTAGTTAGCATTTTATTAGTTCTTAAATCTGTGAGATTTCAAAGTTAATTATTACTCAAGCTATTTTCTTCCCCCCCCCCCTTCTTCCGCCTCTCCCCCACCACTCCAGTTCAAGCCGTTGTTTCTCAGTCTACTTGTGTAGGACACAGCTCCCTGGCCCATGCTGGTATTATGAGCCTTGCGCTACCCCCTGGCTGAGGCAGTTGATTGCCAGTCGTCAGTTGGCTGCTCACAGCAGCTCATGGCAGCTCTCGCCGGCTGCCGGCCACTCACACTGGCCACCAGCCACTCATGGCAGCAGCACACAGCAGCCCGCAGCAGCACACAGCAGCTGCTGGGCGCTCACGCTGGCCACTAGCCACTCCTGGCAGCACACAGTAGCCCACGGCAGCACACAGCAGCCCACGGCAGCCCACAGCAACTCACGGCCAACCTCCGGCCGCTCACAGCACCCCAGCTCCAGGGAGAGACATTGTTCAGAATCTTAGCTGTAGAGGGTGCAGCTTACTGGCCCATGTGGGAATCGAACCGACACCCTGGGTGTCAGGAGCTTGGCGCTCCAACCACCTGAGCCACTGAGCCAACCCTCAAGTTATTTTCTCGACAAATTTTGAAACAGAGATAACATATATTTTTGTAAACCCACGTAAAACGAAAGATGTTATATTTAATGTTAATAACCTTAAAAGACATGTCTATTGAACCAAAAGTTAAACCAACCTTAGTATCAAAATATTTTCTTAGATCATATGATCCTGAAAAGTACTTGGGTTAGTTTTTATTAATTGAATTTATTTAAGTGCTTACTCTTTTTTTCTTTAAGCCAATCAAATATAATCTGGTAATACCATCCACAGGCAAAAACATTATATATAAAACATAGACAAACACATATATCAGAGATCATATACTTATAAACAGAACTATTAACAAGTGCAGAGAGGACCTAAGATCTTACAATTGTCCCTACAATTTCAAAGAGGCTGGAACAAGGGGTGGAGGTTCTGGCTTGTGGCATTAGCTGCTTGTTTTTAAGAATGCGTTTTCTTCAGTTACCTCAGCCTCAGACATTCCTGGTTATAAGTGGATTAGGGTGTGGGTGGAGTCCCCTTTTCTCTGAACTATCAGTTTTGTTCTCCTCAGGGTCAATCATAAAGGCTTATATTAGGTTGGTGCAAAAGTAATCCCGGTTTTTGCAATTATTTTTAACCTTTTAAACTGCAGTTACTTTTGCACCAACCTAATACATAAGAAATTTAATCCTATTTTCCAGACCTCTAACAGAACAATTTCAGTTGCAAAATAGTATAATAATTCAGTGAACCATTGAGCGGCCAGCACTCTCCAGAATCTAATACCGTGTTTCCCCGGAAATAAGACCTAGCTGGACCATCAGCTCTAATGCGTCTTTTGGAGCAAAAATTAACTAAGACCTGGTCTTATGTTACATTATGTTAGGTAAGACCCGGTTTTATATTATAGTAAAATAAGACTGGGTCTCAGAACAATTTTTGCTCCAAATACGCATTAGAGCTGATTGTCTGGCTAGGTCTTATTTTTGGGGAAACGGTGTATACGTTAGCCAAGCAGTATTGCAGTAGAACATTAATTTCCTTTTGGTCAATGGCTTATAGCCAGTTTTGCCAATGGCCTATACTTTGCCGATTGGGTGATTGGGCTGTAGGCTGGGATTGAAACCTTAGATCCCATTTTTGAGTTTGAACAAATACAGCTGGACTACACACAGACACACACACACACACACACACACACACACACACACACACACACACAGATCCAAGTATTCCCTGAATCAGACAGACAAAACCAGAAAAACGAACTTTGGATCCGATTACCAAAACCAAAACTAAACCTGGCCAGGCACCAAATTGTGATGTGACGTCGTCTTACTCCATATACATGGTCCATATTTCATCTGGTCCATAGCCTGTCAGACAGTCGGCTAGCCACACGATTCTCTGGTGGAGTCAGTAACCCAGGAACAATGATGGATTAGCCTGGTGGACCATTGAGACTGTGATCAATAAGCCTATGGGTACTAATCTTCAATTTCAGGGCAATTTTCTAAAACAGGGAACTGGGTGGGACTGGGGACATTCCAAGCTTGAGCCACAGGGGATGATCTATTGTTAAGTTATAGGTAGGTCAAGGTGAGGCTGGGGACTGGGAAAGGCCTCTACTGTGGGGGTGCCGAGCAGGCCCTGCTTCACATGGAGTAAACAGATAAGCAGAATAGAACACAGAAACCCATTAGAATATGCTTAGGGAACATTAAGATCTTTGAGCGTTTGACTTAGATGCATTAGAAAGGGTCAGAACCAGATCCTACGTGGACAGGGTTTGTTTACTCATCAGAAATTACAGCTAGCAATGCTGGTTTTGAATGACTTGATGTATTTCTGTAAATGGGCCAGTTTCTGTACATGGACCATAACAGAAATACACTATGCACACACCTTCCTGTATTCGTTTAGTATTTAGATTGTACCCTTAGTTCTTTGATTCTGAAAAACATTCTAATTTGAGTGCATACTTAGGAATAGGGCAGATTAACCCCCTACCTGGGCATATCTCTGTGTTCTCTGAAGAGTTGCTTTCCTTTTTTTCTATTTTTTTTTTCATGCTCAGGTAGAATTAATTCATTTTATATATTTTGTGGAAAAATTCAAGTTAAGGAAATTGAACACCTCTTTGTGTAAAGAGATTGCTTCCTGAGAATTTACATATCTCTTTCCTCGGTGATGTAAAAACACCGTAGGGCTTCCTTATGACATTATTGGATTGCTAAAGAAATGCAGATTGTTTCTTGGTTCCTTTTTCTTTAATGATGGACAATCTCATTAAGTTTCATTTCAGTCTTTGTTTTTACAATGGGTTGGCAGGGCTTTTGTCTTTAACTAGACCCACACTCTTAGAAAGCAGAAACCATTTCTCATTCATCTAAACGCACATAGTAGTAGGTCAGTCATTACATGTTTGCTTTGTTCAGGAAAAATTGATTAGAAACTTTTCATACTTAATAGAGTTTCCCAGTCAAATATAATAACGATGATTGGAAATAAGCTTTTCTGCTTGTTTTCTTGGCTTGAATGTCTTTAACAGATGATCATGCCATCTGTTTAGAATCAGTATTTCAGAGATGAGGAAGAAAGCATTTTGGGTGAGAAGTGATAGCTATAAAGTACTTTCCACACAGCTGTCAAAAGTCATTTTCCATGCCCATTCCTTCAACAAGGACATACCATTACTCATCTCGTTGAGTGCCATTGCTTCCTCATTGTCTGTGAATCAAATAGAGATGCTGACTTTTTTTCTTTTAAAGTTTTCCATCAGCTTATCCCAGGACTTAGTAATCTATTCAGTTTTTTTAATGAATGGATTTTTTTTCCGATTACAAATTTTATTAGCATATATTTAGAACGGAGACAAGAATTTACTTGGTACAGCCAAATTGCTATTTTATTAAGATTATATTATAGAAAATCACGAAGAGTATATTATGGACACCATTGATAAAGAGCAGGAGAGAAGAGCACATACATTCCTAATGCAATCATTGTGTGTAAATGCAAATATGTATGAGCACATACATGTTCCTTGTGGGGGCAGGATTTCAGATTTCATCTGGAGGCAAATTCTGGCAAGGTATTTGGATTAAAAGGGAGTCTGAGTAAAGTTTAAACGATCGTTTCATAGGTTAAAATAGGAAATATTTTTATGCAAAGATAAATGAACAAACTTATTTAGCAAACTTAATTGGATCTCTGTTTAAATGTCTGAGATTTGTTTTATTAAATGAACATTCAGTAAAATTGACTTCTTTGGAAGTACAGTTCTATCATTTTTAAAAAAAATAAACTTTATTTAGAATAGTTTTAGTTTTACAGAAAAACTGTGCAGAAAGTTTCCATTTTTCCCCTTTTCCCTCCAATATCTTTGTTATTACCATCTTATATTAGAGTGGTACATTTGTTACAATTGTTTAATCGATATTAATATTATTAACTAAAGTCTATAGTTTACATTAGGGTTCACTCTTTGAGTTGTACATTCTGTGGTTTTTGATAAATGCATAATGTTGCGTATTCACTATTAGAGTATCACACAGAATACTTTCACTGGCCTAAAAATCCCCTATATTCTGCCTATTCATTCTTTTCCCCCCTCCCTCAGAACCACTGGCAACCGCTGATCTTTTTACTGTTTCCATAGTTTTGCCTTTTCCAGAATGTCATATAGTTGGAATCATACAGTATGTAGCTTTTTCAGATTGGCTTCTTTTACTTAACAATATGCTTTTAAGTTTCCTCCATGTCTTTTCATAGCTCATTTCTTTGTATTGCTGACAATTTCTTTGTACGGATACACTACAGTTTATCTGTTGACCTACTGAAGTGCATCTTGGTTGCTTCCAAGGTTTGGAATAAAACTACTACAGACATTCATGTGTAGGTCTTTTTGTGAACATAGGTGTATAACTCATCTGGGTAAATATCTAGGAGCGCAATTGCTGGATCATATAGTAGGCGTATGTTTAGTTTTATAAGACACTGCCAGGCTATCTTCTAAAGTGACTGTACCATTGTGCATTGCCACTAACAATGAATGAAAGTTTCTGTTGCTCCACATCCTTACCAGCATTTGGTATTGTTAGTGTTTTTGATTGTAATTATTTTAATAGCTGTGCAGTGGTATATAATTATTGGTTTAATTTGCAATTCCCTCATGACATATGAAGGACAATTAAGTTCGTGCACTTTCCACCGTGGGCTTATAGGGTGGAATGTTCACAAACGTAATTGTCCAACCTCAGTAGGATATTGAATGTCTTTTCATATGCTTATTCGCCATCTGTATTATCTTCTTTGGTGAGAAGACTTTTGCCCAATTTTTTTTTTTTTTTAGTTCATGTCTTTTATTAACCCATATACAATTACTTGTCTTCTGGTTTGTTGAAGCAATAGGTCAGACAACATTTGTCACAATAATGTCTGTCAAAGTGGCTGGCCATAAAAACTCCAGCACCACATTCATCTGAAGGGCACTCCCGACGAAGGCGACTGATTTTGCCATTCTCATCCACCTTATAGTATTTCAGGACAGCCAGCTTAACCTTCTTTCTCTTATGCTTGTTCTTCTTGGGAGTGGTGTAAGACTTCTTCTTCCTTTTCTTAGCACCACCACGAAGTCTCAACACAAGATGAAGAGTGGACTCCTTTTGAATGTTGTAGTCAGACAAAGTGCGTCCATCTTCCAGTTGCTTGCCAGCAAAGATCAGTCTTTGCTGATCAGGAGGAATTCCTTCCTTATCCTGGATCTTGGCCTTTACATTTTCTATTGTATCCGAGGGTTCCACCTCGAGGGTGATGGTCTTCCCGGTGAGGGTTTTCACGAAAATCTGCATCTTGACAGCGATTCCACCACAGATGGAGGATCGGAAAGCCTTTTGCCCAATTTTTAATTGAGTTTGTTTTATTTAGTTTTTAGAGTTCTTTGTATATTTTAGATATTTCTTTATGATAAGTGGTTTTCAAATATTTTTTCCCAGCTTGTGACTTTTCTTTTCATTCTCTTAATACTGGTTTATGCAGAGCACAGGTTTTAGTGAAGTCCAGCTTACAAATTTCTTCTTTCATGGATTATCCATTTGGTGTTTTATGTAAAAAGTAATCTCCAAACTCAAGGTCACCTAGATTTTCTCCAATGCTACCTTCTAGAAGTTGTATAATAATTTTTTTATTTCACATTTAGGTCTATGATCCATTTTGAGTTAATTTTTGTGAAGGGTATAAGGTTCATATCTAAATTTTTAGTTTTGTTTTGTTTTACATGTGGCTGTTCAGTTGTTCCAGTACATTGTGGTAAAAAGGCTATGTTTTCTCCATTGAATTGCTTTTGTTCCTTTGTCAAAGATTAGTTAACTATGTTTGTGTGTGTCTATTTCTGGGCTCTTTATTATTCCATTGATTTATTTGTCTCTTCTTTTGTCCACACCACGATGTCTTGATTACTGTAAATCTTGGCATTAGATAGATAGTATCAGTCTTCTAACTTTTTCTCCTTCAGTATTGAGTTGGCTAGTCTATTTTTTTTCCCTTTCTGTGTAAACTTTAGAATTAGTTTGTTGATATCCACAAAATAATTTGCTGGGATTTCACTGAATCTTTAGATCAAATTGGGAAAATTGGGCATCTTAATAATATTGTTTTCCTGTCCACGAACGTTTATTTGGATCTCCTTTGATTTATTTCATCAGAGTTTTGTAATTTCCTTCATTTATCTTGCATGTAATTTTTAAGGTTTATATCTAAGTATTTTATTTTTTATGCTAATGTAATTGATATGTTTTTAATTCCAAATTCTAATTGTTTCTTGCTATTACATAAGAAAGCAATTGACTTTTGTATATTAACTTGTTATGATCTCTTATTAGTTCCAGGAGGGTGTTTTTGGTTTTGGTTGTGAGAGAGTCGATTCTGTAGGATTGTCTATATGTATAATCACACAATCATAAAATTATATAAACAAAGATGATTTTATTTCTTCTTTCTCCATCTGTGTAGCTTTTATTTCCTTTTCTTGCCTTATTGCATAATTAGTACTTCCAGTACATGTTTAAGAGAGTGGAGATAGGGGACCTCCTTGTCTTATTCTCCAACTTAGGGAGAAAGCACCTGGTTTCTCACTATTAAGTGTGATGTTAGCTGTAGATTTTTCTGCAAATGCTCTTTACCAAGTTGAGGAAGTTCTCCTTTACTCCTAGTTTGCTGAGAATTTTTGTCATAAATGTGTGTTGAATTTTGTCACATGCTTTTTCAGCATCTATTGATATGATTCTGATTTTTTTTTTCCTTTAGCCTGGTTGATGTGAATTCCATTAATTGATTATTGAATGTCAAGCTTGCCTTGCATACCTGGAATAAATTCCATTTGGCCATGGTGTTCTTATACATAGTTGGATTTGATTTGCTAATGTTTTGTTGAGGAATTTGCCTTTATGTTCATGAGAGACATTGATCTGTGTTTTTCCTTTCCAGTGATAATCTGGTTTTGGTGTTAGAGTAAAGCTGACTTCATAGAATAAGTTAGGAATTTCTATGTTTTGGAAGAGATTTTAAAAAACTAGTATTATTTCTTATTTAAATGTTTCGTAAAATTCACCAGTGAAACCATCTGGGACTGGTGCTCTCCATTTTGGAAAGTAATTAATTATTGATTTAATTTTATGAGTTTATGCCTATTGTGAGTATCTATTTCTCTTAGAATGAGTTTTGGTAGATTGTCTCTCAAGGAATTGGTTCGTGTCATCTAAGTTATCAAGTTTGTGGGCATAGAGTTGTTTATAGTGTTCTTTAATTATTACTTTAATGTCCATGGGATCAGTTGTGATGGCCTCTTTTCATTCTTCATATTAGTTTTTGTCTCCTCTTTTTTTTTCTTGGTTAGCCTGGGTAGAGTTTCATCAGTTGTATTGACCTTTATAAAAAACCGGCTTTTGGTTTCATTTATTTTGTGATTTTCTCCATTTAATTTATTCTTTTTGGGGTTCACTAACTTCTTGAACCTGTAGATTTATTTCTTTTGCCTAATTGGGGAAGTTTTTACCAGTATTTCAGTGAGTGCTTTTTCATTCCTGCCCTCTTTTTTCTTTGCTCCTAGTACTTGTTAGATCTTTTGGTGTAGTTCCATAGATCCCTGAGAATCTGTTCATCTTTTTTTTTTTTTTTTTTTTTTTTTTTTTTTTTTTACTGTCTATAGTCTCTCTGTTGTTTAGATTGGACAGTTTCTATTGGTCTATTTTCCAGCTTAAAGATGCTTTTCTATGTCTTCTACATTTTGCTATTGAGCTCATTCAGTGACTTTTTTTATTCCAGTTTTGAATTTTAGCATCTGTTGAATTTATTCAGCATAACCACAGAGGTATTGTTTTCACATACAGATACAAACACCAATACTACACAGCCCATCATTTAAATAATGGATATTTTCAGTGCCTCCTTTGTTGACTTTCTAGTATCTTCTGTAGACATCTTCATGACTCTGACATACAGAATATATTGTTTTCCTTCTGTCATGATGGCAACAATCATATCTCTTGCAACAGGGTAAAGGTTAGCTCTAGCAGTTAAGCCTGGACATTAAATTTTGCTCCTCTGAGTACAAATATGATGGCTCTTTTATCAACCTGCTGGTGTGGTAGGATAAAAAGATATTTGTGAAGTAATTTTAGGGTTGGCTGAAAAGTTTCTTCACCTTGTCTAAAAAATAGTAACTTCTCATTTACTGTAAGGATTTCTATATGTTCATGGTATCACACCATTTTACAGGATCTTTCTTAGGCAGGATTTGATTAAGCCATAGTCCAATACCTGGATATTGCTTTATCAGTTGGGTCTTAACACCCTTTATAACTGAGGTTTCCTACTGGATGCAATTGGACACATTTTCTTTTTCATCAAATTTCTTGAACATGATTCAAGGTGAAGAGGGCAACAATAGGGAAGGGCCTGGAATGGCGGGGTAGGGGGAAATTGAATTAGCAAGGGTCCAGCAAATCCACTTATATGTGGAAGACCAGCACTGACAATCGGAGCTGTTGTTATCTTATTCCTCCTATTCCAGTTATTTTCAGTTCTAAAATTTCCATTTGTTTTTTTCTTAATGTCTTCTATTTCTTTACTGAGACTTTCTATTTCTTTGCCAAGATGTTCTGTTTTTTCATTTTTGTTCAAGTGTGTTTGTAATTGCTAGTGAAGCATTTTTATGATGGTTGCTCTCAGATCTTTGTCAGATATTTTTAACATGTCTGTCATCTCCATGTTGCAATCTATTAATTATCCTTTTTCATTTACTTTGCCATCTTCCTGGTTTTGGGTATGAGTGATTTTTGATTGAAACTTATACATTTTGGGTATTATGTTAGGAGTCTCCGGATCTTATTTAAACCTTCTGTTTTACCTGGCTTCCTCTGACAACTCTCTCTGGTAGGGGAAGGGAGAGGCACCATCTTATTACTGCCAGGTACATGAAGAAGTTCAGGTTCTATAAGTCACTTCCATTGATACTAAGTGGTTGTCTGTGCACACACGTGTACACACACATACACACACATACACACACTACTGGTCAGGGGTGGGAGTTCCAGCTCTCTCCTAGGCCTCCAATGATACCTACCTTAATACTGCTCCCTAGATGGCCTCCACTGATATGAGGAATATAGGGTGGCCTATTAGTGCTACATAGTAGTGAAAGTTCTGACTCTCCACTAGGCATTCTCTGATGTCACCCAGCAGGGAGAGAGAGGGTTATCTTGTTACTGCTACAAGCCCAGGCTTGCCCTGTGGTGTCCACTGACATTATAGGGGGCTCAATTGGTTACCGCCTGGTAGGGATGAAAGCGCCAGGTCCCTGCTTGGCCTTTTCTGAAATCTGTGGGATATTAGAGCACCGTGGTTCCGTTTGGCAAGGATGGAGATCTACTTTTTGTTTCTGTGGATTTGCCTGTTCTGAACATATCGTATGAATGGAGTCTGTGTCTTTTTTAAACCGGCTTCTTTCACTTAGCATAATACGTTTTCAAGGCTCATCCATGTTGTGGCATCTATCTTTTTATGCCACATAATATTCTTTTTATTGCCAAATAATATTCCATTGCACAGGTATACCACAGTTTATTTATTGATCAGGTGATGGCTATTTGGATTAATTCCACTGCCTGCCTGTTATGAATAATGCTGCTGTGAACGTTCATATTCAGGTTTTGTATGGATATATTTTTGATTCTCTTGGGTATATACATAGGAGTGGCATTATTGCGTCTTATGGCAACTCTGCATTCAACATTTTGAGGACTCCATTTCTTTTTTATTAGTAATTTTTTGTTATTGTATTGTGATATCAGGAAAGAGGCTTGTAGTGTCTTTTGGGTTTTTAGAAAGAACTGTCCCCAGGCTCTACCTGTATTTCCACTCTTAGTTTTCACTTACGTCTGTACTCTTTCCGTTAAAATGATGGTGCTAATAGTTAAGTTACTCAGGAGATCAATAAGTTAGCTAAGTATTAAGTGCTTTAAACCATTACGCATTTTGACACATTATAAATGTATAATTATTCACAGTCTTGACTTTTATATTCATAAATTTACCTGTGCTTTTAATTATTTAGAAAAAAGAAAGCGAGTGCCTGCAATTAAAAATTTTGGTGCTTCGAAATGAACTGGAAAGACAAAAGAAAGCTTTGGGACGGGAGGTGGCGTTACTGCATAAGCAACAAATTGCATTACAGGACAAAGGTAAGTGAAAACACTGTACAAATAGTCCCACTTCCATATTTAAGTTTTCCTTTCTTCTCCATAGGCTCAAATAGTCATCTTTGCGTAAATTTGCTGGTATAGTTTTAAAAAGATGTTTTAAGTATTTTGAAGTTGTTGATACATACAGAAAAGCATACAAATACATGCACACCTGCCATGTTTCAAATTTTCAAAACGAGCACACCTACGTAAGCAGAATCTCCATGAAGAAACAGAGCATTGCGAGAACCCCTGAACCTCAACAACTTTCTCATGCTCCCTTCCATTCCACACATCTCTAGCTAGGCTAACCCTTACTTTGACTTTATATACCAAAGATTTGTTTTGCCTAATTTTGAACTTTATACAAATAGAATCATATAATATGTACATTTTATATGCTGGCTTTTGGTCAACATTTTGTTTGTAAAATTCATCCTTACCTGTGTGTAATGTATTCTTGGTTTATTCTTACTGCCAGTAGTGTTCCATTGTATGAATATGAATGGATTGTGGCTTTTGTCATTTTGGTAATTTCCAGTTTGGGACTATTACAGATAGTACTTCCATGAATGTTCTAGTACAGATTTCTTAATGGAGATTTTTTATGCATTCCTGTTGGATATAAACCGAGGAGCAGAATTACACAGTCATGGGGTATGAATATCTTCAGTTTTAGTGGGTTGTGTCCAGAAGTTTTCCGAAGTGGTTACGCCAATTTACTTCCTCGCCATCCAGAAGTGTATCAGATCTCTGGTCCTACATCTAGTCAGTGTTTGGTACTTTCTATCTTTAGCATTTTAGCCTTTCTGGTGGGTATGTTGTAGTCTCTCCTTGCAGTTTTAATTTAGATTTCTCTGAAGGCTAATGAAGTTAAACACTACTATTTCATGTTTCTTGTGATGGGCATGTATTCACTCCTTTGTGAAGTACCCGTTGAAGTCTGTTGCCCCCCTTTTATTTTTAATTGGTTTGACAATTTGTTTTGGTTAAGAGTTCTTCATATATTATGGATATGGGTTTTCTGAAATATGCACTAATAATATATTCTCCCATTCGGTGGCTTGCTAGTTCACTCTTTAATGATAGCTTTACGTGAACAGAACTCCATTTTATTTGTCTTTTCTTTTGTATTTAAGGCTTTTTGTGAACTAGTTTAGGTAATATTTGCTTATTTTAATGTCATAAAGATGTTCTTTGTGTTATCTTTTAATGCTTCACTGTTGTACTTTTTACATTTATATCTATAATTCATCAGGAACTGACATTTTGTGTATGATGTAAGGTAAGAGTCAAGATTCATTTTTTTTTTCTTCATATAGTCAGTTGTCCCAGCACCATTTATAAGACCTTCCTTTCCCCATTGTGCTGCAATTTCACTTTTGCCATATATGTGTATGTCAGTTACAGGACGCTCTGTTCTGTTCCTTTGATCTATATTTCTATTCTTTTGCCATTATCTCAGTGTTTTAATTTCTCTCGTGTTATAATTGGTATTGCTATCTGTTAAAGTTATTCTTAGCGATGTTCTTCAGGATTGCCTTGATTATTCTTGTCCTTTTGCATTTTCATATGCATTTCTTTCTACACAGAAAAGGAAGTCTTGCTAGGAGTTTGATTGGGACTACATTTAATATATTTGTCCATACAATTGGGGGATAATAGACATCTTTACAATATTGAGTCTTTCAACCCCAGAATACTGTATTCTTAGGTCTCCTTTAAATAACATTATTCTCCTTTAGAATACTGTGTTATTAGGTCTCCTTTAAATAACATTATTGAAATAAACTAGTTGTTAGTATGTGGATGTTTCCCATGACCTATTGACTTTATTACTATTTTTTAATGGTTTATGATACAATTGTCAATATCTTTAAATTTTATTTCCTACTTGTTGCTGATATGTAGAAATACAATTGATGTTTTTCAGTGGTATTGATTTTTATTATATGTACAAAGAAAATTCCCCCAAAGTTTTAGGGACAAATTATTATAGCAGTTGCTAATGTTAGGGTAATAGCTCTATAGCTGTAGCTCTCACTATGGTTATTTATTTGTTTACATTGTAAATCAATTATATTCATAATTAAATCTATTTAGTGAATCTTCAGCCGTGTTAAAATATTTTAGAAGCACTGGTATTGGAAACATGAAGGGTAAAAATGTGTTTGTCATCTGTATTTGCTTCTTTGATTTAGGGTGTGTGCTAGCCAGTAGTGGAATGATTTGCTAATAGGAGTATTACCAGTGGCTTCTTACATATGAAGAGTTCTCTTTGGCACTTGGTGCTTATCTAGGCACTTGGTTCCCAGCCCAAGATCTCAGTTAGGATACAAAGTCAGTAATATATGATATTTAATCTTTGCTACTGATCTTTCTGAATGACCATAAAGGAATTGCTTCTGCATCTTTTGACACATCTGTGCAGTAAGGATGGCTGCTCATAATTGTGCCATAAGGATTAATTTATGTAAACATTTAGAAGAAACCAGGTGCCTATAATATATTTTATATTTTTGTTTATAAAAATTCATTGCAGCAGGATGATTTATTGGAAAGAGGAAAAAAGATCATTTTTATCCGTGCTGCTGGCTTGCCGAGTGGCCGCATAACTCTGAGGGGCCTTGTTACCCCACACCCGTAAGTTTCCCATTCCCGTACCTGAAAGGCAGTGGTTCCCAGCTTGTGGTCTACAGCATCTTTCAGCTGGGTCATGAGCTGATCTTTTCAATATTAATGTTTATTAATGTATATATTTTCATTTCTGGCAGATAATCGTAGTTGAACGTACGATTTTTAATAAAAAGCAGATTTCTCCTCATTAGTGCCGCAAGCCGGATAAGCTTCCCACTAAATAATTATATGTTAGTTTACAGGGTCTTTTGCCCTAACTTAACCTCCAAATCTTTGAGAAGCAGCAACACTTTATCTAAATTAATTTGCTTGAAATTTGGTTTAGAAAAAGGTATGAAACGTTGGTCTTGAGGAAATGTGTTTAGTAGAACCTAAATACATTTTATAAATGTTGATAAAATTCAAGAACTCAGTGGTGCCTGGGAAGTGAAAATAACTTTGTAAAAGCAGAATTCCCTAATCTTTGTAGGAAGAAGCTAGTTTTTAATGCAGTTCGTGTCTTGATAGTAGCAAGAGCATATGTAGTACTTTATAATTGGAAAGTGCTTGCACAAAGATTATCATATTTAATCCTTAAAGCAATCCTGAAAGCTCAGTATGGCAAATATTCTTACATTCGTTTTGTACATAAGTTACTGAGAAGGTGAGTGACTTGGCCAGGTATACATAAATAGTTAGGAACAAAGTTGAGATGTAGACCCAGACCTTTTGTCTCCAAATTCTGTGCTTTTCTCATGTTCTATGTTATCTGAAACCTTATAAAATATATTTGAATCCTACATAAATCCTATGAAGCAGGTAACTTTTGTTGGAATCCTGTAACATGCCAGATATATCACTTATGGTATATCATTTAATTCTTAAAATAGTCCTATGAGATTATAATTTTTACTCCCTTTCTCTTAAGGTAAAACTTGGGGCTCAGACATTTCCCAAGGTCGCACAAATAAGTAATAGATCCAAATTCAAATTTAAGTTTGATTCCAAAGCCTGTCTTGTTTCTGCTAAGCAAAATATCATTGTTGCTTTCTCTAACATGTATCCAACAGATAAACTGACTGATGGCTTGCTAGTTTTCCATTTGGGCCTGTGGACTAATAGATGGAGAACTTTGTTCTGTTATATTCCTTTTTATTACAGAATGGGTGAAGTGAATTTTCCCCAAAGATTTCTTTGATTTGTTTGTATCTTAATTAAGATACCTGAATTAAAGATCTACCATTCTCACAGTCTGTCCTTAGACAAATCATTCAACTTTTTTGGACTGTTTTCCTCTTCTCAAAGAAACCAAACAAAGTTTGGACTATGCCATCAAGATTTTGTACATCTCTGAGATTCTAGTTATCTCAGGAGGATCAGATTGACAGAAAGGATGGGGATCTGTATACCTTTTTTATGAACCTCATCATTTTTCGAAGTTTGACCTCAATGATATATTTCCCAGCAATGAAATATGAAAAAAAAATTACCTTACTCAGGTGTGTCTATAGATGTTGTTTGTTAACTAGAAAGCTGTTTGATGGGAATGACTTCTTAGAATTCTGTAACTAGCTACATTCAAGTCTTATTTTATAGATTCTTAACTTGTTTTGGTAAGTAAGCCCAAAACCAAATCCATTCTTTTAGTGACATTGTGTGTAGAAGAAGTCAGATGTGTCTGATTTCATTGCTCTGATTTGGGGAGGGAAATTCCTCTTGGTAACTCCTGTGATTTTTTTTTTATTGCCAAAATAAATGTTTTATATGAAGTTATGATTTCTTAATTGTCATTTTACAATAAATTTTAATAATTAAGGTGAACAACATATCTAGTTTGTTCTATTTAATTACCTTCTGCTTGGTCAGAAAATTATTGTACCCTTTTGCATCTCAAATAAAAAAAGAACCATAAATGAGGAGTGATCAAACAGTAAATGTTTAAATAATAATAGAAAAAAATTATTACAGTAAAAGACACATTGACATTAATACCCTTGAAAATACTCCCCATCACTTCAAACACACTTATCCCATCGAATGTAATCAATAATGGTGTAAAGATTGTGTAGGGTATCCAATGGACACTTGTCTCATTAGGGAGACCACCTCAGGGATGATGTAGATGCCTGATCACTGCACTGTACACCTGAAGCTGAAGTTGAACAATAATGAATGTCAACTACAATTTTTTGTAGTTGACAAAAAATTGACTCAGCAGAAGCATATATGTAGTTACAAGAAGCGGAGTACAGCATTAGGAATAGAGACAGTGGAAATGTAATGGCTGTGTGCGATGTCAGAGGGGTAGTAGATGGGGGGGATATCACTGTGTGAGGGATATAAATGGTAAATGGCTTACATTGTTTTGTACATCTGAAACTAATAATAAAAAATAAAAAATAAAAAACACACTTATCCCATCGTTCTTGCCACTTTCTGAAACAGTTCTGGAAGTCCTCTTTCATGAGTGTCTTTAGTTATGCTGTATGGCTGCCTCGATGTCCTGAATCATTTTGACCTTGGGGAAGAGCCAGAAGTCGCACAGTGCCAGATCCGGTGAATAAGGGGGATGAAGGTACACCGTAATGTTTTTATTTGACAGAAATTGCCGTATACCAGAAGCGATGTGTGATATGGAACATTATCATGATGGAGGATTATCATGATGGACCGTAGCTCGCACCGACTGACTGCACTAAACAAGCTGAAACTTGTCACACACTGTTACTAAGGTTCGATGCTCTGCTTACCGTATTGAAGATCCCTGCCTTTCTGCTGGCTGGCACTCAGCAGAAGCATTCACCGTATTTCGTGATCACAATGGAAAGGCTCCATATCATACATCACTTCTAGTACTGTAGTTTCTGTCAAATGAAAACCTTATGTCTCCTCATCCACCTTATTCACCCGATCTGGCACCGTGTGACTTCTGGCTCTTTCCGAAAGTCAAAATGACCGTGAAAGGTAATCGTTTTGAATTGATTCAGGACATCGAGGCAGCCACGACAGCACAACTAAGACACTCATGAAAGAGGACTTCCAGAACTGCTTCAGAAAGTGGTAAGAAGATGGGATAAGTGTGTTTGAAGCAAGAAAGAGTATTTTTTAAACATATTTTTATTAGTTTCAGGTGCACAAAACAATGTAATAGTTAGATATTTATCATGTATATCCCTCACACAACCTCCCACCCCATCCACTACCCCTCTGACATCGCACACAGCCATTACATTTCCGCTGTCTCTATTCCTAATGCTGTACTCCGCTTCTTGTAACTATATATATACAAAAAATTGTAGTTGACATTCATTATTGTTCAGCTTCAGGTGTACACTGCAGTGATCAGGCATCTACATCATCCCTGAGGTGGTCTCCCTAATGAGACAAGTGTCCATCGGATACCCTACAAAATCTTTACACCATTATTGATTACATTCCCCAAATTGACGAGAAAGAGTATTTTGAAGGGGATTAATGGCAATGTGTCTTTTGCTGTAATAAATTTTTTTCTTTAAACATTTACATATTTTTTTATCACACTGCGTAGCGTATTTAAATTGGTGCTTTAGTTTCTATCAAAGGTACTAGATTTTTATTTGAAGTTATAACGATGTTAAACATTATGTAACAGTTTTCTTGTATTAGGTCATAAGGTCAAAAATTGAAAAATTACTTCTCACAAATTTTATAATTCAAGATACATTTATTTGAAATAATGGTAAAATTTAAATTTTATTAATCTGTGTATGGTTTGATTTTTTTTACAGCTATCAGACAGAAATTCCTAAACAGACTTCCTTGTAAATTATTAATATTTGTCTTTCTCAAAAGTTTTTGGACCTGAGGATAATTTTTCCCTGGACAGTATGCTATTAAAGTTTCTTTACTTTTAGCCATTGGCGTTGTATAAAGCTGTGAATGGCAGTAAAAGCCAGAGAACTTAGTGGTCGTGATGGCAAATGTGGGTCCTAAGTAAACTTCAGATTTTTCAGAATCATTCAGTTTCCTTATATTTGTAATTATTTTTTTCCAGTAATGTCTTAATTGGATTGTAGGAAAGTCAAATTATCATATTTTAATCTCCCCCTTTTGCAATGGAAGGTACAGATGTGTAGAAATAAGCCACTAAACAAAATTTTACTTTAGTTTGTCATCAGTTTTTTTCTCCCAAAAAAAACATTGAAAGTGGCATTTACAAAATATACATTTACAATTAGATGGTTCAACATGTAAGTAAAATGAGATTATAAGGCATACAAAGGAAGTGGGTGGAGCGTTGAATATATGTGCACTTTGTGCATGTGCCTTCATCAGTTCTTCATTTATGGAATACCTACGAAGAACCAGTAGCTGTTTAAGATGTTAGAAACAGAATGACAGCTGTTATAACTATATGACAGAGATATGTAGAGGGTGTTATAGGAGCACAGAAGATGAGTATCTGAAAATTAGAACACCAGGCAAAGTAGGTGACACTTGGGCTGAATCTATAGGAGTATGTAGTAAAGAGCTAGGGGGAGAAGATGAGACTTTCCAGGTCGAGGGAACAGTTTGTACAGAGGCATGGAAGTAGATTAGAGAATTGCAGGTCATTTCAGTAAAGTTCAACTAAGGATACATTTGAGTGAAAGGTCCATAGGAGACTTTAGAGAGGTAAAGAATGACCTAATCATAGACAAAGTTTATGTTAAAAGGTTTGGAGATCTGTTGAAATCACTTCAGCAAACTTTTCAAAGACAGAAAATAGATAGGACTGTGTTGACTACTGCAGTATAGAATGGAAATTAAGTGTGTGCTTTAGAAAGTTCTCTGAGGAGTTGAGGATAGAGAATTATCATTTAGGAAGTTATAGTAATCTAAGCAATACATAATTAAAATCTAAACTGATTGGGAATGTAAAGGGAGCAGGAGTGTATAGGTTCAAAAAAAATTTAGGTAATAGTCTCTTAATAGCTTGATGGATTTGAGGCGAGAAGAAGAGAGAAGGGTTTAGGATAGTTGCCAATTTCTGGTTTGGACAACTGGCCAGATAATCAAACCATTCATCAAGACAAATACTGGAGGAAAAGTAGATGTTGGGGTAAAGACGGAAAAGGGAAAAATCAAGACTTCCAATTTTGGATACTTACCTAGTGTTTAAGGCAGTAAATAAGAAACCAACAAGTAAACTAAATATCATTTTGTAATAAGTACTAGAAACAAGGTGGGGTGATAGAAAATAACTACGGGTGACCATTTTTGCTCAGAAAAGGTTTGCTTAAGGAGCTCAGTGTCACAAGATAAGAATTACTGGAGTACCGACAGAGGGAACAGAAGGTGAAAAGGCTTGGACATAGGAAGGACCCAGACTGTGGAATAGGAGAGAGGCCACTGTAGCTGGAACATAATGGTTAGGAAGAGAGTATTATGAGACGGGGTTGGGATGAGAAGGAATTCAGAATATAAACCAAATACTTGCCTCATTCATTGAACAGGCTAAGAAAATGGCGTCGGGGCAGGTGAGTTTACAGATTAGGCAGTGGGTAGGACTATCGAAAGAATCGTATTGTATTTCAGGGTAGTCTGATGTAAGGTAATTATATATTGGACTTAGGGGAGATTTAAGGATTCGGGGGAATGTATGGAGTAGTGATCTCAAAGAGTGGGAAAGCAAACTAATGAGGACATTGTAGTAGGATTGCTGGACAGTGTACCCATTTGTGGTTTGTAGTTATTATTTTTAAAGTAAAATCAATCAGGCCAGTTATGTAATTTTTTCTACTCACTTAGAGCTTCATGGGGGCAAGTTGAGATGCATATATTGAATAAATGTGAAATTATCCCCATTTTACAGATGAAGAAAATGAAGCCAGGGAAGTTGAGACTTGTCTAGAATCCTGAAAGTAGCATAGGTAGTTTAGCTCAAATCTTCTGATTTCCTAAGTCAATGGGCCTTTCAGTGCAATATACTGTCTCCCGTAGAATCTGCCTATTGAATTTAAGCACTAAAATTAGCTCTGACCTTTATGGCTGTCAAGCTAATCATGTAGAGTTATGGAAGGTATCAGTTGCTTCCCATTGCCTGTTACAAGGAAGTTTATCAGTTCTTTCGGGAGAAGAAAATCTTCTGTTGGCACTAAATCCTGAGAGGAATTTAGCATGCAGTTTCTTATGTGCTAGATATTAAATATCATAATGAAATACAGTCAATTACAATTTTGCAAAAGTTACAGCAAGAATTATCTATTAACCCTTGAGAAAGGCAACATCATAAATCATAGTAGAAAAAAGGCATTTCTTCAGGGAGGGAAACTAAAATAGTCGAAGTATATTGCTTTTTGGTCATCTGACTTGATGTAGAAAACCAAGAAGAATGACAGTTTATTGGTTTTAACTGTAATTTTGACAGGAGCTGGCCATTGGCCAGTCTGAGACCAAATTCTCTGGTGAGAGAGAGGCTAAAGAGTCTGTGTTTTGTTTTGTTGATGGGAGCAAAATTCATATTCTCTAGCTATTAGATTTATAGGAGACAGCATTGACATTTGGTTATTAAAATTAAAGTGCCTGACTTGACTTCTTGCTGAACAGAGGGGCCATCTTACTTAACAGAGTGGAACATTGGTGTACGCAGGGCCAAACATTTCAGAAAGCAGTTTTGGAATATTGTAAACCAAGCACATGCATTTGCTTTCCCTCTCCCTCAGTGACCTATTGATAGGATAGAATATATGCATAAAGAATAAATCCATGGTGATGGTGAAAATAAAAGAAAGTGCCATTGAAATAGCAAAGTTTTTGATGCAGTTCTCAAAGACACAAAGTAGATAGGATTGCACTGATCAATCAACTATAGAAAAACTGCAGCCTAGAACACAAAGAAAGGCTGCAGTAGAGTTTCTGGTAGAGCTCTCAGAGGCCTCAACTTGGAATTGAGGAGAATGGTGGAGCAATAATTAGGGTAGCTTCCATGTCTTGGCCACCGTAAACAAAGCTGCAATGAACATTGGAGTACACGTGTCTCTATAGAGGAATGCTTTCAGATTTTTTGGGTAGATACCCAGGAGAGCGATTGCTGGGTCATATGGTAATTCTATTCGTAATTTTTTGAGGAACCTCCACACTGCCTTCCATAGCGGCTGCACCAGTCTGCATTCCCACCAACAGTGTATGAGGGTTCCTTTTTCTCCACAAAATGTCCTTCAATAGATGAATGGATAAAGAAGTTGTGGTATATATACACAATGGAATACTATTCCGCGTTAAGGAAAGATGATATAGGAGCATTTGTGACAACATGGATGGATCTTGAGAGTATAATGCTAAGTGAAATAAGTCAGACAGACAAAGCAGAGAACCCTATGATTTCACTGATATGTGGTATATAAACCAAAAAGAACAAGACAAACAAATGAGAAAGAAAAACACATAGACACAGACAATAATTTAGTGGTTACCAGAGGGTAAGGGGGTGGGGGGTGGGTGATGAGGGTAAAGGGGATCAAATATATGGTGATGGAAGGAGAACTGACTCTGGGTGGTGAACACACAATGGGATTTATAGACGATGTAATACAGAATTGTGCACCTGAAATCTATGTAAATTTACTAACAATTGTCACCCCAATAAATTTAATAAAAATAAAAAATAAAAAAAAATAATTAGGGTAGCTGGGCCTACTGGACCATTCTCTTTCCTCTGGGAATTTGAAGTAACTTCCTATAATATTTGCTCCAACTGCTTTCTAGACCTAGTGGATTCTTGACGTGGTTAAGTCCCATGGTATGAGTGTTTGGCATAAAAAAGTGGAGCAGAGGCTGATTATGGACTTTTACAACCAACCCAGAGGAAAACATGAAAGGCAGCACTACTTAGGAGTGAAGTACACTGAATTAATACAATCCCAAAGTAAAGTTCTCTTTATTTGACAGTTGTGGTGATTTAAAGTAAATGTACTCCCTCCTCCCAGCATACACACTCTGAAGGAAAGTCACTTGTCAGTAGGACTTGCCCACTTACACTGAGCTGGCACTCAGGAATGAAGCCTTTTATGTAAATGAATCTTATGTAAAAAGCGTCAGAGGATACCTACACTAATTATACTAATCAATCTAATCATGTATTCATAGGTTTGAAGGGAAAACCAAGGGCCATCAGACGTTTGAGGAAAACAGTTTGAATGAGACCAAGTTGAACAAACAGAATAGCTAACCCAAAAGAAAAGCCTAAGAAGAGAGAAGAGCTTTAAAAAACTCAATATTCTCAGATTTGACTTCCAGGCTCCACTTAGGATGTAGAAAGGTGGGAGGAGCTTTATTTCCATCCTAACAACAAGAGAAGGCTAGATAATATACAAAATCATAACTTTTCTTGAATCTGTCAGAGAATTAAGATTGCAAGACAACCAAATAGCCTAATATGTAAGGAAAGACAGGCCTCTCCAAGGAGCGGCAGGTTATGAGGACTCATTCACCAGTTGCATGGGAGGAAGTTGGGGTGACGGTATAAGAAGGTAAAATAATTCCTCTCCAATTTTTAACGAATTGCTAATTACCTATTGTGGGGTACTGTGAAACTATAGCAGATATAAGGCAGTTCACACCTGCTCACAGTTTATTCTGCATGGACCTGCTTTGGATCGTCACAAGAAAAATTAAAGGACAGAAAATTGTAGAACGGTTCCCTTGGTATTGTAGGTCTGGAGGAGGGGAATGGATGCTGTTGCAAGAAAGGCATAACCCTTCTTCCTTAAGAACAAACGCGTTAAGCCTCTAGGGGATGAGCCTGCAAATACTGTAATCCCCAGGGCACAGGGAAAAACCTATTGTAACTGGAGGAAGAAAAAGAAAAAAAAAAAACCACTGCCCTTGGGTGTGTGTTGCCCCTGGACTATTAGAAATCTCTTACCCTTTGTGTAAGGACAGTATTACTGAGAAAAGCCTGCCTTGATATACAATGACACAAGGTATGCCTGGCTCAACCAGGACAGCAAAGAAACTCCCTTCCCTCCTCCCCACGCTGGAAAGCACAGAATAACAAGCCACAGTAGTTTACCACTTGAGGAGAGGCAAGAGCATGGCAAGACACCCTTACTTAGGTGCAGGTTCACAGGGAATACCTAAATCTGAGGATAGAACAGTCATTGAAAAAAAGCCTCCTGCAAACCAAGTCTACCACCACCACCACCCCCCACCCTCCAACCCCCCCGAAAGGGAAAAGTTAGAGGAAATTTGAAGGATGTGATACACTGAAGGTAACCATGGCAGCAACAAAACCCAAATAGAGTTCAGTTTCTGATTATATTGACTCAGCCCCCAAATTTAACATTAGAAGAAGAGGCATATCCTTTTTTTCCTCTGTTGCCCTGCAAAAGACGTTCAGCATTCAAACAAATTTTTTGAGACAAAGAAAAGCCAAAGCAAAACAAAACTAAAAAGCATCACTACCACCATCACCACCATCATCAACAACAAAACATTGTCAAGAGAAGAAATTTACAGAAAAAGACTCAGAAATGACTCAGATGTTGGAACTATCAGAGAGGAAATTTAAAATAACTATGATTAATGAGCTTCAGGCTTTTGTGGAAAGGTGGATAACATGCATGAACAGAGGATAAATTTCAGCCGAGAGATGGAAACTAAAAGACACAGTCTAATGTATATGCTATAAATAAAACACAGTAACAAAGATGAAGAATGCTTTGACAGACTCATCAGTAGATTCAACATGACTGAAGAAAGAATCTTTAAACTTGAAGATAGGTCATAAAAATTGCCCAAACTGAAGCACAAAGAGACTCTTTCAGATAAAACTAAAATAATTCACTACCAGCAGTCCTACACTTTAAGAAATATTAAAGGAAGTTCTTCAGCAGAAGAAATATGATGCCAGACAGAAACATGGCTCTACACAAAAAGTTGAGATTTCTGGAAATGGTTGAGATGAAGATATTATAAAGGCATTTGTTTTCTTACTTTTAATTGCTCTAAAAGACAATTGATTTTGTAGTGCAAAAATAGCAATGTTTCTGGGTTAATATGCATAAAATAAAATGTATGAAGAATTTGAAGAGTGGGAAGGAAAAGAATTAGGAGTGCACTATTTTCAGGTTTTTACACTCTACATGAAATGATATAATATTATTTAAAGGTAAACTTTATTAATTAAAGTTATATATTGTAAACTCTGGGGAAACCATTAAAAAATTTAACATGTATGTAAGAATAAGCCAGTATAGAGAAAGAGGGAATCAAAAACGTATTAATCCAAAAAACATAAAGAAAGAGGGGTAAAGGAACAAAGAATAGAAGGAACATATAGGAAACAACTAGCAAAATGGTAGATATTAATCTAAACATATCAATAATTATATTAAGTGGAAATGGTCTAAAAAACAGAGATTAATTTTTCAATTAAAAAACAGAGATTGTTAAGATTTTGTATTAAAAAGTCTCGTCTAAATACTACCTATAAGAAAACCACTTATAATATAAAGATGTAGATAGATTAAAGGTAAAAGAATGGAAAAAGTGTACCATGCTAATGCTAATCAAAAGGCAGGAGTGACTATGTTAATATCAGGCAAAGTAGACTTCTGAACAATGAATATTATTACCTACAGTAAAGATGGATATTACATTATGGTGAAGAGGTCAGTTTCTTTGTTAAGAAAAGATATAACAAATTCTAAATGTGAATGAATGTAACAACAGAGCATATATATATCAGACACTTAAAGAACTGAAAGGAGAAATAGCCAAATCCACAGTCATAGTTGGAACCACAATACTCATTTCTCAGTAATTTAAAGTAGAAGTAGAGAGAAAATCAGTGCAGGAAGAAGACTTTAATTAACAACCTGTCCACTGATTTGACCCAATTGACAGTAGACTACTCCACTGAACACCAGCAAAATGTACATTTTTTTCAAATACACATGAAATATTCAGCTAGGTCATATTTGGTATAATAAAATAAACAAATACAAAAGAATCAGAATAATGCAAAGTATGGTGTCTCACCAAAACGGATAAAAACTAGAAGTCACTAACAGAAAGATGTGTGGAAAATTCCAAATATTTGGAAATTGTACAACATATACACACATACATACATACATATAAACAATGGGTCAAAGAAGAAATAACAAGGAAAATTGTAAATTATTTTTTAACTGAATGAAAATATAATGTCAACATTTGAAGGAATGCAAGTTTAGAGGGAAATTTATAGTGTTTGATGCATGCTTATATTAGAAAAGAATAAAGGTCTTCAATCAATAATTTAACCTTGTACCTTAACAACTAGAAAGGAAGAACAAATTAAACCCAAAAGAAGCAGAAGGAAGGAAATAATCGAGGGCAAAAATCAGTGAAATTGCAAACAAAAAAAAAGAGTAGAGAAATCAAAAGTTGTTCTTTGAAAAGCAAAAACAGAATTAATAACATTACAGATGTAATGTACAGATGTACAGGGACATCATTACAGATCCTACAAAAATTAAAATGATAATTAAATAGTATTTTGAATAACACCATGGTAGCATGTCACAAGGACACTGAAGCAAGGCTGAAGATAATCCCACTGGCCAAATCTGGGACCACTTGAGCACCAGAATATTTATATACAGTAATGAATGATAAATCATTGAAAAATAAAACAATCCATGATTCTGTATTGATAATAGATAGCTAATGGAGAAGGGAGGGCTCTTGCTTAGAGAAAAATGCTGAGTGCTAACTAATAAATATGGAGTTGGAACGTTGTTATTTTGCAACCATCATATAAAGATTGGTTCAAGCAGAAGACACCCATCAGTGTTAAATCTGGGTAGAAATTT
Organism: Rhinolophus hipposideros; assembly: GCF_964194185.1. Classification (NCBI taxonomy): domain Eukaryota; kingdom Metazoa; phylum Chordata; class Mammalia; order Chiroptera; family Rhinolophidae; genus Rhinolophus; species Rhinolophus hipposideros. The sequence goes on from NC_138056.1 coordinate 49,221,195, forward strand.
CGATGAGAAGCAGGACATATGCATGGTCTTAAAGATGGACATCATTACTTCTGTATGTGTTACCCTCAGAAGGACACCACACCAGTTATGTAGTATTTAGGCTGGTAATACATACCCTGAACAACATCTAAAGAGACTGAGGACATCATATCCTCAGCAGTATTACTCCTGATGATGTGACTTTTTGAATTTAGGTTGAGTTTTCTGAAGTATTTTCAGATACTTAGTTTCTCTCTATCTGAGCCTAACTAAACCAAACTCAGTTGTTCCAAAGCATACCCTGTAACCAATGAGATGTATTACCTTTTGCCAGAAAAATGAACCTGATATATTTTGGAGAAATGGTGCCAATGTGCATTATAAAGCCTTAGTTCTGTTAAAGTCTAGAAAACCATAGCCTCTCAGGTGACCTCTTTTTGGGTTTGGATCTATTTTACTTTTTATTTTGAAATCATCTTCAAGTTATAGAAAACTTACAACAAGAAGAATACAGAGATCACCTATATTCTTCACCCAGATTTACCTGTTGTTAACATTTTACCTTCAATGTTACCTGGGTAATATATTTTTAAATTTTAATTTTCCTTTCTTCACTTTACAAGGGTTTTTTTCTCCTTTGGTCATGTAATATGTTCTAGGGAGTCTTCAAAACTGAGGAGGGATAGGGGCAGCCATATGGCTCAGTTGGTTAGAGCACGAACTCTTAACAACAGGGTAGCCCGTTCAATTCCCACGTGGGCCAGTGAGCTGCACCCTCCACAACTAGATTGAAAACAACGAGTCACCGCTGAGCTGCCGGAGGGTCCGCGGATGGCTCAGTTGGTTAGAGCGTGAGCTCTTAACAACAAGGTTGCCAGTTCAATTCCCACATGGAATGGTGGGCTGCACCCCCTGCAACTAAAGATTGAAAACGGTGACTGGACTTGGAGCTGAGCCGCGCCCTCCACAACTAGATTGAAGGACAACGACTTGGAGCTGATGGGCCCTGGAAAAACACATTGTACTTCAATATTCCCCAATTGAAAACAAAAGAAAACAAAACAGCTGAGGAGGGAACATATATTTGCATTTTGAAGCCCAGATCTGTCTTAATCCTGTTTGGTGTCACCAGGCGTGTAAAAGTTGAGGCAGCCTAATTTATCTGGGATGAAGAATAACATTGCAAATTTGTGTAGTGATGGAAGAATTCGTATGCATTTTGGTAAAAGTACATGGTATGAGATGTAGAAGTTGTCAACCTAAATGTCTTCTGAAATCATTAAGGGTGAAGATTTAGGGAGGAATTATATTGAGTCTAAGGAAGATAAGTGTTACTTATCTTGATTAAGTTCTGTTTTGGTGGCAGAGTTACCAACTTAGTCATTTAAGTACAACCGAGAGAAAAGAGTAGAAAAGAGTTTGAAATATGTTGATAAAATTACTTCGGTTGGGGAATTTAATGTTAAGGTCCAAACTGTTTTGATCACTTAACCTACTTCTCATTCCTGCCTATAAGAGATGTGTAAAAGAGTTTAGAGCACCATTTCCTATTGGATCACAGTTCATGAAACAACTCCTTTGTAAGATCCTGAACTTAGTGTGTCAGGATCTAAGACTCTTTCTCTGTGTTTCGGTATCTGGAATTATCAGGCCTAGATTGTCAAGAATGTTAGATACTCTCATTCTCTTACAATAGGAAGATATTAAAGGATTTTATGATCACATAAATGGAAATGGAGGTTTCAAAAGTTGATAGAAATATTTAAAAAATCAGGCATATAAGCACAACTATTAGCCATTGCAGTGATAAAGTAAACACTTAAAGGAAATTACATGTCCTGTAATGGGATTGAGGTATGGAGTATCAGTTAGAATGTGGAGTTGAATTTTCATATAATTCATATCCATGGAGTTGGATTTTACATAGCCATTAAACATTATAACTTAGACTGTCAACATGTAAAAATGCTTGTGACATAATATGGAAAAATCAGAATGTACATTTCCAACACACTGTGATTGTAACTAAAACTATACTTATGAATAACATGAAAGTTCATAAAAAACTACTTATGTTTATGAACTACATTATAGTAGTCAAAATGCAGATAATTTTTCCTTCTCTACTTCTTATACTTTTAGTAATGTTGTTACATAGCATCTGTGGTTGAAAAGAAATTAACCACTTTTAAAAAGCAATACACTTTATTTTTTAGAGCAGTTTTAGGCTCATAACAAAATTGAGCGGAAGGTGTAGAGAATTCCCATGTATCCCCCCATCCTCATATGTGCACAGCCTCCCCATTACCAACACCCCCCATCTGAGGGGTACAGTTGTTAAAACTGATGAACCTTTAGTGAATCATCATTAATACCCAGCGCCCATAGCAACTTTTTAAAAAAATGAAGTCTGAATTTTGAAATCTTTTTTGGGGGCTTCTTTCTCCGCAATCCAGAAATCTATAGACAGAGAATCTTAGACTCTATTCTTTGACTCCTGCTAGAGGCTGGACTTTGGTAAAAACTGAACCGATAGGGAAATTTATTCTAGTTAACCCCCTCAACCCCAGCCCCCAGAAGACCTCTACACCCAACTCACTTTGCCTTTTAACTCCTTTTATTTCCCTCTCACAGTCAGGGAACTGGGCTCTGCCTGTTTGGTTGTGATTGAGCAGTTTTATCTACCCTGTTATATCTGGAATTATCTTCTTCCATCTCTCTCTCTAGGAAGTGCATTTTCAACTGAGCACCTCAAGCTTCAACTCCAGAAGGAATCCCTAAGTGAATTGAGGAAGGAGTGTACTGCAAAAAGGTAAATGCAACCCTGAGAATAGTTTTCGTGTCAAGTTTCCTTTGAGGATAGTATTTGGAAACATAGGATTCTTTAAAAACTGCTATTATTAATTTATACTCCACACACCTCAGTGCCATATTCATTTATTCAACAAATATTGAGCACCTACTATGTGTCATGTACTGTGTTAGAGGCAGTTACTAGAGCTCCTAGTATATAGGCATAATCGGAAATGTGAAATGTGAACACTGTTCTAGTTTTGAAGACCACAGCACCGTGACTTCATGTTTGAATCTTCTCTTCTTCCTGTCTTCTACATGTAGTGTAGCTTATAGTTTTTTTCTTCAGTAATTTCTTTAGATTTATTCCTGTGTAGTGTTAGCTCATTTGGATTCCCTCAACAGCTCCTAGATTATCCTCTAACATCAGACTCTCCATCTTTCCAATTCATCCTACAAGTTGCTATCACACCCCTCCTTAAAACACTATTTTTACAATATTTTTTCTCTTCTTAAGAGCCCACGGTGATTGTTTTTGCTTAACTTTCAAATACTGTTATTTTGCTATAATGTGTTCCAGTGTATGATGCTCACCCACGTTTTTGGCCCAAACTTTTCAGGGGAAAAAATCTTTCGTTTTAATTTTTTAATTTAAATTTTTATTTGTGTACATTTAGGTATTTGTTTTTTTTCTTTTTTTTTTTTTTTAAAAAAGATTTTATTGGGGAAGGGGCACAGGACTTTATTGGGGAACAGTGTGTGCTTCCAGGACTTTTTTCCAAGTCAAGTTGTTGACTGTCAATCTTAGTTGTGGAGGGCGCAGCTCAGCTCCAGGTCCAGTTGCCGTTGCTAGTTGCAGGGGGCACTGCCCACCATCCCTTGCGGGACTCGAGGACTCGAACCAGCAATCTTGTGGTTGAGAGCCCACTGGCCCATGTGGGAATCGAACCGGCAGCCTTCGGAGTTAGGAGCATGGAGCTCTAACCGCCTGAGCCACCGGGACGGCCTGTTTTTCTTTTATAAAGGAATTTTAGCATTTTTTTAAAAACATATTATGGTACAAGAAATGTTATGTAACACATAATTACAAAACACAAGAACAGACACAAGGTACAAGACACTTTATGTACCTGTAGCAAATGTACGATACTGACGCATCATAGAAGGCCAAGAACTCTTCGTTATTGCAAGATCGTCCTCAGTTCAACAAAACCAATGATCGTATTCCAGGGTATTATTTTGCGTACAGATATTGTTATTGATTTCTAAAGTTACACTTTTAACTCATAAGCATAAATAAAAGAATTAAAACCATTTATATAGATACGGAAGAAGCACTACCCATGTATAAGGCGCATCCTTACTTTTCCCTCACAAATATGTGCAAAAAAGTACGCATTTTACACAAAAAATACGGTAACCTTCAGTAAATTGGTGCTATACAACTGTAGCTAATTTCAGTCACCCCACAACTTTTATTTAACAAATGTTTTTGTCTTTATGTTTTTCCAGCACATGCTTAATTTGTTGCCTCTTCTGTTGTTTTGCTCATCTTTATCCATTTATTTTTCTGGAAAGTTATCTTTTCCTGCGTTTTTCTTCAAAACACATAGCAATTGAGGATTCAAGTATGTTAGCACTGGAAAGAATCTTGGATTTCATCTAGTCAAATCTTCTCAATTTGCAGATAGGGAAGCAAGGCTCTGGGAAGTTACTGTTTGTCCAGCTTACTGGGAAAGCAGAACTAAATCCCTTTAAGTCTTCAGAGCTGCTTACATTATGCTACTACTTTTACACTCTCCTTTGACCTATAACGTCTCCTAAATTCCTTTTTGTCTAGAATTGTTAACATAGTTGAGCAGGTAATTTGTTCTATGGCTATTTTTTTATCTGTTGGTTATGTTTCTTAAGTAGTTCAAGATAAGAAGGGCATCGTCTCATGCCACAGCTTTTTGTTTGTTTGTTCTTTTTCTTACATTATTTTTCTAACATGGCAGAAGGTTATTTTTCGAGGTAGTTATAAAGTGTAGTTGTGAGTAAAAAATAGAATACTTCTTTGAGGAAGTATCATATGGATATTTCCTGAAATCAAACTGGCCTCATGTTAAATGAGGTGTTGGTTTGCTTACTAATCCGCTTTAAATCTTGTTTCCTTGTTTGTAAAATGGCAACCTAATAGCATTGTTGTAATAATTAAATAAAGCCATTTGTAAAGCTCCTGGCACATAATAATAGTAGGTCAATGATGATTTGTACCCTTTACATCTCTTAGCATGATGCTGGACACACACAACAGGCCTCAGTATGTATATAGTGAACTTGATTGATAGTATTTAGAGCTAGGTCAGGACTTAGCTATTATTCTTCCCTATACTTCTAAGTTTCTGTGGCCTACTGCAGATAGTGTATGTAAACTTTTTCTGCATCAGGTATGTAGAAGTAAATGTTAGAAAACACGTAAGCGTATCTTTTTTTTTTTTTTAACAAATGTACTTTTTTCCTTCCCTCATTAGAGAACTCTTCCTGAAGACTAATGCTCAGTTGACAATTCGTTGCAGGCAATTACTATCTGAGCTTTCCTACATTTATCCTATTGATTTGGTAAGTTTCAAATTTTCTGAAAAAATATTTGTGTTTTTTCTTTTAAGATGATTTCTGTTTGAAATTTCTTCTGAAAGAAAAATCTTATTACTCTGCTCTTAATTGTTTACTTTGTCATGATTCATTCAGGAGCGAATATTTATTTATTTTTAATGCATATATCTTTTTTCTTCTCTCTGCTTTTTTAATTAAAAATTTTTTTTCAATCATAGTTGACATATAATATTATATTAGTTTCAGATGTACAACATAATTCATTAAACGTTTATATAACTTATGATGTGATCACTTTAATAAATCTAGTACCCATCTGACACCATACATAGTTATTACAAAATTATAGACTGTTCCTTATGCTATACTTTATATCCCATGATTATTTTGTAACTACCAATGTGTACTTCTTAATCCCTTCCCCCTTTTCACCCAACCCCCGAACCCCCTACCAGCTGGCAACCATCAAAATGTTCTCTGTATCTATGAGTTTTGTTTTGTTTGTTTCTTTTGTTCTTTAGATTTCACATATAAGTGAAATCACTTATTCGTCTTCATCTGACTTAACGTCACTCAGCAAAATACCCTCTAGGTCTATCAATGTTGTTGCAGACGGCAAGATTTCATTCTTTTTTATGCCAGAGTAATATTATATTGTATATATATATATACCACCTCTTCTTTATCCATTTAGCTATTGATGGACCCACAGGTCGCCTCCATATGTTGGCTATTATAAATAATGTTGCAATGAACATATAGGTGCACATGTCCCTTTGAAGTAGTATTTTGGGTTTCTTTGGATAAATACCCAGAAGTGGGACTACTGGGTCCTTCTTTGTCTCTTGTTATAGCCTTTGTTTTAAAGCCTGTTTTATCTAGTGTAAGTATTGCTACCTCAGATTCATTTTTTTCCATTTCCATTTTCCTGAAATGTCTTTTTCCAAAACTTTACTTTTAGTCTGTGTCTTTTGATCTGAAGTGAGTCTCTTGTAGGCAGAATATATAAGGGTCTTGTTTCTTTTATCCATTCAGCCACACTATCTTTTGATTGGAGCATTTAATCCATTTATATTTAAAGTAATTGTTGATAGATATATAGTTATTACCATTTTATTATTCATATTTTTAATCTTCTTCTTAAAGAAGTCCCTCTAACATTTTTTGTAATTCTGGTTTGGTGGTAGTGAACTCCTTTAGCTTTTTCTTGTCTAGGAAGCTCTTTATCTGTCCTTCAATTCTAATGATAGCTTTGCTGGGTAATCTTGGTCATATGTCCTTGCTCTTCATCACTTTGAATATTTCCTGCCAATCCCTTCTGGCCTGCAAAGTATCTGTTGAGTAATCAGCTGACAGTCTTATGGGAGCTCCCTTGTAAATAACTGCTTTTCTCTCACTACTTTTAAGATTCTCTCTTTGTCTTTAACCTTTGGCATTTTAATTATGTGTCTTGGTGTGGGCCTCTTCGGGTTCCTCTTATTTGGGACTGTGCTGCCTGGGCTTGTGTGTCTATTTCCTTCACCAGGTTAGGGAAGTTTTCCGTCATTTTTTCAAATAGGTTTTCAGTTCTTTGTTCTCTCTCTTCTCTTTCTGATACCCCTATAATGCAAATGTTGGTACACTTGATGTTGTCCCAGAGGCCGCATAGACTGTTCTCATTTTTTTTTCATTCTTTTTTCTTTTTGCTGTTTTGATTGGGTGTTTTCTGCTATCTTAACTTCTAAATCACTGATTCAGTCCTCTGCTTCATCTAATCTACTGTTGATTCCCTCTAATGTATTCTTTATTTCAGTTATTGTATTCTTCATTTCTGACTGGTTCTTTTTAATGTTTTCTATCTCCATTTTCATGTTTTCTAACTCTTTTCTGACGTTCTCCCTGAGTTCATTGAGCAACTAGTGTCTTGAACTCTGTGTTTGGTAGATTGCTTGTCTCCGTTTTGTTTAGTATTTTTTCTGGAGCTAATTTATATTTATTAGTATTACTTAAGATATTTCTAGGGCGACTGTCAGGATGCTAAGTTTCAAAATCTAGTTTCTTAGAATAAATAAAAAAAGTAAAACTTTAATGAGCCTGATTAGATTCATTTTTAGAGAACCAAATCTGCTAAATTTGATAGGTTGTTGGTTTTTTTTTTTTTTTTTTTTTTTTTTTTTATGAAAAGACATTTAAAAGAATAATTTTCTGAGAGGAAAGCTAATAGGATGTTAGGTTGCTCACAGTATCTTGTTAATTCTATTAAAATGTTTTCATTTATAGCTATGAATTTGTCAAAGGATATTTTTATAATAAAAATTTTACATGACTTTTTGCTTAGACATGATGTTTTAAATGTTCGTATTATAGAAAATTTCAAATATGTATAAATGTAGAGATAGTAGTATAATGAATCATCATGCACTCGTCATCCAGCTTCAAAAATTATGATAATAGTTTGAGTCTAGGGCAGTATTGTCTTTGAGTTAACTTTATTGTCTTTGAGTTAACGTTGACCTGCTGAAGTCTTTGAGATTTGACTTAGAATTTCTTTGCTTTATACATAGAAAGAGTTAATTTCATTCTTTGGTTATATTCACAGAATGAGCATAAGGATTATTTTGTATGTGGTGTCAAGTTGCCCAATTCTGAGGACTTCCAAGGTATTTTATTTCTTTTTTACTTCTAAAGATTTGCTATACATAATATATGGGTAAATTGCAGGGAAAAAGAGATATCTTGAAATTTTGGTTGTTGAACACTTTCTCCAGGTTTTTCAGGCCTTCGGTCCTTTCTCAAATGTGAGTATATAGAGTCAGATTCCCTGATGGGAGACTTAGGAGAGTATTTGTTCTAATCATGGAATAAAAATTATTGAACCGTGTATTTGAAATTTAAAATAGTTTTAAAAGGGCTCTAAGAAAATGAGACAGTATGGTTCTTAAGAATACTAATAATCTCCCTGTCCTTTTGGTTTGATTTTCGTGAAAAATGTGTGTGTGGTTGGGAGCAGAAGAACAACAAACATTAATCTGCTCTTTTGTTATTTAGGAAATCCTATCTGTGGAAGTACTTGAAAATTTGATTTTGTGACATTCCCACTACCACAGATTAAACTTGTTGTTCTGTCATTTTTATTCTCTTTTAAACAACAACAAAATTGTATTGAAGATATTATGGACTATGATTCATAGTAATTGCTATAGTTTAAAATATTTTAATTTTCCTAATCTCTTTATCAGTATGCCAAAGGAAAAAAAAACTTATTTGACAATAAAATATTTTTTTTATTGTTAACAAAGTAGTTTTTCCCCCCTAATCTAAACAATGCTTTGAGGCCTGTTTTATAGCCTCATACCTTATTTTCAAAGTTAGCATATTATCTATTTGTGAAAAAGTTATTCTAGAAGAGAGTGTTACCAATTTTCATTGGGACTTTCTCCCATTTCCCTGAAAAGGAAATGTTGTTATTTATGGTCCTTTAACATTTAAGACTATTTTAATTTATTACCTCCTTTGGCCTTTAAAACAACCCTTACAATAAGTAGTTGGGACATGATAAAAGAAGAGTGATAAAACAGGAATGGGAAAACCTATGTTCAATTCCTGGTTCCCTTTCTGGAAACCATTTGGAACAAGCCATTTAAGCTTTGAGTTAATTTCCTAATTGGTAGTATGAACATTAATTCATATACTACTTGTTTTACATTGACTATTGGGAAGATTGTATCTTTAAAAGTATGACATTTTTCCTTATCCTCACAAAAACAAACAGGAAACCCATAAAGAAGGTGGTATAATCTCATTTTACAATGTGTAAATGAGCTATTTAGTGACTAGCTTGAGACCACAAAACTAGGTAATGATCTAGCTGGGATCTGTCTGGTTTTCATTGTCCAATGTTCCTTCCAGTCTCTGTTAAGTCAGACAAATGGGCTTTAGTGTTAATTTTAGGCAAAGTTATGGTGTCTTGAAGCCATGACACATCTTTTTCCTCATTCATTAATTTAACAAAGCTACCAATACCTTGAGCCCTATTCCAGGTTCCCAGGATACAGAATATTCATTCACTGAAAAAAATACTAATTGATCCCAAACACTGCGCTGAGTTTTGAAGATATGACGATGGAAAAACCAAGTATGTGCTCTGCTTTCATGGAGCATATACAGCCTATTGAGGGACACAGCCAATAAGCAATAAAATAATTATTTAGTATTTAATAAAGGAATATGCTCTCATAGACAATAGGGGAACTAACTTTACCTAAAGCAGTCAGAGAAGAACTCACTGAGGAGAAACATTTAACAGAAAATTTGAAGGCTAAAAGGAACAAACTATGCTACAGCTGAGGAAGAAACATTCCTAGATGAGAGGCCAGCAAGTGCAAAGGTTAGGATGGAGGAATAGGCTTTATATATCTGAAAAAACTCAGGCTGGGGGGTAGGGGGGTTATGGGAGAAAAGATCTGTATTTTGGACAGTGACGAGCTTAATTTCTTCACCTGTGAAGTGAGCTAATATCTGTATCTCCAATATATCTCCAATGATAATTGAATGAGATAACATTTGAAAATGCTTTTCATATAGAAGGTGCTCAAATAAATCTAACTGAAAGTAGTTATAAGGGAGAGGAAGGAAAGAAGAAGGGAAAGAAGGACAGGAAAGACCAGACCAGACCTGTGTGGCTGGAGCATATTGAGCAAGAGGAAGAGTCATATCAGATGAGGTATGAGCGAGGTCAGCCAAAGCCTGAGGCCTCTGTAAGGAGTTTATATTTTATTCTCAGTGGAGTGGGAAACCTCTGAGACAGAGGAGGATATGAGCTGATTTAGGTTTTTAAAAGTCACTCTGGCCACTAAATGCAGAATGATTTGAAGGAAAGCAATAAGGGAAACAGGGATATCAGTGTGGTAAACTGTCCCTTTAATCCACTTTGGGATGTTTCTTGATTCTGTTTTCTTTGAGTTCCTTTGTTTCCTGGTTTTTCATAGCTTTTATTAGTTATTTACGCTTTGTGTATGCCCAAAAAGCTGAATAAATTCTTCCTACACTTAAAAAAAATTAGTTTAGCTTTTTAGTGCACTTGACGAAAAATGAAATGGGAGATAAAATGAAATAAGTGTTTCATTTTCCTCTAAGGCCCTCCTCACTCCCCATGCCTCTTAGGAATCAGAAATTTTAAGAAGCACATACGGTAGTATTGGACTTAAATTTTATGTTAGCATTCTGCGCGGCACTTCCATGTACTAAATTTACGGAGTGTCCTGTGTGTCATCTGTGCCAGATGCCGAGAGTGTACAGACATGATTAAGGCATTGATCCTGCCTCAGGGAGATTTCGGTCCAGTTCAGACCATCCAGTGTGTAATCAGGCTAAATCAAGAAATATTGGATGAATTCATACTCTGTGTCAAGTGCTTAGAAGTTTTTACTGGGTACATGGGACTCAAAGAAGTGAGAGTAATCAGTTCTATCAGGAGGGGATCAGAAAAATCTTTTTAGCGAAGATGATGGCTGAGGTGTCTTAAAAAATAAAATAGCATTCCCCTGTGGAAAGAAGGGTATGAGGAAATTTTAGGTTGGGTGAGTAGAAATATGGTAACACACATTCATGCATGATGCTCTTATTTATTTAATTCTTACAACTGTAAGGATAAATTCCTTCTGTGAGGGAAAGACTTTTTTTAAAGACAGGAAAATTGAGGCTCAGAGAGATTAGTTAACTTTTCAGACTCATACTAGCCAGTGGCAGAGCGAAAGTCACCCCGGTCAGCCTGATTTTAAGGTCCATAGTATTCCTTACATGATACAGTTTTCTTCCTTGTTTTGAATAATAACCTCTTCCAAACTTCTGCCAACTTTTTAGTGTTCTGTAGCAGCTGCATTCTCAGTGAGACTCTAGTGAAGGAACTCCAAACTGGTTTTTCTGATATTCATAAGACTTTGCTGGGATAGACTTTAGATTGCATGGGTTGATACTGTTTTGGAAACTTCTCCATAATGGCCAAACACTTACTGTGCTTTTCTGAATGGGTAAGTTTCTATTAGAGTATGTCGAAGAGACCTGGATACAATGGGAGCAAGTTGTCCGGTGAAGGGGATTCATTTGAGTTCCATTGACAGAGACATTTCTCATTTAAAAAAAAAAAAAAATGTTTGTGTGTGTTTTTAAGTAATCCATAACACCAGCGCCTTTTGTGGTAATGAGATCCAGATTTCCTTCTGTGTCTGTGTCCCTTTATGCAGGCATGATTTCTTGGAAAGGAGAGTCCATATGTCAAACAGTGTCTCATTGAGAACATGGAATGATTCCATAGATGCTGTGGCAGTGATTAGAGTCTTAAATATTTTGTCCTGTCTGGATCAGTGGGTGCTTGGTTCCTTAACAAATCAGCTGCCTCAGTGATTGGGAAGGCAGGATGGTAAGAGCTTTCAGATCACTTATTGTACTTGGATGCATTTGAATATTACTAGTTTGTCCAACATGTAAGTCAGAGGGACATTGGAATTAATTTATAATATTGTCATGGCCATTGTGTGTTTGTGGAATTTATTATCAAAAAAATTACACAAAAGCTGCAGCCCAGAGTAACTACCATCATTTAAAAAAACAAATCAGCAATACCGGGGGTGCAAAAAAATGTATACAAGTGGACACTTTGGTCAACATTGCTCGAGCCGTGGTCGCTGTCATCAGAAGCTTCTGGACACTGATGGTAACCACTTTGAGAACCTCTTGTAATTGCAGAAGTCAAACGTGACTTGTATTCATCTTTTGTTATCGGTATATATTATTACAATTTTAATAGTTTTGTCCTTTCTTAAAATGTGTATACATTTTGGGGCACCCTCTGTATTTATTATGAGGAAACTGCAGATTTCCGTTTTGTTTTAAGTCCCTTAAAACAATTTTCTAATAAGGATCTTTTTCACATACCTGAGTTTTACAGTTTATTCCTGTTCCTCTCTGAAGCCTTCCACTCCTCCTCCAACTTCTTCTCACTGACAAAACTATCCTGTGTTGTGACCTTTCTAACCCCTAGAGCAGCATAAGGAACACAAACCTCTGCTCTGCATTAGGTGTTAGGGACGTCATTAATGCTTACTGGAAAAGCACACTCCAGAGACGCAGGTTTTGGCTTTGGCAGGTAAAAAGTCTGTTAGATCTTGGAATGCTGGAAACCTTAAACCTTTTGGTTTTTTAGCTAAAGTGATTGGCAACAGAATGTGACATCTGAGGTTTCGTGGCCAGCAATAGCCATAATTAACCACATGAGCTCACATTTTCCCACTGGAGTTTCAGTGGTCTTGGGGTGATGAAAGTGACTTCCCTACCAGGAGGTGGTTTTCCTTTTGAGGGTATTGAAATACCCGTGGGCCCTGTAATGCCTCACCCGTGGTCCTTTTAAAATGCTTTTTAATATAAAGCTTCAATATTGGAAATCCAACACCACAGTGTTGAACAGTGAGGCTGTGGCTGAGCGCTGTGGCCTGGAATGGGAAACAACTGAGGGTTTTTAATAGGTGGGAAGGGGAGTCTTGTGGTGGAAGTGATGGTGAGTGTAAACAACTGGAACCAAAGCTGAGTTCCAATATTAGCCAGTTTCCAGTTTTTGCTATTTCTTTTTGGTTTTTGATTTGCATGTGTAGGCTTCTTAGAAATATTATCATTAAATTTAAGCAAAATTGTTTTGATCATTGAAAAGAGGTGATGTTAAAAGACCAATTTTTGTTCTTTTCATAGATATATGGGTATAGTCTCAAAATACGCAAATGTAATTTTTTAGTATTATCCCTTTCGTAATATGGAAAAAATTTAGATGCTTGAGTGTTTAGCATTGGATAGCTTTTGCTTTCTTAAAAAAAAAAAAATCAGAGTTTGCATTTGACCTATTTGGAAGACTAATTAAGAGGATTTCTATTGCTTTCTGGAAGTTTTCAAATCCTTTCCTATCAGATCATATAGGAAAGGAAAGCTTAGTGTGAAGCACATGTAGTAAAGTCGGAACTTAATGTGATATTATTCTTCATTACTGTAAGTCCTCTTCTTCTGTCCCTTCAAAAGAAGGCTCTTAAAGACTAAGTCCTTAGGATACTTTAAATTTGATAAGCCCTGTTCTTTACAGAATGTAGGAGGCAGAATTCATTGACCTGTGATGGAACTCACCATTCAGCTGTGACTCCCGCAATAGATATTTTTGGGGCAGGGTGGAAACACAATCCTCCCTCTTATTCCATTACTCATGGTTTTTCCCCCTAGATAGCTTTGACCCAAGTCAGTTATATCACCTAGTTCTCATTTTTCTCATCTCTAAATTGATATCATCAGACTCAGTGATTTTTGAGGTTTCTTCTAGCTCTAATATTATATGATGATTAAATTATAATATGATGAATTTAAAGTATAATGTAATTTTAGTCTCTAAGGTAGTGTGATATACAGATTTCAACAGAAGTGTCATAGTACTCTAGGTACTTGGGTGGCAGTGGGGCAAGAGAACAAGGTCTCTAAAAATAATTAGGATTCTGGTCAGTTAGGGCATGACTCAGTACTGTCAGTTGAAATGAATGCTGTTTGATTATTTTCATCGATTTGATTTAAGAGAACATCAAGCATTGTTGAGAAGCTCGTTCTCTGTCCAACACTATGCAAGTCACTGAGGACTCACGTGCTTCTTATCTTTTCTTTAGCATTACTAGAAAAGAGTGAAGAAACTAAGGTGATACATGAGTTTTGGATGCTTGGTATGTTCTAGACTTCCAAGTTAAAAAATTGTTATCTGTTCGACAGTAAGGTTCTAAGACAGTATGGTAGAATTCCGAAAGGTCAGAGCCATTGGTGTCAGGTCAACCTATATGCTAGCTGTATTACTTTGGACAGGTTCCTTAACTTCTTTGAGCCTTAGTTTCTTTATCTGTAAAATGAATGAAATAGCATGTAAAAGGTGCCCAGTTTAGCAATTGTTGATGGATGAATGACTATCGTAAATAAAGTACTATTGTCAATTCCTGGCAGAAGAAAAGTATATAATAAAAGTTACCTATTTTTATAGTAACTAAGAATAAATTTAAAAGAAGAATATGAAAAATATTACTAATAATTGAAGTTAAAGTTACCCTTAGAAATCAGGAAATACTCAAACCAAGCTTATCTCAATCATTTCAGTCTTTTTCTCGTTAAAGGTATTTCAGATTATGTGCTGAAACTCTTAGCAAGTGTGTGGACTTTTTAAAGTATTTTGGGAATACCATATACTAAGCAGTTACTTTTTCCTTCCTCCTGGGGCAGGCTTAAAACTTTACTCTCAAAAAACAAAAACTTTACTCCCAGTTTTGAGTACCTGAATGATTATCAGTTGGTGGGTAGTAGCAGAAATCTGGATGGTGATTTAAAAATATACTTATCTATGATTTCTTAAAATGTAATTGCTTATGTTTGACTGTAGGATACGTGTATTTTTTTCCAACAGGTGCTTCCACCTCAATTTCATGAATAAAGACGTATATTAATAGTGTGGGTTTTGACTTTTTGCTTTTACTGTTTAAAACGTTTTCTGCCCCCTTATTGTATCTCAAACTCATAGACTTATTTATGCAACATTATCTTTATGAATATTGAGAACATACCCCATAAGAATGCATTATGCTATTTTGCGTCACCTTAAAATTAATAATGCCGTACAGTAGTACAATACAACTATATTATTTGTAAGTTGTTAATGAATAAAATGTGCATTGCTTATATAATGCGTTGTCTAAATCTCTGAAACTAATTTTCACATTGTATAGACTCAAATAGACTCAAATATTATTTCTTCCTTTAAAAAACACTAAAGAAAGAAAGCAGTGGACATTTGAGTGCACTAAGAATTCTTTCTTAAGATAAATATCAAATGTTAATCTCATCACATCAATTATTGGGAAATAGTTTTAAATACAGTACATGAAATTTCAAGTTTTGTTAATGTGCTTGGTTTTGTATAAAATTCCAAGTTTATAATGTAAATGTATAATTATGAGTTTCAAATTCTTAATATAATTATAAACGATATAATTTAAATACGATTCATATTTTATTTACTGGTTGTTTCTTAATAAAATCTTTTGAAATTGATTTATTATGATCTCATAGCTACATTTGTAAGGTAAACAGTTGTTTTCTTTTCCTCTGCTTTTGAATTTAACAGCAAAAGATGATGGAAGCATTGCTGTGGCCCTTGGTTACACTGCACATTTGGTCTCCATGATTTCCTTTTTCCTGCAAGTGCCCCTCAGGTATCCTGTAATTCATAAGGGGTCTAGATCAACAATCAAAGATAATATCAATGACAAGCTGACGGAAAAGGAGAGAGAGTAAGTACCTTTTTAAAATAATTCTTTTAACGGGAAGCCAGTATGAAACATGGGCGATGTTAAACACAGAAAAGGTAACCTAGATTGCAGCAGCTTTTGTGTATCCTCTGTAACATGGTCTGTTTCTTTTAAATGGAATCTAGTCGTTCATTTAGGTCATAATGGATCAACTCCTGTACTTGTTAATATTGCTAATGATAGCAAAATTAACTCGTTTAAGTTTAATTTGCTTTTGTGAGGAACAAGTATAATATCTGCAGTGATTCATGTTTATTGTTAGTCAACAAGTGAAATAGGTAAAATATTTGTCAGCAAGACAACCAAGAAAAGGGTAAGAGACTTAACAGCAGATTATACATATCTGAAAAATGGATTAGTGAACTGGAAGATAGGTCAGCAAAACATATTCTGACCAAAGCACAAAGAACAAAAGAGATGGATTGTACAGACATATGTAGGACACAACCAAAAGGGCTGATTATGTAATTGAAGTCACAGAGAGGCAGAAGAAAGCATGTAGTACAAATGCAGTATTTTAGGAGTTAATGGCAGAAGTTTTCAAATTGATGGAAGACATCAAGCTAGAAATTCAGGAAGCATTACACTACAACACCAAATAAGTACAAAGCCAAAATACTTAAAGAAATTATAGTAAAACAGCTGAAAACTAAAGACAAAGTAAAAATATTGAAAGTTCCTAGAGAAAAAAGAATAAGCATCAAAAGAGCAATAATAAAACTGAAAGCTAATTTCTCAGTAGAAACATTGGGAGCCAAAAGGTAATGCAGTGACATTTAAAAAGTATTATAAGAAAATACTGCCAACTTAAAATTCTATATTCAGTGAACGTATTCTTCAAAAGTAAAGGCAAAATAAAGACTATTTCACACTATCAAAACTGAGAAAATGCATTCCTGCAGACTTACACCAAGGGAAATAACTAAAGGCAGAATAAAAATAATCTTGCGTAGAAACATGGAAATGCAAGAAGGAACAAAGAGTAAATACGAGTATATCTAAATTAATTTTGACTACAAAACATAGCAATGTCATATTTAGTGTAATATATATATATATATATATACACACACATAATATATGCAGAGGATGCCAAAAAAGTATACACATTTTAAGAAAGGAAAAAACTATTAAAATTGTAATACAATGAATGACGCTAGCATTCATTTGATTAACGCCATCTTTTGAGCGAACGTCATACTACACATTGCTATCATAATTCAATTTAGCTTTGAAAAGTAATA
This sequence comes from Rhinolophus hipposideros, assembly GCF_964194185.1. Lineage (NCBI taxonomy): Eukaryota > Metazoa > Chordata > Mammalia > Chiroptera > Rhinolophidae > Rhinolophus > Rhinolophus hipposideros. The sequence continues at coordinate 49,238,152 of NC_138056.1, forward strand.
CATAGATAGCATCTCTTAAAATGTGTACATTTTTTAGCACCCTTGGTATTTACAATTGTAATGCATGACTCTAACACAAAAGTTGGGAAGTGGAAATGGAGTTAAAGTGCTCTAAGATCCTAACATTGTCTGGAAAGTGGTAAAATACTAATTTATATGAGACTCTAATAAATCAAGGATGCATGTTATAGTCTCATAACCCCTAAAAGAATTGTTTTATAAAAACAAAAAATAATAGAGGTGATAAATGGGAAAAATTTTTTAAATACTTGATTAATCCAAAAGAAGGCAAAAAAAAAAAAAAAGGAAAATAAACATTACACAATTGGAACCAACAGAAAACTAATAGTAAATCTGTTGATATGAACCCAAACTTATCCTGTAATTACATGAAATATGAATGTTATTAATATTCTACTTAAAATAAAGGTTGTCAGGCTGAATAAAAAACTAAACTCATCCTATTTTCAAGAAACACCTCAAATATAAGGACACAGAAATATTGAAAATAAGAGAGGGAATAAAGACATATATAAAATTAGCCAAATGAGAGCTAGTATAGCTACTATATCAAAGTGAAATTTAAGGCAATTTAAAGAAAGTGAGACACTTTATGATAACACAGTCAATTCTAAGTATATATGAGGTGTGATCAAACAATACGGTGAATGTTTAAGTAAAAATATTTATTACACTAAAAGACACATTGCCATTAACCCCCCTCAGAATATTCCCCCTTGCTTCGAACACACTTTCGCCATCGTTCTTGCCACTTTCCGAAGCAGTTCTGGAAGTCCTCTTTCGTGAGTGTCTTTAGTTGTGCTGTCACAGCTGCCTCGATGTCCTGAATCAATTCAAAACGTTTACCTTTCATGGTCATTTTGGCTTTGGGCAAGAACCAGAAGTCACAGTGTCAGATTTGGTGAATAAGGTATATGAGGACACACTTTAATATTTTTATTTGAAAGCAATTGCCATATACCAGAAGCTCTGTGTGACACGGAGCGTTGTCATGATGGTGGATGATTTACAGCACACTTTAAAACACACCTTCTCTCAACCATAGCTTACACCCAACTGACTGCACTGAACAAGCTGAAACTTGTCACACTCTGTTACTAAGGTTCAGCACGCCACTTCCCATAATGAAGATCCCTGCCCCTAAAAGAAAACCCTGTTCCCATTGAGTAGTCACTCCTATTCCTCCACGTAGCACCCTTTCCTCACCGCCCCCACCCCTTCCCCTGGCAACTACCATCTACTTTCTATCTCTATGGATTTACCTAGTCTGGATTTTTCATATCAATGGAATCATACAAGATGTGACCTTGTGTTTAAGGGTCTTTTGTACTTAGTCTGATGTTTTCAAGGTATATCCAAGTTGTACCATAATCAATACTGTATTAACTTTTATAGCTGAAGAATATTCTATTGAATGTATATGTCATATTTTGTTTAACCATTCATCTGTATGGACCTTTTAATTATTTCCACCTTTTGGCTATTGTGAATAGTGCTGCTATGAACATTCATGTAGAAATATTATTTGAGCATCCACTTTCAATTATTTTGCATATATACCTTGGAGTGGAATTACTGGGTCATATGGTAATTCTTTCTTTAATTTTTTGAGGAACTGACAAACTTTTCCACAGCCGCTACACCAGTTTACATTCCCTGGTGTGAAGTTGTATATCATTGTGATTTTGATTTGTATTTCCTTAATGATTAATGATGTTGAGAATTTTTTTCATGTGCTTGCTGGCCTTGTATATGTCTTCTTTGGAGAAATGTCTATTCAAGTCCTTTGCCCATTTTTTAATTGGGTTCATCTTTTTTGTTGTTAAGTTGTAAGCCTACTTTATGTAATGTGGATACTAGACCCTTATCAGATATATCATTCGCAAATATTTTCTCCCATTTTCTGAGTTGTTACAGTGTAAGGCCTAAAATTAAGGTCAATATTGTCTGCTGCCTTGATTATCTGGTGAAACCAGGAGGGCATTGAATAGCCCCGCCCCACTCTGCTTCTGTGTATTAAGTTCCCCTCTCCAAACAAGCCACGTTTTCCACTAATAAGCAGGTGTAATTATTACTTGTTCCTGAGTAGTGAATTTTATTTCTTTGCCAGCTGGGAAATTATGAAAACAAACCAATTATATCTTCCCACAGGAGCCAGTCATCATTATATCCTTTCTTTGTTTTGTTTTGTGGTGCAAGTTCTACATTTATTTTACATAAAACAGTCTATATGAACATAAATCATCAATATCACTTTATCCTTTTGATTCTATAAAACCTGCCTCTCACATCTCCTGGTTGTTCAATAATGTTGACCTCAAACAAATAACCAGCCAGATATTTCTCCAGCAAAATGGATTTATTTATTCGGGAACAACAAAGAACTGCAATTTGGTGCCTGCAGTCTAATGGCAAACCATGCACAAGTCCAGAGAAACAAAGGAGAGGAGATCTCTTTGTTGACTTGGGATACATTTTATCTATCTTTTTTGTTTGAAAGTGCTTTGGTTTCATATCTAAAATCCACTGCCAAATCCAAGATTATGAAGATATACCCCCTTTTTTGTTAATAATAGTTTTATCATTTTATATTTTATATTTAGGTCCTTGACGGTCCGACTCCATTCTTTTGCATGCAGGTATCCAGTTATCTCTGCACTTCTTGTTGAAGTCACTATTCCTTCCCCATTGAATAGCATTGGCATGCTTGTTGAAAATCAATTAGCTATAGACTATTTCTGGACTCTCAGTTCTAATCCCTTGGTCTCTATAACTATCTTATGCCAACACCATAAGTTTTGAAACTGAGAAGTATGGATCCTTCAGTTTTGTTGTTCTTTTTCAATACCATTCTGGCTATTTAGGGCCGTTGTGATTTCATATGAATTTTAGGACCATCTTCGATTTCTGGAGAAAAAGCTTTCTAATGAGTCATTAAATGTAGTTTGCTGGTATTTCACTGAGGATTTTTGCATCTATATTCATAGGGGATATTGGTCTATAATTTTCTTATGATGTCTCTGTCTGACTTTTGTATCAGAGTAATAGTGGCCTCATGGAGTGAGTTAGGAAGTGTTCCTTCTTTTCTATTTTTTGGGAGAGTTTGAGGATTGCAGTTAATTTTTCTTTTAAATGTTAGAATTTACCAGTAGAACCATGTGGTCCTGGACTTTTCTTTGTTGGGAGGTTTTTGATTAGTGATGCAATTTCTTTATTTGTCATAGGTCTTTTCATAGTTTTATATATTCTTGAGTCAGTTTAGATTATTTGTATATTTCTAGGAATATGTCCATTTCATCTAGGTTGTCTAATTTGTTGGTGTGTAACTGTACATAGCATTTTATTTTACTTTTGATTTCTGTAAGTTCTTTAATAATGTCTCCATTTTCATTTCTGATTTTAGTTATTCGTGTCCCCTCCCCCCTTTGTTAAATCTACTTAAAAGTGTGTCAATTTGGTTGATCTTTTCAAAGAATTGACTATTGGTTTCATGAGTCTCTCTGTTGTTTTCCTATTCTCTATTTTGTTTATCTCCACTCTAATCTTTATTTTTTGCTTCATTCTGCTAGCTTTGGGTTTTGTTTTCTGTTCCTTTAGGTGTAAAGTTAGGTTGTTGATGTGATACCTTTCTTTTTTAATGTGTGTTTATACCTATAAGTTTTCACATCCCGTACAGTTTGGTATGTTGTGTTTTTGTTTTCATTTATCTCAAAGTATTTTCTAATGTCCTTTGTGATTTTTTTCATTGACATAATGGTTACTTTATTTTCACATATTTGTGAATGTTCTAGTTTTCCTTCCATTACTGATTTCTAGTTTCATTCCAGGGTGATGGAGAAGATAGTGTGTATGATTTCAACATTTGAAAAATTTTAAAGACTTGTTTTGTGACCTAACATATGATGTATCCTACAGAATGTTCAACATGCATTTGACAAGAATGTGTATTCTGCTGTTGTTAGATGCAGTGTTTTATATGTGTATGTTAGGTCTAGGTAGTTTATAGTGTTGTCAGTTCTCTATATCCTTATTGATTTTTTGTCTAGATATTCTATTATTGAAAGTGGGATATTAAACTCTCCAATTATTCTCGTAGCATTGTTTCTCCCTTCATTTCTGTCAGTGTTTTCTTCATATATTTTAAGGCTTTGTCATTTGGTGTATCTGTTTTTAGTTATTATCTTCTTAATGAATTGACCCTTTCGCCTTTTGTAACAATTTTCCACCTAAAGATTATTTTGTCTGATATTAGTATAGCCACCCAGCTCTCTTTTGGTTACTATTTGCATGGAATATCTTTGCATCTTTTCACTCTGAACCTATTTGTGTCTGTACCCAAAATGTGCCTCTTGTAGGCAGTTGTATCATGTTATTTTATTCATTCTACCCATCTTTGCCTTTTTTTTGGAGGGTATAATCTACCTATACCTAATATAATTATTGGTATGGAAAGATTTCTGCCATTTTGCTATTTGTTTTCCACATTTCTTATACCTTTTTTGTGCATGATAATGTGTTTTGCTCTATTCCCTCATTTCCTCTATTACTGCCTTGTTGGTTTTTTTTTTTTTTGCTTAATTGAGTCTTTTTATTTTTTTGATAATGTACCATTGCCTTCTCATATTCTTTTCATATGCCTTCTCATAGTCTTTTCAGTATATTTTAAAGATATTTTATTATTGGTTACTCTGAGAATTATAATTAACATCCTGTGTTTATAACAATCTAGTTTGAATTGATACCAACTTAGCTTAATTAGCATATAAAAGCTGCTCCTCTACAACTCTGTCCCTCCACCTTTATGTTGTTGTTGTGACACATTAAATCTTTATAAATTATGTGCCCATAGTAGTAGCTTTTTTATCTACCCAGGTAAGTTACCTTTATTGGGGATCTGTATTTCTTTGTACATCTTTGAGTAACTGTCTGGTTTCCTTTTATTTCAACCTTAAGACCTTAGCCTTCACATCTTGCTTGCAGTTAGACTAGCAATAAGCCAGAGATTTAAAAAAAAAAAAAAAAAAAAAAAAGCCTTGAGTCTTCTCAGGTCTTTTCTGAGCATATCCTGTTCGGGGCATAGCAGTTATATATGCATAACTTCTGTATTCCCCAGTATATTTGGGCACTTTTGAATGCACTAATTTCTCAAGCTCTCCCCAACTCCCTCCCTCACTCTGCCCCCCCAGAGTTTAGACAGTCTGTTGTGTGTCTCAGCCTTAATCTTTTGCACAAGAAGGCTGTGGGTTGTTTGTTTGCTATACATCTTGAACATGTTTCCAGCTTTTCACCTCTGAGTTCTGACTAGGCAAAACAAAGGTGGGTGGGGCACCTTGCATTACTCCTTCAGGTAGCCCCCAGGCAATTTAGAACAGACAAACATCCATTTTTTTTAGAATGAGATCTGCTCTGTTCCCTTAAGAACCAGGAATCAGGGCTCTACACTGGGAATGTGGGCTGCTGTCTTCAAGACCACTGCTAAGCTGGAGAAGGGGTTGGGATAGGATAAGGAAAAATACTGCAAAGCTTTCCTCCTGATTTTGAGTTTCCTTTTTCTTGATTCAGTGTTCACCTGGTTGTTGTAAACCTTTGACTGTTTTCCAGAGTTTGGGCAAAGTGGATTCTGACTGTTTTTGCTTGATTTTTTTTGTTGTTGTTTTTTTTAATGTTTCTCTAGAAGAACGAGTCCTTAGATCTATCTGTTCCACCATTTTCTCTGACATCATTCCATTTGTTTGTTCAATGATGAAAAACATTACTTATAAGAAATGAAGAGAACTCTAGATGGTTTTTAAGCACAAGAGAACACCATGATTAGATATCTCTGTGACAAAGATCACCTTGTAGTTTTGTGGAGAACAAACCCTCTCAACCTTCCCTAAGTTCTACATTAATAAAATTTAGTACCTCTCCAGGTTTTTATCAAATTTATACATGATGATATGACTTAATATATTAGTTATATAGGAAAATCACTTTGGGAGCTTGAGGCAAAATGATAAATACTCTTCCTCAAAATGATAAATACTCTTCCTCCAGATCAGCTGTGTAGTTTAACTCGTGAAGGAGCATGTGGACAACTCCTGGTAGTGTGTGCCCCAGTGTCAGTTGCAGCAGGGATTTGTTTATTGATTGACTGATTTTTCCTAAGCAACCTGGGAAGGCCAGCTATGCTCAGGTGATTATGTTCCCCTTTTTCTCTTTGGCCCCCAGGTGAACCACAGGAATTGCATTTTTGTGAACTAATTTTATATTCTATTAGGTTGGTGCAAAGTAATTGCTGGTTTTGCAATTATTTTTAACCTTTTAAACCGCATTTACTTTTGCACCAACCTAATACCTCTGTTTTTTCCCTTTTACAGAAATGCATATTATATTTTGTTGATTCTTTATACATATTTTTGACATTTGAATATTGCTAAAAATGTGATGCATCTTATAATTAATGTAATATTATAATTAATAGCATTTATCTTTTCTTAGTGGTATAGAAGCTAATGATACAGTTCATAATTGATGCCATCTTAGGTTTTATGCACTATCAAATATTTTAGCTGGTTTTATGGACTTCAGTATAGTACTTCAAAGCCTTTTTGGAACAACATAAATGTATAAATATATAAATAAAGATACAGTTATTGATGATGCTTGTTGATTGAATCTACCTCTCAGTTATTCTTACCCTGGATCGGTGAAAGAGCAGATTAGACATGGTTTTCTTTTCTCCTGAGTATGTCAGTCTTGATGTAAACCTTTGCAGGGTATTAAGTGGAATCAGGTCTTCATGGGAGATGGAAAATAGGAATTGAATGACTCATTGGACAAATTATACTTAATGTTATAGGCCTAGGAATCCTCAGCCTCTGTGCTTCTAGAGTGCCTGCCTCCTCTGGCTATTATTGGCACATGAAATATTAGAGTTCAAAGCCCTATTGAGCCAGTTTTGCTGCGGGTAGAAACTCGTGCCTTCCTTTGTCTGGCCTGTTTGGAACATGGGTCTGGACTGCTGACTTGCCTAAACCATTTCTTGTGCACCTGCACACTGTGAAGGGAAGCTCTGAAATCTTTGCTGCATTTCATTTTGAGGCTCAGACCACAAAACACGAAGGAATGTAACCAGAGTCCAGCTGCAATGTTCTCTTCCCCCTTATTTCTTCTTTCACTGAGGACTGAGAAGTAGGTTTTCAAGTGATTTCTGAAATGAAATGTATTAGTCATTGCTATTGTGCTGCTTAGCTGTCTGTTAGATGATACATTCAGAATGGATTAGTGAAACAATCATCGAGCTAGGACATAGCTAGTCAGAACATATGGCTTTTTCAAGCCTCCCAAAGATGTTTGAAATTTTTTGTTTTATCCCCAGTAGGAGAAATAGGGAGTGGTATAATTGGAAGGCACTTGTGAAACTTCCTGGCCTGTCCACGACCAAGCTTTTACACATCTCTAAAAGATGGTCAACTATTTTTCTCTAGTGGAATTATTGGAACCTAGAGAAATGTTAATGCTGCTTTTTCCATTTCCTTTTTGCACTTATGTTTATTCCTATGGAAGATCTTGACTAAAACCCCAGGAGTTGCCTTTTTCACCTGACTGATTCTGATTTTTATGAGAGACAGAAATTATAGAGTATTCAAAAAATGTGATGTGTCCCAAATCAGATAATATTGGGTCCAGATCATAGTCACTGCATGTGGATCTGATGCACATGAGAGAAGGAATGGTCTTTTTTAGTGGTCTACCACCTTTTAGTGCCTGGGTACATATGGTGGTAATGCGTACTTAGATAGAAAGGGGCTGGCCAGACACGTAGGCCTCGCACCTGAGACTCCAGTCTTTTATTTCTCTTGCGGCCACCTTAGTATGTCTGGATGTTTATGAAGCTTCCTATTCAGTATAACTGGGTTGCATTTGGCCAGGAAGGAAGAGACAGAGAAATTTGCAGAGTGGCAATCAGTAGATGGATTCCCTGTGTCTGTGTTCCTTCAGCCCACCTCTGTGGCCTGGCAACATTGCCTTCTTGAATAAATGAATGCAAATTGTTTTCTCATGGCGTCTTCTTGAAGCAATTAGAATACCTTGAACATTATTTGTATAGGAAGTGAATTCTCTGTAAAAATAGTGACTGACACCTGGGATTTTGTTGGCATAAGGCTTATATTGAAAACATACATGTTTTCAGACTGCTGTAGTTTTCAGACTGCTATAATTCTGACCCCTCACTTCTATTATTACCTGTGTCAAGCATTCTTAAACATACCTGGTGACAGCCTCTTATATGTAGAATTATAGATTCCTTCCTATAAAAATCCTCAGCTTCTGTTCGTTAATCAAGCTGAGTTCAGAAATGGTTGCTGTTTTCACTAAATTAGCATCTGTTTGCTTTCATAGCATCCAATTAAGTATGATGGCTTCCTTCCAGAAATGGGAGATTTTCACATCATGCTTAGGCTTAAGTTTTCAATTGTTGTACTGTTTATCCTATAAATTAGAACATTCTTATAACCTTTCATCTTCATTTTGTTATAGGTTGTTGCTCAGATGCTGGCATTCAGAGCATTCAGTAACCAAGCTCTCAAACCTTTAAAGTGAACAGTGAAAGTGATGGGTTGAGGCAGCAGGGGTACCAAATGCTTTGGTTTTCTGTTTTTCCTGCTGTGCAACTTAACAGTATAATCAAACAAATATTTTTCAGGGTGACTCATATTACTGAAATGAATGAAATTATTAGTTCTTTCAGATTTTCTATTTGATTAAAGGAATGTGATCTAAGTTGAAAAATATCTGTTCATGTGAAAACACCAAAAAGTCTGTAGTCCAACTCCATTATAACTACCTAAGGGTACACCATAGGACAGAAATGAAGATTAAAAAGGAAAAGTATGTCTATGTAGAATTGTAGACTTACTGTGTTTTAGAACCAGACAGAATATTATTAAGTCATGTAATTCAGTCTTTCATTTCACAAATGGAGAAACAGGTTGAAAGATGAAGTGAGGTCTTATGGCAAGTTAACTAAACATTCACTTTGATATGGAAAGTGACTGTTGGAAAGCGTGACTGAGGAAAGCCAGCCCAGAACATAGTATGCTGATTGTAGGTATAGTACTTTTAAACAAGCATTTAGGAGATATAGAAGAAATGTGTTCATCAAAATGGGTCTGTGTATGAGAATGAATTCTTTTGCCCAATTTAGGGAAAACTCCCTGGTGAAAAATGCCACAATGTGAATCCCTACATGTTAAGCAGAGTCACTATGTTTAGTTCTCATTGAAAATGTCAATTATTTAAATCCCATTGATCAGTTGGTTCACTCGACATTTTTTTCCTCTAAAAGGGACAATGCAAAATGCCCCTCTTTCCTTCTTTCTTGTTTGGTTTATTTAAACTTGGAGTTTGTTTTTAATTTTTAATTATTTAAGACTTTGGACTTATGTTGGCTTCACTTGTTATCACCGAGTGACTGTAGACACGTCCTCCCTGAATCTTAGCTCACCCGGTGTAATACCTATCCCACTAGGTTATTATGAGTATTCAATGAAGCACAGTGCTTGGCATCTAAAAGATGCTCAATATAATTTTTGCAACTACTATTATGTATACATTGCGTTTTACAACAGGAGTTCCAGGCAGCTGTGTAATGTTTTTACTATTTCTAGGTGCAGAAAGGAAAGGTGGGCCTAAGAAAAGGTTAAGGAAAATTTTATTAAAGGCCACCTAGTGGCACAGTACTGGATTTTGTTTTGTAATAATGCCATGAGGTACATCACCCTTCAGTCAATGGTGTAAATGCGGAAGACTCATGAAGTTCCCTAGAGTTTAGGGGGAAAAGCTATTGCGGGTCTGAAGGCTTGTCTCTTTTACTGCAACTGCTTAGGGAGTTCACTGCATAATAACTACTAATGAGTCACGCAAGTGTCTGTACCTTCGAAGCTGTTGGATAGTGAATGCTGAAGTTTATTCTCACTAAATAGTTCCCAGCCTGGCCTGCGACGCACTTTTTTTTTTTTTTTTTTTTTTATCTTACCCCAGTTTTCTCCTACTTTATATCCTATGCTTAGTCAAACTGTTGTTTTCCACTTTGATACTCTTTGTCCATGCTCTTCTGCTTACCTGAAATGCCTTGCCGGGATAAAAATTAGTAAGAGAACATAAAGCCCTTCCCTTACTATCTGCAACTTTCCTCATAATTTCTTTCTTGATTTCCCATAGCTGGGTGTACTCTCATATCCTTTGGTAATCCTATCAACAATTCTCTCTCTCTCTCTCTCTCTCTCTCTCTCTCTCTCTCTCTCTCTCTATATATATATATATATATATATATATATATATATATTATCTCAGAAATGGAATGTGTTTATCTCTAGACTTATTTCATTTTAACAACAACCCCGTGATACAGACTTATTTGCCTTATTCTTGACTGAAATATTTTCAGTGTAGAAACTGCATCTTACTTTGCATTAGCCTTACTCCACTGCCTTGCAGAGGCTTGTATTGTGTAGACACTCAATAAAATTTTGTTTAATTGAATTAGGAGGGCAAAAGGGATGTTCAGTTTTTGCAAATGCTATTAGGTAATCTGACACCCCACCCTGTAGCCCACAGTTTCAACTCTAGAAGGCTCTGGCCAGGACAATTATTTCATACAATCCCTTAGGACTATGGCAAGCTATTAACTTCTGTGTCTGTTGTAATCCAAGGCCAGGCAGCGGTGCTGATGGGGTTGTGTTCAGGAGTGAGAGCAAAGAGCACATTTCAAAATGAGGAATCCCCGTGGAACTTTAGGAAGGAGAGATCAACAAAATAAAACTGCAGAAGGCGGTTGCTGGGTGAGACAGGAAATGAACACCTTGTGAAGATTAGGCATTCCACGGAGAGGGGGGGAATGTGGAAAATGAGTCCAAAGTAATTTTACAGCAATTTCATCGCTGACACTTGGAAGTATATTGTTGTATGTGTTGTTTTTAATGAAGTGTGCTTTTATAGTGCTGATGTTATTATCTGGATGAGGAAGTCTTCCCTACTATTATTGTCATCTCGGCTTTCTGCAACCAACTAAATTAAAATACAGTCATGGAATGGGACAGTGGGATAAAAAAGAAAACCAGATGACTCTGACATGTGACCCTAACTTGAACTTACTGCTTTTCTGGTTTAGAGTGTACTCAAATCAGAATAGAGGTTCAGTGTAATGCTTGAGGGTTGGAGGGGCAGAGGAATAATATATTTAGTTAATAGTGGGCTATGTCATGGGTTAAAGATTGTTACAGGATTAGAATATGTGAGAACAGGAGGCCACCCCCCCACCCCCAGAGCATCAAGGAGCTCTTCAGGTAGTCCATGGACTGGCCTTTTGCAGTCTATTAATATGTATCATATGACAGCATTGATGCTTTGGGTTCTGATATAAATTAATCATTTACTTTAATAAATAAGACTTTATTTTGTTGACGTTACCTTGAAAGTAGCGGCATTCTTTCCTTTAATTCTCATAGGTTTGATTTTTTATTTATTTATTTATTTTTTTGGTAGGCAAACAGTGAGGGATATAAAGATAATTATATCAAGCCAGAGAGTTTGGACTAGTGATTTGTGGGAGCTTTTGGTTTTCTAGAGAAATAAATGGATGGAAAGAGTAAGAAAACTATTTTTAGATAGACGTGAAATTATTTTAGCTTCCCAAGGTATCTTATTGTAATAGTTCTCCAGACAATTTTCTAAGGATAACCGTTGTGTCCTGGATCATTGTAAAGCAAATTTATGTCATTCTTTTAATCAAATAGTTAAAATATGGCAGGTAGTCACTGCCATATTTTTATGCCTTTCCCCATGATAATTTACAGTTAATAAGATCACTTCAACAAACTTATTAATTTCTCAATCAGATTAAATGATCGGTTGGTTTTCATAGAGTTTTTCTTCCCTAATTCCTTAAAATGAAAAATTGGTATAAGAATGAATTCATGAATAATTAAACCACAACAAAGTCAAACTATGTATTGAAGACTAGTGCATACTAGTCACCGGGCAAGATGGTGGCGTTAGATAAAATGACTCAGCTGCTGAAGTGGCGTGCGGGGTGGACAGCAAGTCAGCAATCATTTGTCAGAGTCATAAGGGCCATGTTAGAGGTCAGCATGGGGTTGAGTTGGGGGTAGCCAGCAAAGGCTCGAGAAGAGGCCCTTAAGCATCTGAGTTGCTGAGTGTGGACAAGGATGGGAGCTGTCCAAGCAAAGGAAGGCCGCATACACTGGTGCAGAGCAGGTACTGCACCTTTCCATTGGCCAGAGCCTCCGTTTTCTCCTTTTGCCTGGTAAGAGACTTCACTTTAAGTTATTCAGTGATTTTCTTTCAGGCTTAAAAGAAGATAAAAGAAGGATAAGTTTATATAATAATTCAATCTTTAGACTACGTAAAAATACAAATTGCTTTCAAAGATGATTAGCTTTATGGTCACTATCAGTATACATTCATTTATTCAAAACATAATAATACATCTTTATAAAGTGTTTTAGATCACAAATTGGTTATAATAAACCAATATAACAAATTTGACTTAAACATATGGTTGCTTCCATATATAACTACCTAGCAGGGATAAACCATATTGACAATTAAATAATAAAAATCGTGTATTCTAAACTTAGGAGAGGAGAAACCATGGCTTTCCCATTTTACTCTTCTGAAAGAACTTCAACATCAAACACACCTTGAACCAGTTTACTTCACCTCCCTAGCCTTTGTGCACTTATCTGAAAATGAAGATAATGGCTTTAGAGAAATGTAAAGAATAAAAGAGAAAGTTTATATAAAATTACCATTGCACATGGAATAAATGTACATGGTACTCTAAACATTAATTTCTTTCCCTTCTACCTGTACTTTTTTTTATCTATTTCATTACAGTGGAAATGAGACTCATAGGTTTTAGAATTTGAAAAGTCCATGGCTTTCAATTTGGAAACCATCTTTTAAATAATCACAGAGACACACAGACCATAATATGAGAAAAGTTTCACAGGTTTGATTTCGGTAAAAAAACAAACAAACAAAAAACTTGTTTATAGCAAAAGTAACCATAACAGAATGAAAAGGCAAGCCACAGATCATATATATATCTCACATAGATTAACCAAGGATCAGTATCCAGAATATACAAGGAAAACCTTTATACATCACTAAGAAAAGGAGCAATCAACCCAATAGAAATATGGACATAGTATATAAAGAAGCTGTTACAGAAGAACAAACACTAAATGTCTAATAACATAAGAGAAAATACTCATCCTCACTAGTAATCAGGAAAATGCAAATGGACATCAGAGGAGGTATCATTTGGTGAGCATAGAGAGGAAAAAGAACTCTCATCCTTTGTGAGAGTTTTGATTAGTTCATCTGTTTCAAGGAGCAATTGACAATACAGTGAAATCTGCACAAGCCTTTCTCAACCTAACAACCTCACTCCTAGTTACATACAAGACTCTAGTAGCTTTTACATATATGTATTCTACAGATATTTACTGTGTCTGTATTATATAGATAATTAAACAAATTATCTCTTGGGTATCGTTATTATTCTGTATTGGAATTATTCACAATTATATAGCTAGTGTTTAATTTTTGAAAAGTCCCTCTTCTCTTTTTGTACTAGTATTCCTTTCAGCATCCTCATTACTATTTTTTTAAAGCTACTTCCTTTAAGACTAGAATATATGTGTCTTAGTATACAGCTTTCTCCTTCCTTAACACAAGGTTGATGTGAGTGGTTACTTCTTTTCATAATTTGTATTATTTTTGTACATCAGTTCTTGCTTCTTGGTTTGTTTTAAATTTATAGTAATAGTTCTCCATATTTCCTTTTGAGCAAATATTGATGTTAATAATGCCTCAAAGTTTGAGTGCTACTCATTTATATTATTGGAAACCTTTTAAGAGGACTTACAAAAGAATTAATTTTTCCCATGATGCTTGTTAGTAACTCCCATTAATATAAATGATGGCTCCCAGGTTTGTGATGTGGAGAGTCTAGTGATGAAATACTAGAAGTGTTAACTGTAGTTAGTTATAGGAATTTACTGCGGTAAGTTAATTAAACATACCAATAAGCAACTGGTGCATTTTATTATTTTAATTTGTGTAAATATAAGGTTGGTAAAGTAATGAGAAGTGGCAGCTCTTGGAGTTTGATTGACACCTATACTAAAACTCTTTTAAATGTGTAGATGATGAATGAATTTATTGAGACAACTTCTGTTGTAAGATATTCCATGCAGGGAATATTTATTTTTTAGTGTGCAGGAGCATAAATTTGTCATTTCCGGCTTTAAAAAAATTACTTACCAGAGGAAAAACTTTTTAGAAGCACCCTCCTAAGATTGAATTTGCTAAATAGTGTTCTGTGTGAGAGATACAAGAATTTCATTTATAATTCTCTGGAATCTGTATTATTTGTGGTTTCTGTATAAATCACAAAATGGGAATTTCATAAGTTGGTTTAAAGGGAACTTAGTAAGTGGCATATTATTTTTACTCACGGATTTCATGGGGAAATGCCTGGTAGTATTTCATTCTAAGAGGACACAGGTTGGTTATATTTAATTGAAAGAGGTTTCCTTTCCCATTTTGTATCATTTAGAAAGGGGAACCTACCTATTTTTTTAGTATACAATTTGGAATAGACACTTAACTCAGTTTTGTATTATTAAATGCTAATTTAAAATCAATGTCCATGGTATCAGAAGTATAAATGCACACACAAACCTTCTCTTCATTAATTCATCAGATGTTTACTAAATGTGTACTACGTTACAGACATAGTTCTAGGTCTTTGGAATGTAGTAATGAGCAGCCTCAATAATTACAACAATTTTTTTCTCTTTAAAATAAATGATTAGTTTAAAATAAATTCTGTGAATAGTAGCGAATGTCTACCATATGAATAGACTTTATGCTAGATGTTTTTAGAACAGATATAAGTAAGAAAGTGAGCATATTATCTAAGCTTATTGTCTCATTTGAAAGATAACAAAAATTACCTTGTTTCATTCCTTTTATTCAGTAACACTCCTTTGTTTACCTGACATTCCCTTGTCTTATGAACACATTACAAGATTTATTAGCTGTCCCTCTGGGAGAGCAGGAAGGACAATCTCATTTTGAGCAGAGAAAGGTAAGGTTGGTGGGTGGTTTGGGACAAGTCTTAACAGTCATTTTGTCATAAGAACAAAGGCCTGATAATTGACGAGAAAGTACTTTAAAAATTTTTAGGACCAACTTAAAAGTTACTTTGCTTAAAATATTTATCTTAGTGTTTGGCTTTTCAAGTGAAAATAACATTATTATGCTTAAATGACCCACTGCTCATTCCCTGCAAAAATATGCTAATATCAGGACACATTTGTTTGAGAAGACTCATTTGGAGGAACAATAATTAGTATTTATTCACTTAAAACTAGCCAATGAGCTAAAAGATTACAAATATTAAAATAGAAATACTATGCATGGTTCACTGTCATGAGTTTCCCATATGAGTATGCCTGAGTGCACACATACATACTCAGAGCAACATCAGATGATGTTAGGATAATGTTAGGAAAGCATAGGATTTTCAGAACTCAGCCAATCATTATGTTCATTACTTGTCTTTTGAATAAAGTATTCCTCTTCTCTCTATGGCGTTCCAAACACTTGAACTCCTGGATGACACTAAAAATTAACCAGACCATAGCTAACACTTAAGTATTGCCCTATCTACTATCTGTATCTAGGAGTCATACACTTACTGAAGGTTAAATTGTTTATGGCTCCTGCACTTATCTCTTTTCCACTTTAATCTTTTTACAAAGCATCTGGGGATAGAAAATTCAAAGGGGAAATCCAAAGACATGGTCAGGGGAGCAAAAAAATAGGAAAATATACACCTAAGGAAATTGAAATAATCTGGAAAAGAAAGACTTAAGTATATGAAGAATTCTCAAAAATAAAGGAGGAAATAGGATCTATAAAACAAGAATAGGAGTTTACAAAACAGAAACAGGCAGTTGTAACTCAAAAAAAGTAGTTAATTGTTAAAAAGGTCATATTAGTGAAGGAAAATCTATTTGCTAAAAAAAACACTCGAAAAATAAATAGTAGACTGGACACACTTAAGGGGAGAATTTGTGAACAGTAAACTGGAAATGAAAACATTACCCAAAATGCAGCACAGAGAGATGAAAAGATATATGAGTAGTTGTAGGAATTAGAGGATGATTGAGAGGTGTCAACATATATCTAAGAGGAATTCTAGGAATAGAGAGTAGAAAAAATGGCAAGGAAGAAATTTTTTTTTAATGGCTGACTAAAAAAATACAGAGAGAAAATTTATGACAACAAAAAAGAGACTTAGAGATTGCAAAATCATAACATACTGTGAACAACTTTAGAAAGTTGGGAACAGAAAGGAATATCTTTAAAATACTAGAGAATGGCTATTAAGCCTATAGCAAGCATTAGGTTTAATGGTGAAACTATTCCCATTGAAGTCAGAAAGCATACAAGGATGCCAGTTATTATCTTTATAATAAAAGATTGTACTTGAGGTCCTGGTTTGTATAATTATGCGGAGAAAAGAGATGAGCTCTACATATTTGAAATAAAGGAACAAAATTGTCTTTTGCAGATATGTATGTTATGTAGAAAATGTGAGGGAATCTGCAAACTATTAGAATTAGAAAATATAGCACATTTGTTGGATATAAGATCAACATGAAAATCAAGTAGATTCTATACACCAGCAATAACCAAATAGAAAATGAGCACAATATAAGTACCTAGTAATATATTTAATAAAAAGTATGAAAGACCTTTATCAATGAAAAATACAAAAATATATAAAAATGATAATGAAGTACATGAAAGATCTGAATAAATAGATACACACACATACATACTTGGTTTAACTCTTATAGTATTCAGATTTGTTGTAACATTTGCAATATTTTTCTTTAAAGTTATTAAATTTGAAATTCTCTCTTATGGTATATTATAAATATCTTTTTCCCCATGTGCTGTTATCAGATGCTCTCTGCCAATAACCAAATAGGAGAGTTTTGGCCCATAGTGGCTCACTAAAAGTGTGCAAATAACAATGCTAGATGTGTAGCAAATAGAGGTATATTACATGGACTTAAAAGTGCAGTAAAAACTGAAACTAATAAAATTTAATCTAATTTAAAAAAAGAAAATGAAGGGAAAAATGCAGTGTTAAAATTGAAATAGTGAGAAAACAGAGTAATGTTCAGTAGGCAAGCAGGGATTGGTGGAAGTTATTTAACCTTAAGAAGATCATAAGCATTAATGCAACCCGAGGAAGATTGACCAACAATTATATGAAAGTATATGAGAAATTAGTTCGTCTGAAAATAAATAGATTGCCAAAATGTTTTTTGGAGATTTTGGTTTTTGTCCAGAAAATCAGAGGGGAACCCCTTCTTTCGGCCAGGATTCAATAAAGTGACCTTTTATAAGTTAGTGAGTGTAAACTTCAGCTCATAAATAGCAAAAGGAAGAAAGGGAGGCAGGGAGGAAGGAAGGTATGAATCCAGACAATATAAAAAACCTTTTGGTTCAGTAATTACAAGAAACAGCTCAATCAAAAAATGAAAGGATATCAATTTAAAAAGAAAAAAAGAAAGAAAAATGAAAGGATATTACATCAGTCAGATTTGAGTCAGGAATGCAGAGTCACTATGAGTGGTACGGTGTAAGGGGTTTGTTTTAGGAATAAGTTATCACACAGTTGTGGGAGAAACTGGAGAAGAGTCCGAAAGGGGGAGTTGGAGGATCAGAGAAAGTTGCTAAGAGACCTTCAGAAGTTCAGTGCAGGTGGACAACTCAGACGGGGAAGTGGGAAGCACGATCTAGCCAGCTGCCGAGTGGAACCCCAAAGGAGAGCAGGTGGAGACATCTATGGAAAACTGTTGCCACTGCATCTGGTAGGGGGCCTGGAGTCACTATTTGTCAGCAGGGCCTGCAGTTGGGAACAAGAGCTAGATGCAGAACAGGAGCACAAAGACCAGATGGAATCTGCAGGCAGCCTTATGTCTGTCTCTTCTTGTAACTGCCCACCATTAACTTCAGATCGCAATGGCTGCTGCCTCACTTCTGTCTTCCACATCTCTTGAATTGAGTGCTGGTTTCATGGGAGTATTAATTGTGTGAGAATTCAGTGGGTTTGCCCTTATCTGTGTGTTATACTTTAATAATAAAAAGTTTATGTGTGTGTGTGCGTGTGTGTGTGTGTGTGTGTGTGTGTATACCAGGGGTACCAAAAAAATGTATATACATTTTAAGAAAGGAAAAAACTGTATTTAAATTACACTGATGGTAACCACTTTGAGCACCTCTTGTCATTGCAGAAGTCAAACGTGACTTGTATTCATCTTTTGTTATCCATATATATTATTAATTTTAATACAGTTTTTTCCTTTCTTAAAATGTGTATACATCTTTTTTGGCAATATATATATATATGACACATAGGAGAAAAGTCTGTCATCTACTAGTGTAGCAACCATTTGATGACCATGAATGGGCCTAAAAGAATTTTCTAAGGATGGCAGGGTAGAAAGATGGGAAAACCTGGGTTCTGGATAAGGTCATTAAACTCTTGAGTTTGGCAATTTTGGAACTAGTTTGTCTCCATTCTTCTAATTTAAATCAGTTGATTCGGGTTTTCTGTCACTTGAATTTGAAAGTGTGGCAAAGGTAGGAAGGTTAGTAGGGGTAGGGACTACGGAGGCTCCCTTTATCAGTAATGTTTTATGTATTTTAACTAAAAAATGCAAAATAATGCCAATTGTCAAGTCTGGGTAGTGGCTATGTAGTTATTTGCTCATTATTCTTTAATTTAAAAATACCTTTAAAACTAAAAAGAGGAAAGTGAGTGCCAGATGAGTTATAGAAACATCATGAAAAAAAATGTGAGAATGATTGTTGTTAGTTGAGGGGCAACTGGGAAATGTTTCTCAGCTAATGAATCGAGAATCAATTTGTTTTTTATTCATTTAATAAACACTGGGATTTTGCTGTGATCACTCTGCAGCTTATATTTGAAAGTACTGTGTTTTTTATTTGTAAAGAGCATCTTCATATATTGGTACCTATCTTCATGTTCTTTAGGATAACTTCTTTTTTTATTTAAAGATTTTTTTTTTATTTTTTATTGGGGAAGGGTAACAGGACTTTATTGGGGAACAGTGTGTACTTCCAGGACTTTTTTTCCCTCCAAGTCTAGTTGTTGTCTTTTCAGTCTTAGTTGTGGAGGGTGCCGTTCAGCTTCAAGTTGTCCTTTCAGTCTTAGTTGTGGAGGGCGCAGCTCAGCTCCAGGTCCAATTGCTGTTGCTAGATGCAGGGGGAGCAGCCCATCATCCCTTGCGGGAGTCGAACCAGCAACCTTGTGGTTGAGAGCCCGCGCTGCAACCAACTGAGCCATCGAGGAGCTCAGCAGCAGCTCAGGGGCAGCTCAGCTCAAGGTGCCGTGTTCAATCTTAGTTGCAGGGGGTGGAGCCCACCATCCCTTGTGGGACTCGAGGAATTGAACTGGCAACCTTGTGGTTGAGAGCCCACCTGAGCCACCAGGCCGGCCCTAGGATAACTTCTTATATGTCTGCGTTAAAGTCTACATTTTAAATTAGATTACTCCAGCATTATACCCAAATTTGGTGAAAAACGTTTATAACCATTTTTACATGATTCAAAACATGTTTGTTCCCATCATGTAGCTAAGTAAAATTCATGAAACAAATTACGCTTGCCTGTGGTGGAAGCGTGAGTAGAACTCTGACTCCTAAATTTTTATTGTTCTTTCTTGGGACAGTAATCATTCTCAACCCTCAAATGATGACATATGTGTGCATCTGGTTCTAGGATATGATCATTTGAAAAAAGCTTGTGGTTAAAAGTATAGACTTTGGTATAAGACTTGCGTTAGCTGTCCTCCTTCTCACCCCATCTGTGGGCAAGTCACTTTCCAAGCTTCAATTTGGGGAAATGGTATTAAACTGAAGTTTGTCTGTATAATGGAAACCTCAAATTAACAATGACTTAAACATATAAAATTTTATTATTGCACATAAAAATCCAGGAATCAGTAATTCAATGGCAGTTCCATAAATGCTTCAGAAAATCCAGGCTCCTTCAAGCTCTCTGCTCTGCCATCCCTGGGGTGTGGCCCTCATGGGATAGGATGGTTGTCATTCAGCCAGCAGGAAAATGAGCAGCCTTTCCTCCCGTGAGGACTTCTGCATTCTCTAGTCTCCACAAGAGACTGAGATATGTTTCTTCTGAGTGGACTACTAAATTTTAGGGATTCTGTTAACCACAGAAAAAGAGAGTGAGTGTTGGGTACCAATCAGCCGTTTCTGCCCTAGGGTTGTTTTAAAAATGAAATGATATATGTAAAGCACAGCACATGATCCTGACACAGAAAAAACAAAAGAAGCTGCTATTTTAATCATAATTAATGAACTTCAGACTTCTAACTGAACAAATGTATTTGGCTTTTCTTCCCTACATGACACTAAAATAATAGTACAGGGATTGAAATTTAAAATGCGTAAACCCATAGTGACAAAAAGAATATGAGAAGCAACCTCAAGTGAAAAGAGAAGGCAACAAAATTGTGAAAACTGGAAAACAGATGGAGGAGTAACAACTGACTTAGCCAACTGGAGAAAACTAAAATCTAAGAGCTTGCAAGGGGAAAAGCTAAGAAGCAAGCTGATTCATGTTGTAAAAATCCAGAAAAGCTCAGAATTGGAGGGTAGGCATCTTTAAAGAAGAGGCAGGTATGATGGGAAGTCTGTATTAGAAGTCAGTGTACCTAATAACCCCTCCCTCATGCAGCTACCTCATCTCACAGAGAATTTGAGGTTTACTCTTAAGAGGTTGAACCAGATTAACCCTGCATTCAGGGACAGCCTGCATAACTGAGGGCAAAGGTGCCAGCCCAAAAGAGGAATTAAGTAAATGTCTACATAGTGAAGTACGAAGTCGATAAGAGCATGGAAAATTGATCGATCCATGAGAAAGTACACCTTCCAGTCGTACCTCCCCCAAGGAAACTGCCAAGCCCCTGCTGATCACCCCAAAGTACAACTTGCTGTTTGAGCAATCCCATTCATGCAGTTTTCAATGAGCTTTTTCATGCCTCACCTTTAAAAATGAATGGTCAGCCAAGGATCATCAGATTTTCGTGGAGACGTGTCACATAAAATATAGAAGCCAAAATAAATAATAAAAAAGGATATGTAGAGAAAAGAAAAAATATGGGGATCAATCAAAAGCAAAAGTTAAAAAATAAAAAAAACCTTATAATATCCTCCAAGAGACAAGGGAAGAGTACATCCAAGAGCATAAACAAAATGGTATTAAAAATGAGCATTCATTAAAAAGACAATGATGAAATTTTTAAAATTGGACAAAAAGTTAAAAGGTAAAGTTGAAGAAATCTAGAAGAAAAAAAGCCGAAAGGCAGAGATCGAAAATAGAAAAGATAAGAAAGGAGAGGCTTTCTTCAAATATCTGATGATTCAACATCCAAATAACAGTGAGTACACAAAAAGAACAGAGGAAAAAAAGAAGGTAGGAAACCTAAGAAATCATACAAGAAAAATTCTAATTGAAAGATTTGATTTCAGACTGAAAGAGCCCAGTGAGTGCTGGTACTGTGATACTTCTTGAAATGCTGGAGGTGAAGTGAAGATTCTGAAAGCTTACAGAGGAGGAAAAATACATACAAAAGAATAGCAATCGTGATATCTGACTGGTCAAAGACAATTGTGAAATCTAGAAAGCTATGGAACAATGTCCTCAAAATACTGTAGGAAATTATTTCTATCATCTAGACTTATATATCTGTCAAACTATCAAATACAGGGGTAGAAAAAAAGAATTTTCAGATATGAAAGTCCTGAAAAAAAAAACCTACCTCTGCACCTTTCCTAGGAAACTCCTGGAGGATGTGCTCTATTAATCAAGGGAGGAAAACCAAGGAAGAGGAAAACATTATTCAAGGAAAAGAAGGGATCCAACACAGCAGAGAAGCGAAGGGATCTCAGGATGATGGTAAAGGGAAATCGTAGGTCAGCTCTTCAACTGACCTAGAGAGCAGGAGGACGAAGGACTCCAAGAAAGAGTGAAATCTGATTTATTTAACTGTAGTGAGAGGGAATTTTCATTGCTTTCAGGGAATGAATTAGTGAGAGGTACATCAATAAATGTAACAATTGAAGAAACTAGATGGTTATTAACTCCAGGAAAAACCAAGTTTAAAAGTAAGGAAAAAATAAATATGCATTACATGGCTCAGCTCAAAATAATAATTACATAGCTATAATACTGTAACGTTGCATATTGATTTAATCAAAAATTGTGGTGTCGACCCTACGGAGAGAATGGGAGGAAAGGGAAATCTGGGTTTTGCGGCGAGATGGGGAAACAATGTGTAAGAGAGATAAATCCTTATCCTCCCCAGTAGGTTGTCAGTAGATTATAGATTATTTTTAAAACCATTGAATCGAGAAACAGGAACATAGACTATTAGATATATGTAGGGTAAATACCAAGGAACAAAAGCAGCTTAAAGTATTGAATAATTGGCTCTGGGGTCTAGGAATTGAGGTAGTAGGTATTAATTAATAAACACATAAACTCATGTTTTTACTATCAGGTTTGTAGTGTAATTTGACTTTTTAAATTCATACATATATTATTTTGATTAAAAAAATGTTAATTTTAAGTCTGCTTTATTTATACAAATCTTTTTATTTGTAAACCAATCTAATACAATTCAGTGAACATTTTATTCAGTGCCTGTTATGGTAGATCGTTGTATGAGAGAGACATGTAAATATATGATTGTAAAACAAAGCCTAATGTGATTACATCCTTCCAAATGATGGACAATTACTGATAAACCTTATGGAAGCACCATCATTTCTGATCTGGGACTTAGGGAAGGCTTCAGAGTGGATAGAATATTTGCACTGAGCCTCAAAGGCTGGGAGGAATTTGAATGGGAGATTGAATGGCAGCTGTAGCCAGTGGTGTCCCACCATGACTGGAAAAGTAAATGTGTGTAGGAAAGAAGTCTGAGAGAGCTGTGGGAGGCTGTGTTGACTTCTCTGCCTTTCCTAGACATTACTATTAGTCATTTTTTCCTGAGGATTTACTCCTCCCTGCCCTATGACCCAGACACTCTTAATTTTAATATTGACTTTACCATGCTGGGTTAGGTTGTCGTTCTCTCTGCTGGCACCCTGCTTCTTAAACGTTTGGGCTAATTTAAAGAGACGGATAAGGAAAGGGAAAAGCAAGTCTTGGTTTCACCTGGCCAAATGTAGATTCCTGAAGGTAAAGATAGGAACTCTCTTTCCTGACCTCATAGGCAGCTAGACATGGCTGTTACCTTTTTTTGAGGTCCTGAGATTAAACACTCATTTTTGCAGTTTCAACATAATCCTTAGAACCCTTGGGAGTAACGTAGGATGTGTCTAATTGTTTGCAAAGAAAGGTAATAATTTCATAACTGTAAAATAATTTATTCCTGTTATTTGTTGAAAGTGCTATTTGGAAGTAATTGGGCAAGTAAGTGGTGTGTGTGTGTGTGTGTGTGTGTGTGTGTGTGTGTGTGTGTGAGAGAGAGAGAGAGAGAGAGAGAGAGAGAGAGAGAGAGAGAGAGAGAGAGAGATCCTCCAAATTTAGGTTTTTGCTCCCTGGATTTGTTTTCCTTTATATTGTTGGGTCCATAAGAGGAAAGGCTGGCTTAGAACTAAATAGCAGAGCTAAACCATATGTTTTCTACCAAATTAGAAACAGGTGAAGGTTGTTAAAATCCAGCAAGAGCTTACAAAAGCTTTAGACTCAACTTTGTATTAAAGGCAGGTGGTTATATGTACAATAAAAAGCAGTCACCAGCACACCAGCTTATTGATACATATGTGATTGATCTTTTTGGATAAAAACAAAGAGGAGTTAATAAATCACTGCACATAGCTATAAAGATGTTTGGGCCTGAAAGCCTGGCCTGTAAGAGTAAATGTGGACCCTGAAGGAAATTTATGAAGCATAGATCCTTTTAGCTTTACTTAACAGCTAACATCTGACTGACCCAGGGGGACCATGGAAATTTATTGCTGGGCCATTCAAATATTTAAGCTGTTGTGTGATGTAGAACAGGTAAAGATTAGCCCAATAACAAATATGAGGCTGTAAAATAAAATGAGATTTCGATGACTTGTAAGTACTTGTCAGAGGTCAGCTCCAAATGACTGGTAAGAAATGGGAAAAACTTGTTGATAATTAGAGCAGATTGATTATGACAACCTAGATGTTAGCACTGCTTTCTGTCGGGTCAGTGATCCTTGGAGTTTCCCCCCCCTGTGAAATCCATACATAAACACAGTAACTTCAGGGACCTCTAAATTGTCTTTCTGTGCTCTGAAACTGGGTAAAATGATGAGTGGAGGTGATTTCCTTGTGCAGTTTCATAACTGAAATACGTCTTTCTCATATATATTCTGAATATGTGGAATTCCTAGATAGCACATCATTCTAAAAAAAGCGACTTAGTTAACTTACCTATGTGATTTCTGAGCTTTGACTTCTAGAAAGCAGGTAGAAGCTTTTAGGCTTTCTGATAGATGATCTAAAATTAACCTTTAGAACTTAACGTAGTTAACAGATTTATGTACATAATTGTTAAAAATCAATTTAGTAAAATTAAGTGGATAGTTCAAAAACGTGCGGATTTATTTCCAAATCTTTTATCCACTGTTCTTTATATAAGTCCCCAAAGTAACAAATGTATATAATATTGTTACTAGGACTTTAGAAGTTACATTTTGGACTTTAATGAGGTCTGTAGTTATTGGTGTCGACAATCTCTGCCTTTTCCACTTAGTGCTAAACCCAAAATGCTGTCAGATAAAAGCTACATTTGGTGATTTTCAAGACGCCAGCTTATCAACATCAGCTGATAAATTTGGTAATAATTTGGTTCATGAACATGTGATTTGTAGGATGAAGAAATCCTACAAATTTTTATGGAAATCTTGAATAAGTGAAGTTTATAGAATGGGATTATTACTGGGGTGGGGGAACCGTGGTGTAGAACTAAGTGTAGGATTTGGAGTCAAACAGACGTGGGTTGGAATTCTCGCTCCATCATTCCATCTATAGACCCTGCTTTCTCCATTCCTCAAATAAATATGTCCTGGATATTGTGCTGTGGGAACCGGGATACAGCATGAATAAGATTTAGGCTCACGGTTTTCATTCTTGTGGAAGAGACTGCAAAGGCATAAACGAGCGATTGCAATACAGTGTAAAAGGTGTAATGTTAGTGAGTGTGCTGGGCTGTGTAAGAACACAGGGGAGACTAATAACTAATCCAAACTCAGGACAGTGGGCAGGTGGAGTGCAGTAGGATTGGTGGTCGTAACTGAGTGTTAGGCAAGACTTTGTCACCGGGGCGCCTCAATAACTGTGCCTATAGAAGAGTTGCATGTACTGTGTGAATAACGTGTGCTAAGTGCAGTACCTAATGTGGAATAAATATTCAGTAAATACAAGCCAGCTTCAGCCATGTTTTGGCAGCGCTCACTGGCTCTTCTTTACTCTAGTGCTAGAGGGCGCTACCTCCTATTAATACACAGCAAACACCATTCTGGAACTTGAAATGTCCTCCCCACCAAAGAATTTGTCTTTTGAGCAAAACTCAAAGCACTTTTTAAAAATAAGAGTTGGACGTCTAGGTATATTAAAGTTAAGGAAGAATAATGAAACTGTTTCTGAACCTTAAAAAAAAATTTTTTTAATTCACTGGGATATATGTCACTTAGATATTTGTTGTTTTTAATATTCAATTACTTTTAAATTTATTCTTTAATGTATTCATTTATTTGCAGATATTTGTGACTATCTACTGTGGATAAGACTGAGCTTAACACCCATGTCCTCAAGGAGCTTCCATTCTAATAGAGAAAATAAAGACATTTGTATAAACAACTAAAATATAGGGTAGAAAGTGCTGGGTGCATATGAATGCTTTGTGATTTCAGGAGGCAGCAAAATGAATCAAATATGGTATCTCCCCATGTGGCTCTCACAGATAGGTGTACGAAAGGTGAGGTGAGCTATCAGATGGCAATAAGGCATAGTAATAATAATAATTGAATGCCTACTATGTTCTTGTAACTGTGCTGGGTCTTAGATTTTTTGTTTAATTCTCACAGCAATCCTGAAAGACCGGTGTTATTAAACCCATTTTAGAGGTGTGGAAACAGAGGTTCAGTACACCCAAGTAGTACACCCAAGTTCACACTGCAAGTAAGAAGGAAAACTGAGATCTGAGCCTATGCGTCTCTGACCCCAGAGCCTTATTACACCTAAACCCCCCTCCTACTTTTCTCTTCCTCTCCCCCCAGAAATTGCTATTCTAATTAAATAAATAATTTCGATATAAAGGACTGAGCACCTATTCTCTTCCTAGCGCTAATAAGGAAATGCTTTACGGAGGATATACCATTAGGTACACTGATACATTTAAGCAAATAAATATTTATACGCACACATTGTGAAGTTGTCTTTAGAAATTTAAAATGGTGAGTGGTTTTTCTTCCAAATTCACATTCCAGATGGAAACATCTTCTGGCATTACCAAGTGTGTTAGGTTTATGCACCTTGCATGTGTAATTGTAGGTTGGTTTAAAAAAAAAAAAAAACTTTACAGAGTTTTGTGGGAAACAGGTGCCGTTCAACTCGGGCAAATGCAGGACGGCTGTTAATGTTGTGGAATGTGATTTTGATTTACTTGGCAGAATTTTTATTTTACAAAATTGACTATTAAAAAAGACATGGTTTCCATCCTTTGATTTTGCTCTGTTCACTGAAATTTGCCTGTAGTCTATTTTTCAACAGTTACTAAAAGGGTGTGGAAAAACTGGAAGGTTTCTGCAAGGAAATTGATATTGAGTTCTTTAACAATTTCCACAACCCTGCAACTTACCAAGTTAAAAAAGAGGGTGGGGGTTATTTTTAACCTCCTTGCTGAAATTATTTGGAATTCTATTTCCCTGAAATTCCATTCTCTTTTTAGTACAGTTCTCTCAAAAGAACTATATTTAATACTGGCAAAAAGAATAACCTGATGTAAACCTTTTCATTGCATGATTTCTCCTTTAAAAACTGTGATGGCATCTTATTACCCTATCATATCAAATCTTATCTCTTTTGACTGGCACATATGATCTATTATATATTCTTTCTCTTTTCTTCCCTGAAAGAAGGAGAGGGGAAAATCACTCTGCTTCTTATTCTTTTATAAGGACTTCTTTCACCCTCTGCCAAGGATTAGTTCCACATTGTTATTTTTTGTTTGTTTGTTTGCTGCTGCTCTTCTGATCTATTATATCTCTGCTCTCTTCCCTCCTAGATCTTACCTCTGTGCTTTCTGAAACCCCTCTTCAATGATTATAACATACACGTCCTCAAACTCTTCACTGTACAACTGTATACAACTATGGTAAAATGTGCTGGGTCTTAGATTTTTTGTTTAATTCTCACAGCAGTCCTGAAAGACTGGTATTAATAAAGCCAACTGTAGTTTACAACTAGATGTAAGTAAAATAACGGGCTCACCTGAAAGTATCACTCACGCTGGAGCCTTCTCAAGAGGAGACTGTTTCTTGTTTTAACCTCCCATATCTCTGGATCTAGAGCAGGTAATGTTCTCTGTGTTTCCCGATGTCAGTTCAAAATCATTTCTCAGCGATATGTGCCTCATGCTTGTAATACTTGGAGTGGATTATTTTTAACACCTCTTTGTATGATGAAATTACTTTCAGTAATGATCATGATATGAAACAAATTATAATAGCCAAAAAAGAAAAGCAGAACATTTTCTTTTATTGAAAAAAATATGTATTTACTTTTTTTATTGAACACGATTTCTGTATGCTCATCGAAAAGGAATAATTTTAAAAGTTTGTATTTCAGTGTACCTTGTTCAAGGCTGATTGCAAATATTTTTGTATCCGAATAACATAATCTAAAAAATTCTACACTAGAAAAGAAGATAACTCGAAAAGAAAAACTGCACATTGCTATCATTGTTTATTTTAGTCTGCTGTTTAAACATGGGACTGTGTAGCACCAGACAGTTTGGAGACATAAATTGTGCTTAAAGCAGGCTTGGAAGATTCCAAACCGTTCAGAACTTAGTACAAAAAGTGTGTAGCTTAATCCACTTTGTTGGGGTGACTGTATTACTGGGAGTTCTGTAAATTAGCTTCCATGTAGATAAAATGTCTATTAGAGTATGCATATGAAAACGTCCTAATTTGAAGCTTACATATATATTGAAATTAAACAGTCACTGCAGCGATTGTTTAGAACTTAGACCAACAAAAGATTTTTTGTTCTGGGGGGAATATTTTATCACTGGCATTGTTTAGATTTGTTGACTCACAGTGATAATAAGAAACAGACCAATTTTTAATCCATTTTATTATTTTAAAAGTCTCTACAGATAATGCACCCCCTTATAGACTGCCCCTGTCATCTGACCTTGACAGACCACGGGCATTACTCTTCTACCCTAGTAGCTTCACATGGGTAGGTTCTCTGTGCAGATATCCTAACCACCCTTATCCCACCATTCTTACCTCTAACCCACTTATCTACTGGAAAAAAACAGTTGGACAGAGTGGTAGCACTGTAAATTCATATTTCTCTGTTTCGGTTGGACTGATACATAGTAATATCTGTTTCTCCTGCCACATGACTATCTCAGACCTTCTTTCTCTCCTTTTCCCCATCCCCAGTTTTGCCTTTCATTCTCGATAAATCACCTACTTTCTGACTTTCCAGAGAAAATAGACTGTATCAGATTGGGAATACCTCAGTCTTCCACCAAAACACCTTAAAACTATGTATAATCATCTTCATCATCCTCAGATGCCCTCTACTCCCTTTACCCTGGCCCTGCCCTCCAGTGATTAGCTGGTCCTCTGAAAGTGCATCTGTGTTATCAGCAAACTCTCCTATATCTTCAGACTCCTCTCAGAACACAGCCCTTCTCTCTGTTTAAAGGCTTGCTATGATGCGTGGCATTAACACACAAGTGGATGACTTCTCAACACCCGGACCTCATTTTCTTGATCGTTGGCACCAATGACCTTTTGTGTTCCATCATTTTTATTAACTCCCATGGTTACCCTCTGAATCATGCCATTCTTTCAGTCCACATCTAAAATCTAATTCAGGCATCTTGCTCTCTATTGACTAGCTCCTCTCCTTCAGCTTGTTTGTTCGGCCCCTTGTTCGTTGCTCCTCTTGGTGACTTTCAGACCCTGGCCCCTTTATCCAGGTGGGATTTTATGGCCCGATATTTTCATACCACCTTTGTCTTGCCAACTGTGACTTTTTGTCATCCTTACAGCCCTGCTGTTCGTTTTCTCTGTACCTGCTGCACCCAAGCAGATTTCACACAGTAGTATTATAAACTCATGATTTAATGACCAGTTCTGGACTCTCAGTAACTCTCAGCAGTTTTATGACATTTCTTTGTTCAAGTTCTTCTACTGTTTGATCAATCTCCATCCAGTTGGGCAAAACAAAACATTGAGTTACCCGTGACCCATCCCTCTCTGTCACCCTTCACTTCCAACCCATAACCAAGTCTTAGGATTTTATCTCCCAAAAGCCTTCCAAACTAGTCTTCTTTTTCCTATTTCTAATAACCATCACCTTAGTTCGAGCCAACATAATCTGTTACCTCAATTACTGCAACAAGCTGGTCTCACCTCCAGCCCATTCTCACTGTAATCAGCGTAATTTTTTTCAAGACGCAAATCTATCACGGTTAGGAAAGTTCAAAGAGAAAGCGTTCATTTAAGAAGGAAGGTATCAAATGCAAATCTGAGCATTGTTTAAAGTCTATTTTCTCTTAGGAAATAAATCAGACTATGATCTGACATGGTCTAGAGGGCCCTGTATGATCGTCCGTCCTGTCAGCCTCATCTCTTGTCACAACCCCCCGCAGTCCAACTATACTGTTCTTCCTTCGTTGCTTCCTCCTGTCACGGGGCCTTTAATTACATCTGCTGTTTTTTCTAATTGGAACATTGCTTCCCTTAGCTTCTACCCATTTATGAGAGCTCCGCTGAAGTGTCACTTTCTCTCAGAAGTCTTCCCGGGTTCTCTCAATCTTTTGTCTACCTCCTTTCTGGAATAGTATTCCTTTCCTTCAGAGTACTTAATTTATAAATTATACATTTGTTAGTGGCATTATATGAGCAATGAGCATTATATGAGCAATGTCTAACTCCACTGGACTCTATTATCTGTGTTTACCCTCCCTTTTATCACTACCACCTAGCACTATACCTGACACGTAGTGTGAGTTCAGTGAAAATTTGTTGAATAAATAAGCTGTATCCATCGTGATCATTGTTTTTCATCCTTCCTGGTGTAAGGAGAGGGTTATCCCACCTGCCGCCTAAGGCAAATCCTTCTCCTCTATTCTCACCTGTAGGATGGAGAGCATGTTCCCTCTCACCTTCTCAGGACACTGCTATGCTTCACCATGTCCCTCCAGTTGCTAAGCTCTTCTCTCTCTGTGCCAAATTTCTCATCATCTCCATTTCCTCACTTCCAGTCACTCCTGAACTCATACCAATCTTCCTTCATCTCCCACTACTTCATTTAAACTTATATTTACCATATTACCAAAGCTACCTACCAATGAACTCATATAATTACATCCAATAGACATGTTTTCATGTCTGTTTTGCTTGACCTGTCAGCAACATTTGACTACTGATGATAGCTTCCTTCTTAAATTAACACTTTCTCTGAGCTACTCTGGTGAGACACTTGGTTTTTCTCAGATATTTCTGACCAGTCCTTTCCTGGCTCCTTTTCATTTCTCCAGCCCTTGTGGATAGTCTCAAAGCTCTGAAACAGCCCTCTTTGTGATTTCTTGAGGCCACCTCATTCATACCCATGCTTCAGTTTCTATCTAAATTTTTGCAATTCCTTTTTTGATATTTTCACCCCAAATTTCTCTGACTTTACATGTAATAAAAGTATACACCTGCTGCTCCTTGCATGTTTCCTATCTCAGTTCATAGACACCACCATCTGCCTAGTTACTCCATCAAGAAACCCAAGGGTCATCTTTGACTCTTCCCTCTTTACCACTGTCAGAATCAGTCTACTTCAAAGTTCTTTCAGTTCTACCTACAAATTATAGCTCAAATCTATTCATATATGTTTCTCCTCAGTACTGGAACCCTAATCAACACCGTTCTCATTCTGTCCTGGACCATTGAAATAACCTCCATACCAGGCCTTACTCCCCTTTATTTACTATACTGAAGCAAGAATGATCTTTAAGAAACATAAACCCCCGTTCTGGCACCCCCATGCTTAGAAACTGTTTAATTATCCTCCCATTGTCCTTCAGGGTGTAGTCTAGGTTGAGGTCTTAGGTGTACAAGACCCTGCGTGGTCTGGTTCCCACCGAGCTCTTCAACCTAATCTTTTAGTACTGAGCCCTCCTACTGTGTTCCTCACCCAGCCCCTAGCTGTCTATTCTAATGTCACTTGTGCTTTTATCAAAGTGAAGATGACGACTCCATTCTGTCAGTTGCTTAGGCCCCAAACTTTGAAGTTATCCTTGACTTCTCTGCCTCTCACACCCCATCTGAGCCCTGTCAGCAAATCATGTTGGCACTATCTTCAATATAAGAATTCAACCACTTGTCACCACTCCACAGCTACCATCCTGGTGTAAACCACCCTTTTCTCTTGCCTGGATTTTGGGAGTAGCCTCTCCATGTTTTCTTTCTTGCTCCCCATGCAGTTCCCTGTCTCTCCTCTTTTCAGAACCCTCCAGAGCTTTCCTTCTCATCCAGAGTAAATGCCAAAATCTTTACTGTAACCTACAAGACCTTACACAGTCTGGACCCATTCTTGCTGACTTGAGCTCCTTTCCCTTTTCCCTGACTCTGCCCCGGCCATTTCCCATCTTGTATGCTTGTGGCCTACCGTATGGTGTCAATGCATTGTCGTCAACTTGCAATGAGTTATATAGCTTTAGTGATATACAACTTAGCAGGAAAATGTGAGAGTTTTTGTTTTTTTTTTTTCTTTAGACATGACAGAGTGAAACATAGTCTCTTTTACTCTGCCAGGTGGAAGGAAAGAGAGATGGGTATGTGCAAGAAGTGAACAAAGGCAGAGAGAGATGAACCTGGTATGTCCACGAGACTGAGGAAACCACTTGAGCATAATAAGGTTGCAGATAAATTAGGCAGACAGGTCAGATCAGGTGGGCCTTGAAAGCGAGGCCGAGAAGTGAAAATGTAAGACAGTGACTGATGAGGAAGCAGGGCTGAGAAATGACATGATGGGAAAAAGTCTTAAATAATAATACTGGCTTCTAGTGAGTAGAGAACAGAAATGCTGCTCAACATCCTGCAGTGCTCAGAACAACAAAGAATTCTCCAGAGTGGCAGTGGGAATGGAAAGATAAGACTGTTTCACAGGAAAAATAACTTGTTGACGTGGTGAATCACTCAGTGCATATGTAAGAGACAAAGAAGTTGGGTAAAAATGGAACGTCACTCTAAGCCTGAGTAAATGATCAACGTTGTGGATGGGAGAAGAATGTTGAGTTTGAAGTAAAGTCATGGCCTCAGAACATAGTGACTATGTATTGTCACGTTTTCTACAAAAACAGTGGGCAGAGTGATCTGAATATGCACAATAAAATTTTGAATTAACTATAGCCATATTCTCCTCCCCAGTGGAGCCTTCAAAGAACCAGACCTTGATGTGGGGCTTTGAATGTGAAAGCAAGAAACTCACCAATTTGTACTCATTTGAAGAAATGTCTAGGTTGGGGAAGAGATGGTAGCACGTTTAATAATTGTACCTTTTTAAAGTAAGAATGATCCAAGATCAGTTTCTTTTACAATTTTTTTTCCAAGTTGAGTGAGACATATTTTTCATGTGCACATGCACACAAACACACACACAAAATCATTGGAATATATAGAGTGTGCCCCCAAAATGTATACACATTTTAAGAAAGGAAAAAAACTATTAAAATTACACTGATGGTAACCACTTTGAGCACCTTTTGTAATGGCAGAAGTCAAACGTGACTTGGATTTATTTTTTGTTATTGGTATATATTGAGTATTACAATTTTAATACAGTTGTTTCCTTTCTTAAAATGTGTATGCATTTTTTTGGCATATACATGTGCACACACACATACCCACACTAAAAATTTTCATGTAAAATGTTTTCTTCTTTGAGACCATATATATGAACCTCCCTTTCTCGCATTCCATTTCCTAGCACTTCAGGAGGCCTATTATGCAGTCTTAGCTGATGCCTATCATGACGACCCTTTGGCATTATAATCTTGTAATATTTTCTTGGTTCCCGAAGGAAAGACGAAGTTAAGTTCGGCATACCTGGTTTCGTGTATTCAGAATTATAGAATCTTGGAGATGGAGGAGATTTTATGCCTCATCTAATCCCATGGGTCACCGAGTGTTTGACTCCCCCTGTTAGTTTCTAGGGCTGCCATAACAATTAACCACAAACTTGGTGGCTTAAAACAGCAGAAGTTGGTTCTCTCCTAGTGCTGGAGGCCAGAAGTCCGAAATCAGGGTGTCAGCAGGGCCACACTCCCTCCAAAGGCACAAGGCGGGAATCTTGCCTCACTCTTTCCAGCCTCTGGTAACTCCAGGTACCCATTAGCTTGTGGCTGTGTGACTCTAATCTCTGCCTCCATCTTCACATGACCTCCTCTTCTCTGTGTCCCTCTGTGTGTCCCATACTCACTGCCTATAGGGCCCACCTGGATAATCAAGGATGATCTCATCTCAAGATGCACATAAGGTCAAGTTCACAAGTTCTGAGGATTAGGATATGGACATATCTTTTGGGGGCCACCATTCAGCCCATTAACCCCCCTGGATGCACATCGTTATTCATTGCCCAGCTCCTGATTGGCTGCCTTTACCCAAGATCTTTTGGATTTTACTAACTGGTGAAACCAATTTTCTTGTAACTTTTACCATTAATTTTGGTTCTCCCTGCTTCAAACCACGAAAACCAACCCTTTTTCTCTCTGAAAGCCCTTCACTTGTTCCTGAGACATCTATCCTCCAGGCCAAACACCGCTGACGCCTTCCTTCATTTCTCTCAAAACTGTGTCTCTCCTTCTTTTAATCACCCTGGTTGTTCTTCTCTAGAGGATTCCGAGGCAATAGAAAGAATACGAAATTTATAATTAAAGACATAATACGGGAAGTCATCTCTCTTCCACTAAGTAGGTGACCAAGGCAAATCATTGTCTTTTAAATAACAAAAACGCTGAACCACTCTACTTCACTGCTTTTTATAGTCAAATGAGATTATTAGAAAACCTATATGAAACATAACCTACAAGAAAGATTGCAATTATTTATCTATATACTTATATAAAAAAAAAAAAACATTAACTCCCAGACTGAACATAGATCTCTCAGTATAGTTGGACCCAGTACAGAGTAGTTGGCACTAGTATGTTCCTTGGTTATCTGCTCTGTTTCTTTTAATACAGCCTGGGATCACATTAGGTTTTTGGTAGTCTTGTCGTAATTCTCTATTCACACTGAAACTATGTACTAAAGAGCTCCAAATCATCTTCACATCATCTGTTTATTGCTTTGTAATTCATTGATTTATACCATGTAGAATCAGTGAATTTTTCAAATAACTTAGAAACATAATATAATTTAATTTGAAAATGATTTTAATATTGGTCATTTTAATTGTCTTTCTGTAAGAGTGTAATAATAGGAAATGTATAGTTCTTCTTCCAGTTATTTAATGTAATATTCCCCTTTAATGCATCCTATTTGTGATGCTAAGGATATTTTTCCTGGTTGTACTTGAATGACCACATTCTTTTTCTTTTTTAAAAGATTTTATTGGGGAAGGGGAATAGGACTTTATTGGGGAACAGTGTGTACTTCCAGGATTCTTTACAAGTCGAGTTGTTGTCCTTTCAATCTTAGTTGTGGAGGATGCCGTTCAACTTCAAGTTGTTGTCCTTTCAGTCTTAGTTGTGGAGGGCGCAGCTCAGCTCCAGGTTCAGTTGCTGTTGCTAGTGGCAGGGGGTGCAGCCCACCATCCCTTGAGGGAGTCGAACCGACAACCTTGTGGTTGAGAGGACACTCTCCAACCAACTGAGCCATCCTGGAGCTCAGCGGCAGCTCAGCTCAAGGTGCCATGTTCAATCTTAGTTGCAGGGGGCGCTGCCCACCGTTCCTTGCAGGACTCGAGGAGTTGAAACAGCAATCTTGTGGTTGAGAGCCCACTGTCCTGTGTGGGACTCGAACCGGCAGCCTTCGGAGTTAGGAGCACGAGCTCCAACTGCCTGAGCCACCGGGCTGGCCCAATGACCACATTCTTATCTAAACCTTCTACAGTTTGCTAAAGTGATTCTCTGTCTATATTGAATTAAGATGCCTTTGATTTCTAGCTAATGTCCTGATGGTAACAAAATTTACCCTTTAAAATACATTTCATTTTTCTAGATTGCTTAATATATTATAAATCCATGTACTTTTGCAAAGTAAGACGTGTAACATTTATAAGCTATTATACTGTTCAACATGAAGTGACCCCATAAGAATTTCAAAGCAGTTTAAGATGTGAACTCTGTCCTAATATTTGATTTGTCTTAAAACTGCCCTTTGGGAACCTGTGGCTCTAAGCACTCTTTAGATTTGTTTTAATATTACATACACACCTTGTGGTTCTTTCTTTTTTTGTTTTCCTGTTATTTTTTATTTAATTTAATTTTATTATTAGTTTCAGGTGTACAAAACAACACAATGATTAGACATGTACACCCGTCACAAAGTGATAACCCCAACAAGTTTCCTATCTTGTGGTTTTTTTCTATAAAGTAATAAAGTCAATGTTGTGAGATCCATTCTGCAGGAATTTCGCTGCTTGGTTTTCAGTGCATACTTATTTCAATTTACTCTTACAACATTTGAAACAGTTTCTGTATTTATAACTTGAAAGTGGAGAAATTTGTGGGTTTGGAGAGCTGTGCAGACAGTCTGCATGTGATGGTTTATAGAATAACAACTACCCCGTACGGAGCTTTAGGACTCGAGCAGATTCCTTCCAAAGTCTCCTGTGTTGTTTTGTCTTTCCAGTTAGGCAGTTTCTTTGCAAGCTACCCTATACAAATTTGAATGATTCCCAGACACACTGTGAAAGCCTGGTATTGCAATTTGCTTATCCTGAATTTGCTTTGCTCTCATTTTTATGCATCTCAATTTAGGGCCAGACCACATATCCTAGTTTATTTTTCCCTGCTTCATTTAAATACAAAGCTACTATATCTTCTGGATGGTTGTATGAAGCATTCGGTGTTCCTTTAGTAGAGAATAAAAACAGATTATGACCTTGTTCACTCTCCATTGCCTGTTCATGTATAGCACAACAGATTTACATTTTGGACCCTATGGAATCAACAACTTCCCAGTGTTTAATATAAAACTTTTAAATTCTGTTGTTTCCTTCTATTTTCCCTACAAAACAATATCCTCCAAGCTTTATGGGATATATATTTTCCTTAGGCAGTTGAAATTTAAGAATATCCAGTAATTGTCACCTGTCATTTATTTCAGTAAGATTATTCTTGATCCTAATTGTATATTATATAATTGAATAATTGTATGTTGCAAAACTAAGGGAGGTAAAGTTTTCTTCTTGATCCTAAGTTGTGATTGATCTGTTTATAGAGAAATATGTTTCACAGGATAAAATGTATGCTTGGTGTTGAGAATCAGGGGAAAGTATGGCTAGAATATAGGCATAATGTAACCTTCATTGGCAAGATAATGAAAAGGGAAATAATAAGGGAAACTTATTACCTAAAATAATTCATTATCTTTATCAGGATCCATGGATTTCAGACCTTTATTACTTCAGTGAGTCAGGTTAAAATGGATAATGATATAAGAGCTCCATGGCATGAGTATATTGCCTTGGAGACATGACATCTGAATAGCCACCCCTACAAATGAATTTTTTTATGCATTTTCACTCATTTTGGTGGTGTTGATTTGACTGGCCACCTTAAAAGAAACAGAAATCTTATGTATGGTTTCACATCTGATTTTTTTTCCCCTTAATCTTCCTCTCCCGTTTGTTTACTAGAAATTGAGATGTTGGATAGTAGAGGAAAAAAATTTCTAGGATTTTAATCTTAGGGTGATATAGTTATGATACGTAAATATGAAACATAGTAACCTCAATTCCTTGGGTTTAGTGGGTCACATTCTTATATATTAGTCCCTTGTTGTATGATATCATTCAATTTTTTCTTTGAAACAAAGCAGCTATTCTGATTTAACTAACGTAATAAAGATTATTAAGATAATAGGTTGCAATGACTATAACTGTTTTATTCCAAGTCTTCAGACGTTTATGCTGTATCCAAGAAACTTCCACCTTTGTCAACAATTTGGAGGCTGTTTTACTCAAGTTTTGGATAACTTCTAATCCTGCTTCACCTTTTATAGGTTCCCATTATACCCCAAAGGAGGGGAGAAGTTGCAATTTGACTACGGTGTCTACCTTCTGAACAAAAATATAGCACAGGTAAGTAACTCATTCTTCATTCCTCTCCTACTTCCCACATACACCCTGCTTCCTCAGATTGCTAACCCTCTTTCTGTATAAATACAAGGTATGTTCAAACAATACAATAAATATTTAAATTAAAAAAAAAGTTACTACAATAAAAGACACATTGCCATTAACATCCCTCAAAATACTCCCCCTCACTTCAAACACACTTATCCCGTCGTTCTTGCTCATTCCTGAGGCAGTTCTTGAAGTCGTCTTTCGTGAGTGTCTTTAGTTGCGCTGTCATGGCTGCCTCGATGTCCTGAATTTGACTTTGGGGAATAATCAGAAGTCAGATAGTACCAGATCCAGTGAATAAAGTGGATGAGGACACACGATAATGTTTTTATTTGACATAAATTGCTATATACCAGAAGCAATGTGTGACACGAAGTGTTGTCATGATGGAGGATGATTTACAGCACACTTTAAAGTACACCTTCTCTGAACCCGACTGATTGCACTGAACAAGTTGAAACTTATCACACACTGTTATTAAGGTTCAATGCCCTGCTTCCCTTATTGAAGATCCCTGCCTTTCCATTGGATGGCACTTAGCAGCAGCATTCACCATATTTTGTGATCACAACAGAAAGGCTCCGTGTCACACATCACTTCTGGTATACGGTAATTTCTGTCAAATAAATACATTACAGTGTGTCCTCATCCACCTTATTCACCGAATCTGACACCATACGACTTCTGGCTCTTCCCAAAGTCAAAATGATTCAGGACATCAAGGCAGCCATGACGGTGCAACTAAAGATACTCACGAAAGTGGGCTTCCAGAACTGCTTCAGAAAGTGGCAAGAACAGGGGGATAAGTGTTCAAAGCAAGTGGGAGTATTTTGAGGGGGGTTAACGGCAAAGTGTTTTTTACTGTAATAAATATTTTTTATTTAAACATTCACCATATCTTTTGATCACACCTCATAAGTACTAGAGCTGACTGTTTTATTTAACCAGTTACAGTGTTAATGCAAAGGTTTTTGGGGGAGGCAGGCGGTCTAATCTTATTCTGTGCCATTATAAATACTACAGAGAAGCAATGGGTACAAATTGGAATACTGCTACTAATCTCAAAATCCCTTTACTGAGTTGTTACTTGCTAGTAGACGGTACTGAATGTGAGCTTCGTAACCTCTTGCCTCTGCAGCTTGACTGGTAACAGCTTTGTTCTCACACAGCTTTCTTCCCAGACCATTTGTAGGGACTGGTTTTGCACTGGAAATAGTTTATGGAGTAAAAGTTCAATGGTTTTAGCAAGTCCTTAATAGTCTCCTCACCTTACTATCTAGGGCCGAAAAGAACAGACCAAGCACATGGTCCTTCCAACCTGTCCTGGATTTTGTGGCTCTCAACATCACATCAGTTAGTATCTCATTTAAATAACATCCTTCCACATGCCGTAGAAAGACTAACAGATGCTTGCTTGGTTTTGTGTTTCCTGAAAGAAATATGCAGCATTTCTTTAACATACTTGGCTCTACTTGAAGAGGTAGATATTCTATAAATTTTCTAGTTATAAAACAGGAAGATCAGCTTCAGTGCTTTTTTATTTGGACATCCTTCCAGTTGGAATAGCACGTGGATGAGTATGTAGGGTTTGGCTGTTATTTAAAGACATTATTAGCTGTATCCTCAGACCTTTCCCTTTTATAGGAGCAATAAGGATCGTGTTTCTTTGGCTTCTATGAGCTCAAGTTGCCTTTTATCCATATGAATCGAAAGATTCACTGAACAATTCTCTTATTCATTCCAGATAGATCTAGAATTATTCCTCCATATGGTATCATCTTTGCCTTTCTTCTCCTCATCCAACTTCAGTTTAATGTTTTACTTTTTAATTTGGTTTTTATTAAGATTCTTATCCTTTTCTACTATTGGATCAAATTTCTAGTTTGTAGTCCCCAGTTAATCGTTTGCTTTATAACCTGACACTCATTGCCCTTTCCGTCATGCTTTTATTGTTACTGCCACTCAGCTCATGTTCTTCACTCCAGGCAAGCAGCCTCGCTCACAGTCTGGCCCATAACTCACTTTCCATGTGCCATTCTTCCCACAACGGATGCTTTCCCTCCCTCCATGTTTGGCAGGAAAGTATCTCAGTCTAAGAAACAGGACTTTAATTTCAAGGCTGCCTCGCTCACACTATTGATCACAGTTGTCATACCATGGGAAAGGCAGTGCTTTGACAGAACTGGTCAAGAAGTAACCAGACTAAGAGTGCTGCAGTAAGGGACAAGAGGGCTAAGTAAATGAGAGAGCACCTCCCTGTGAAGTCAGCCATGGTGGAAAAGAGCACGTGGATACTGGAGTCGGAGTCTGGAGTCAGAATGTCCTGACCGTGAGCTTGGCCTCATTTAGTGGAACTAAGTTCCGATCTGAATTCAGAGGTTCTTCTCTCCATACCCTATTTTCTTTTTCTTACTCTGAGCACCTAAGCCCTGGGTCAGAAGTCTGCTGGAAGATTCCAGGTGAAACCTACTGCTGATTAAGGCTAGGACCGACATGCCTGAATTTCCTCATAAATTCCAGTTTCAAACACACACATGCATGTACATGTATGTGTGTACACACACACACACACACACACACAGTTCTTTCTTCTTAGGGCCCAGTAGGAATGCCAAAGAATGGTATAAAAAGGTGCTAAGAATAGTCTAACTTGCTTTGAAAATAGGACAAAGATGGAGGCTGACTGTGCAGTGGAAAATTTGGGGATATCAGCCCTCCACTTCAGAATCTTAGCGCTGATATTTGTTTGGTCCTCACTTTGGAGCATGTCCGAAGTAGCCTCTGACTTTATTAACTGAACTAAGGCCACAAATATGTTGAAATAGTTTTATTCCTCTGTTTAAAAAATGGATTACTTCTAGTAATTTTGTATCTTCTGCAACTTCATACTCTTTGAAAATGAGAGATTATACTTGTGTTTGTGTTTCAGATCAGCAGGTTGACCACGCTGCACCCAGAGGGAGCAAGTATCTTGCTCTCTAGTGTTTTTTCATAACCGAGTAGCAGTTTAAAAAGGAGAGGACAATAAACTTCTTATGAACAGACTTTCTTAGGTTTCAGAGTTCATTCAGGAAGCCTCTTCTGAGCATTTAGAAAGAAACTTTTAGCATATTTGTGACCTTTAACCTTTCTTTGCTTCAACTCTGTTCCGTCTCTTCCTATTTTTGGGGGATGTTCCATTTTGTCTCTGGCCTCCCTACCATCATTTTATTACATTTTGATTTATAACAAAGCACAGAACCATTAATTATCATGGCTCCTAACCAGGTAGTATATCA
This sequence comes from Rhinolophus hipposideros, assembly GCF_964194185.1. Taxonomy (NCBI): domain Eukaryota; kingdom Metazoa; phylum Chordata; class Mammalia; order Chiroptera; family Rhinolophidae; genus Rhinolophus; species Rhinolophus hipposideros. The sequence goes on from NC_138056.1 coordinate 49,279,227, forward strand.
ATAAGATGTTTCTAACTTTTGAAGGTTTATTTTTCTATACATACATACCAATACATGTTGTCAAAGGGGAGTTTGTCTTCTTAGCCAGTTTCATTTATACCCCATCTCTAGAGATGTGAACAAATCATACTATTAAAATGGCCCCACCTCAGTAATTTATAAGCCACGTTAGTGGAGGTGGATGAAAGCATTGGCATGTGTTAAAGTGCCAGAGAAAAAGTAGTGAAGTCATTTAATACTGCATCCATAACTGGGTTGAGGAGTTGAATAGTCAATAGGACCTTTCATCACAACCAGAAGTAGTAGTAAAATCACTTTTTTGGTAGAGGAAATGACAGAATTTAGTAATATTTGTTACTTCAGTATTTGGGATCAGTCCAGCCCAAGTTTTGAAAGCACAAGCTCAGAAAGACAGGCCTTCAAGTAAAAATCCTCAGGTGTTGTTTGAAGAGCTGAGAGGATTAGTAAGGCCTGCCTGCCCTCTTCCTGTCATTGCTGTCTAAAGGTATGTGTGTGTGTGTGTGTGTGTGTGTGTGTGTGTGTGCACACGCTGGCTTGGTATTGAAAGTGCATAAAGCAAAATGCCTTGTTTTTAGCACCATTTACTACTATTTTTCAAGTGTCAGACCCTTTGTCTGGAAATAGCATTCTTTGTTGGTCGGCGTGTAACACCATAGGAATGGGCCTGGCAAAATTCACATACAGTATCATTAACATTGATTTGAAAAACCATATCCTGCCATAATTGTCAGTAAGTTTATATGTATATTAGAATTTGTGTGTAGCACAATAGTTTGCTTTTTAGTTCCCAGAGCGTAAAAAGTAGTAAATCAAAAATTACGATACTTTTGCCTTACATTTATGGTGAGCTTTATAGTTTGTAATGTACAAAAAAGTATATGTTCATGTGACCCTCATCACTACTCTGCAAAGTGAAAGAGCAGCTGACATTAAATGACCTTGAAGACAGTATGGCTTTTGACATCCATCCCCCACGTGTAATATCACATGCTCTGACAGGCTGACTGCCATATACTTCAGTGTTTTTTATATGCGTATGTCCATCCTAAACGTGCACAGAATCAAAGAAGGTGACATCCCCAAGTAGAAAAGGAATGAACGTTCCTTGAGAGCAGAGACAATAACTGTTTTGCACATTATATTTCTATTAGTAAACACAATGCCCGAAACACTGTAAATGCTCAAAAGATGTTTAATGAATGAATTGTGATATAGCAGCATCACACAGCTAAGAAAATGAGATCCAGAAAAGTTGTGACTTGCTTAAAATTGATGAATTCGTTGATTCAACAAGTATTTGTTGAGCGTCTACTGTGTGTTATGTATACTGAGTTAGGTCTCAACTGATAGGGAGTGAATAAGACACACAAGACCCCTTCCTCATAAATAAGGTAGGCATAGGACAAATATTGGATGGTTCCACTTATATGAATTATCTAGAATAAGCAAATTCATAGAGGCAGAAAGTAGAGGTTACCAGGGGCTGGGCGAAGGGGAAATGGGAGAGTTGTTAATTGTTACAGTTTCTATTTGGGATGATTTGAAAAAAAAATGGAAATAGATAGTGGTGATGTTTGCACAACATTGTGAATATAATTAATGCCACTGAATTATACACTTAAAATGGTTAAAATGGCAAATTTTATGTTACATATTTTACCACAATTAAAAAAAAATAATAAACCCAAAACACTGAATTACACATTTTAAATGGACAAATTGTATGGTATGTGATTATGTCTCAATAAAGCTGTTTAAAAAGAAAAAGCTTTTAATGGGAAGAGGCAAACAATAAAACAAAATAATTTTAGGTAGTGATAAATGGTGTGATAGAAATTAATTAGGCGATTTAATAGTAAATAACTATTTAGATAAAGACCTACTTTAGATAAAGTTGTCAAGTACGTTTTATTGAAGAAGTGATAGTAAGCTAAGACTCGGAGAAGACAAAACGATGAACCAGCAGTGCAAATAGCTACTAGGAAATAGTAAGTTCCCTAAGTTTCCTGAGCATGGAAACAGTGAGTTCAAAGGCCCTGAGGTAGGATAAAGCTTGTTGTGTTTAAGTAACAGGTTAATGTGGTAGGAGCATAGTAATTAAGGGGAGTTAGCCAGGGAGCATATCAAATAAGGCCTTAGAGATTATAGTGAAGAGTTTGAATTTTATTCTAAATGCGAAGGGAAGCCAATGAATAAGCAGGAAAGTGGTTGGTTTATTTTTTTCAAAGATCATTCTAGCTGCTCTAGTGGATTATAGGGAACTAGAATAGAAGCAAAGTCACCACTAAGAAGGCTATTTCAAAAGACCAAATGAGGGTTGATCTTTGCTGGGACGAGGATAGTAGGGATAGAGGTGGAGAGAAGTGAACAGATTTAAATACATTATGGGTGCTCAACATCACCACTCATCAGGGAAATGCAAATCAAAACCACAGTGAGGTATTGCCTTATACCTGTTAGAATGGCTCCTATAAAAGAGACAAGAAATAGCAAGTGTTGGCGAGGATGTGAAGAAAAGGGAATCCTTGTGTACTGTTGATGGAAATGTAAATTGGTGCAGCCACTGTAGAAAACAGTATGGGGGTTCCTCAAAATGGATGAAGGTGGTCAGAAGATACAAACTTCCAGTCATATAATAAATAAGTCAAATAAGGATGTGATGTGCAGCATGGCAGTTATGATTAATGCCGTATTGTATATTTAAAGCTGCTAAGAGAGTATATCTAAAAAGTTCTCACCATGAGAAAAAAAAATGTGTAACTATATGTGGTGATGGGTGTTAGCTGGACTTATTGTGGTGCTCATTTTGCAATATATACATATATCGAATCTTTATGTTGTACATCTGAAACTAATATAATGTTATGTGTTGATTATACCTTAATGAAAAAAAAATTATATTATGGGAGGTGAGCTAATGGATTGAACGTGGGAGGTGAAAAAGGAGTAATCAAGAATGACTCCTAGGTTTTGTGTATAAGCAACTGGAAGGATGAAAATACCATTTATTGAGATAGGGAATGGTCTAGGAGACATGGTGTTAAGGGGACCACAAGTTCTGCTTTGGAAATGTTAAGTGTGAGTTACTGTTTAGAAATTCAAGTACAGTCCCCAAGTAGGCAACAGGATATAGGTCTGGAACTCAGGATGGGGAGGTCCGTACTAGAGATACAAATTTGGGAGTCGTCAGTATAAAGATGTATTTAAGTACGTGGCACCAAATGAGATCAACCAGGGAGAGAGTGCAGAGCTGAAAAGGGAGAGATGGTTAATATAGACAGAAATATAGAGTGGGATTTAGCCCTGGGAACTCACATTTAGAAGTTGGATATTGGAGGATGTACCAGCAAAGACTGAGAGGAATGGCCAGTCAGGTAGAGAGAAAACCAGGGAAAGGAATAATTTGGAAACTTAACGGAAGTAAATGTCCACAAGGGAGATGTAATGAACGATGCCAAATCCTAGTGTAAGTTGAAGTATCCTGGACTTGGGAACGTGGAATTCACTGACAAGAGCAGTGTTCGTCATGGAGTAGATGTGTTAAAAGGGTGAATAGAAAGTGACATTGATTGTAGACAACTCTTCTGAGGTGTTTTTTGTGAAGTGGGATAGACAGATGGGTTCGTAACTGGAAAATATTGTGGGGTTAAGGGAAGGCTTTTTTTGGTTTTGTTTTCTTATCTGTTTGTTTTATGGACATGTGGAGTTTTGGGTGTTATGTTTTTTTTTTTAAGATGGGAAATAACAGTTCATGTTTATAACCTGATGGGAGTGATCAACTAAAGAGAGAAATTGTCAATATAAGATTTAAAAAAAGGGATACTTGAATAAGTAAAGTCTTTGAGAAGGGAAGAGGAAATAGGATACAGAACATAAGTGAGCAGCATGTTAACATAAAATAGGAAACGGGGGCACTTTCAACAAACTCATACTTTAAAAAACATCGTTTCACTTAAGAATGTCCTTGATGAAACAGTAAAAATTATTAATTATATTAAATCTTGACCGTTGAGTACCCTTGACCCTTTTTAATATTCTGTGTGAGGGAAAGGAAATATGCATAAAGCACTTACACTGTACACTGAAGTATAACTGTTATTTCAAGGAGAAGCACTTGTGCGATTGAGTTGCTAACTAAAACTACCTGATTTTTTCATGGAGCACCATCTTTACTTGAAAGAGTGACTGACAACAAACTATTCAGACTTAGGTATTTGCCAAGCATTTTTTACATAAAGGAAATAAAGAAAATCAACTGATGATAAACTTAAGATTTTGAATGAAAACTCAGTATTTCAGAAAACCTGTGTTCGCCACCATGAGTTTGACAGCTTCCTGTTCCTTAAAGATGTTTTTGATGAGGTTGACAATTTTAATAACTGATTTTTAAATATTTTATAATAAATGTGTCAACATTTAAAATCTATGTAACTTGGTGAGCAAATATTTTTCAAGTAACCAATGTCTGATGCTATGAAATCATATACAGGTAAAAAGCTCTTCAAAGTGCCAAAAAACAATGGATTTTAATGTAACAGATGTGAAAAATATATTGACATTGTTTCAGAGTCTACCTTGCTACTAACCTTTAAGAAACAACTACTTGTTGATATTAGAGAGGAATATCCACAATTATCTGAAAAGGCTACGAAAATACTTCTTTATTTTCCAACTACATATCTGAATGAGGCTGGATTTTTCTTATGAAATAACATATGGTAACAAAATGAATGCAGAAGAATATATGAAAATCCAGCTGTCTTCTGTTAAGGCAGAGATTGCAAAAGAGACTTACAAAAATATAAAACAAACGACACTCATCTCTTTGAGTTTCTTTTTTGAAAAACATGATTGTTTTTCATTAAAAATATTATTTATATTAACAACTAATAGATGTCTATTGTTTTTTAAGTGAATTAATAAATATTTGAAAGTTTTCTCAATGTTAACTCCTAATATGGTAAATATTGATGTACATGACCCACAAACACTAAAGCTCTTTCAGGTCCTTAGTAATTTTGAGTGGAAAGGGATCTTGAGACCAAAGTTTGAGAACTGCAGTCCTAGAGAACGTAACCATCCAGATTTCCTATGAAACATGTCAATTGCTCATAGTTTGATAAGACCAAGACACATGTGTCAGTTCCCCAAATGTGGAAGCATTGTATAAGAGAGTTACCAATTTGAATTTTGGTAATACTGTGCAGTACAATTCATAAGATTGGCAGTGAATTCTTCCTTATTGCTTTTGGCTTTTCTTAAACCAGACCTTTTCTTTTCTTTCTTGAAAGCTCAGGGACTTAAGAGCAATGCTTTGAGGATATAGTTTACAAATACTAATGATGATTTACATTTGTATTGAATGTAATGGCTTTTGGTATATTTTTATTTCTATATCTCATTTCATACTCTGTGAAGTATGTTGACCAGGTCTATCTTTAGAGATAAAAAATTGAGCTGCTGCTGTACTCACTTCTCCAAGGATGACAGCTATTAAATGGCAAACAGAATTCAAGAGCAAATCTTCTGAAGTCAAATCCAGCTATATCCCACAAATATTGTTTCTTTCTTTTTCTTTGTTTCCGTCTCCCTCTCCCTCTCCCTCTCCCTCTCCCTCTCCCTCTCCCTCTCCCTCTCCCTCTCCCTCTCCCTCTCCCTCTCCCTCTCCCTCTCCTTCTCCCTCTCCCTCTCTCTCTCCTTTTTCCTCTCCCTCTCCCCTGCCTTGGTCCTCTCCCTCTCCCTGGCCCTCTCCCACTCCCTCTCTCTCTCTTCCTCTTCCTCTCTCTCTCCCTTCCTTTCTTTCTGTTTGGGCCATATTGCAATCCTATGAGGTAGGTAGGGTACAGACAATTATCTTGCCTTTTACAGATGAGACCCCCGAGACCATGAGTTAAGTAGAACTAGGGTTCGAACCTGGGGACGTCATGACCTCTCTTCCTTTTACTCTATTACCTCCCTTTTCCCCTCAAGTTATTTTAGGACTTCATAGAAAGTAAAAGTAGCTCTCCTTCCAAAAACAGTTGGAAAGCTCTGTTCTGCCAAGAACATGGTCTTTCTCTAAAACTTGACTACACATGGGGATCACAGTGCTCAGCTATTTGGAAGGGATCAATGCCAGCTTACACCCAGCAGCTTAATTCATGTCTATTTCTTCAACATACAGTCCAATGTATGTGAACACATAAAGAGAAAATGCATTTGTATTTTCTTAATTCTTCTTGGAATCAAGAATACAAATTCCGAGGATGTTTTAATAGTCAAAATCCTTTCCCCCACCCCCCACTGGCTGCAAAATTTGCCAGTAATGTAGTAGAAACTATTTTTTAAATCCTATATTTATCTTTTAAAAAACACTTTAGTGAGATGTAATTCACATACCAAACAATTCACCCATTTAAAATGTACAATTCAGTGTTTTTTGGTATATTCCACGAGTTGTGCAACTATTACCACAATTTTAGAATAATATTTTCGTTGCCCCGAAAAAACATCCTGTACCCATTAACAGTCAGTCACTCCCCATCCCCGAAGACCTCCAGCCCTAGGTAGCTTCCATTCCACTTTCTGTTTCCATAGATTTGCCTATTCTGGACCTTTCATATAAATGGAACCGTAAAATATTTATTCTTTGTGACTAGCTTTTTTCACTTACCATAGGTTCAATGTTCATTCATGGTGCAGCATGTATCAGTCATTTCTTTTTATTGTCAAATCTTTTTTGGCAAATTGAAATTGTGTATGAATATACCACATTCTGTTCATCCATTCATCAGTTGATAGACATTTGGGTTGTTTACACTGTGGTCTCTTATGAATAATGGTGCTATGAGCGGTCATGTACAAGTTCTTGTGGGGACATATGTCTTTGTTACTTTGGGGTCTATACCTAGACATGGAATTGCTGAGTCATGTGTTAACTATTTTTAATATTTTGAAGAATTGCCAGATTGTTTTCTAAAATAGTTGCATCATTTTACATTTCCACCAGCAACGTATAAGAGTTTCAGTTTCTCTATATCCTTGCTGACACTTGTTATTTTCTCTTTGACTATAGTCATACTACTTGATGTAAAGTGGTATCGCTCTCATTGTGGTTTTGATATGAACTTTTCTAATGGCTAATGGTGTTGAGCATCTTTTCATGTGCTTATTAGACATTTGTATGTGTTCTTTGGAGAATTGTCTATTCCGACCCTTTGCCCCTTTTTAAATTGGGTTGTTTGTCTTTATTATTGAATTGTAAGAGATCTTTATATAACCTAGACACAGGTCCCTTCTCAGATTGTAAATATTTTCTCCCCTCCCACCGGTTGTCTTTTTCACTTTCTTGATATATTGTCCTTTGAAGCACAAAAGTTTTCAGTTTTGATGAAGTCCAATTTTATCTATTTTTTCTTTTGTGCTTTTGGTATTATATCTAAGAAAGATTAGCCCGGGTACTTTTAGGTTTTCTTCTCTGTTTTATCTTGTATGTTTAGGTTTGTAATCCATTTTGAATTAATTTTTTTGTATAGTGTAAGGAAAGGATCCAACTTCATTCTTTTGCATGAAAATATCCAGTTGTCCCAGAAAAATTTGTTGAAAAGACTACTGTTTACCCATTGAATTGTGTTAGTACTCTTATTGAAAGTTAATTAACTATTATAAATGTGAGGATTTATTTCTCAACCATATCCTTATGCTAGTACTACCCTCTATCTTTTTTCTTTAAAAAATGTTTTCTAAATACAATAATGATACAGTACTACCCTCTATCTTTTTCTTTAAAAAATGTTTTCTAAATACAAGAATGATACATACAAAATATCATACAAAAATACAATACAATAATGATATATACCAATTGTAGAAGTTTAAAAAAGTACAAAAGAAGATAAAAGAAAAGAATTTTTAAAACAGTTCACAGTCTCACCATTCACATGCACCTTTTGGATTGTCCAAAATTTTTTGTCCTTTCCTTACATAGTTGAGATAACATTATATATGCTGCTGCTCTATATCTTTTTTTCCTTGAATACAAGCATGTCCCCAGCCCATTAAAAACTCTTAGTCGATATAAATATATTTTTTTAATTAAAGTTTATTGGGGTGACAATTGTTAGTAAATTTTTAATATGTAATATTTCATTTGTGTGCATATATAATTTATTTAACCATTCTTCTAATCTCAGACATTTGTTCTTCCATTAAAATAAGGAATAAGAACAATAAAATTGTTCTTCCTTTAAAATAAGGTTTTAGTTACCATATTAGATAACACAGATAGATACGTGTTTTGCATATACATATATTAATATATTTCTGCTCTGTAGAATGACATATACAGATGACATATAGTAACGTAAGTATTAAAGCAGTTTATTGTGGCAGAAATCCTGTCCCAAGCCTTTTTGTGGGCCCTACAGTGTTTCCACTAAACCAATTCAAACTTAAGCTTTATGCTGCAGATTTTCAGTCAAATCCTTATTTTGAAAGATGATGGTAATTAATTCATAATTAGTCAGTTTTGTGATTTTTTTCTCTTTAAGAGCAACCAAAATTTTATATAACTATTAATCATCAACATGAAACTATCTTCACAATACAGAAAAATAAAAGAAGCAAAAAGCCTGTTGGCTCACTGTTTACATACAGCAGAATGCACAGTATGAAACCATTTATGTAAAATTTTATCTAACTTATGTACGTATGCATATTTGCATAAACATTTAGAAAGATGGTTACCAAAATATTGCAATAGTTATCTCTGAGTAGTAGAATCCCAAGTGGTTTTTATTTTTCCCTTAATGCTTTTCTGTATTTTAAAACAAATTTATGCTGCAATTAAGTCATTTATATGATAAAATGTTATTCTTATTTTGGGGGGAAAAAAGAAAAAATATTACCTTAACTAAAGGCTCAGTGATAGTGAATTAGGTGTCTGAATTCTTTTCCTTCCTATACATGATACTCTCACTGATGCATCTAAAAAGGCAACATTTCCCCATTTTTTACTTATTCTTAACTTACATTTTTCTTATAATCAACTTCCACATATCTTCACCTCATTTCATATTTGTGGAATATAGGATTTCTTTATAACAAAGATTACACTGCATTTTGCATTTTATTTACTTAGCAAACACTTATTTAGTATTTATTGTGTTCCAGGCACTATGCTAAGTGCTTTACAAATATTATCTAATCCTCCTAACAACTCTAAGAGATAGGAATTATACCTATAATTATAGGTGTCATTATTGTCCCCATTTTACAGATGAGGACACTGAGGTACAGAGAGATTAAGTAACTTATCCAAAATCATATAGCTAAAGTGACAGAACTGACATTTGAACCCTTGCAGTCTAGATCCATAATACTTTTTCTTAAACATTCAGCTATGCTAAATTTATTTTAGTTCATTCTATTCCAGAATTTTGGCTTTTACTTGATAAATTTACATTAATTAGCTAACTAATTTTATCTTCCGTGAAAACCCAAGCCTGCACATTTTAACATATTTTTCTCAAAATTTACATATAATAAATTGTGAAGTTAATGTTCTTAAATAGCTTAAACCTAAGCTATGCCGGTCGCTTCGATGCCAACTGAAATCAGACCAAATTCATTTTTCATATATATTATTTCTCATTCATTTCATGAGGCTCAACCATAAAAAAAATACTAGAATTTATATTCTACCTTCTCTAAACTGAGCACTGCATATTTCATTTCAGTTGAGGTTCATTCTTTAAATATTTTTCTCCCAACAAAAAAGTCACTTGTGGTGGTGCTTTGGAAAAGGCTAACATCATTACTGAATAAGCAATTTATTTCTTTAATTGAAGAAAATAATATGTCAGCTTAAAATAGTAAAATATGTAAAAAGATAAAGTGAATCTTTTAAAACAACTAGGATAAAGGAAGAGATAGAAGTTATCAAATGCTAAACCACATAAGGTGCCAAATTTATACTTCGCTCTTAGGTCGCCACAGATAAAAGGGAAAACTGTTATTAATATGTCTCTTTCCATGTGATAAAAAGAAACCTGCAAGTAGGGTCCCCTGAACTGAGAGTCAGAAGATTAGGATCTGAATTTCTTTGCTCACTCTTCAGAGACTGAGTTTATCTAAATGCAAAATGGAGGTAATAATACAAAGACTTTTAGAGCTTTTGCAAAGGATAAAAGAGGTAATAGAAGTGAAAGATCACTATACCCTAAATAAGCTGTATAAATGTAAGTTATAGTTGTTTTATTTTTCATTTGGAAAGATATTTTTGGTGTTGGATTTTTAGTTTCAGTTTAAAGTGGGGGAAAATGTCCAAATGAGGTAAAAATAAATTGCTTTATGTTGTCAATTTTATCATTCTCAGCATTTGAAGAGTACAGTAATCACAGCTAACATATCACTAAAAATGTCTAATAAACTGATTAATAGCTGATACGGTTCTTAAAATTAGTAATGAATACAACCACGGTGAGCACGTCTTGTAATTGCAGAAGTCTAACGTCACTTGTATTCATCTTTTGTTACCGGTATATATTGAGTATTACAATTTTAATATAGTTTTTTCCTTTCTTAAAATGTGTATACATGTTTTTGGCACCCTCTGTATTAGTACATGCATTTGGTTATTTACTTAGGATAAATACCTAATTGGTAGTCACAGAATATATACATTTCAGAGTCTTATGTATCTGTGTCTTTACCCTTTTGCCAATATTGTGTGTTATTATTCTTATATATAAGAGAAGAAACATATTACTATGCTTTTATTTATAGTTCTTTGTTAGTGAATGTTAAATTCATGTATTTCATATATTTATTTGCTGTTTCAAGTTCTTTTGTGAATAACTGATAACACTTCTATGCCTTTTAAAAATATATAGGTAGACTGTAGAATCCACAAAATGATGTAAGATCAAAGGAAATAATTCATAGGCTTTGCAACTAAGTGTGAAGAATTTGCTAAGTCACGGACTTATGTCAGCCTTTATTTCTCTATTTTTACATCCTTTCTTCCCCCAGTTCCCTCTAGGATAGTCAGTTCCCTTGCTATGTAAAAACAGTCTGTCAGTAGAGAAAAGGCTGGATTGAAAACAGCTTTTGTAAAAGGCATCTAAACTCCCATCTCCCACTGTCTCATTTCTTCATACTTTTCCTCTGCTTCGCACTTTTCATCTGCTGTAAAATATTTTTCTTTCATCTGAGTCCTATGGCTGGTATGACTGTTTCTCTTTACTCTCTTACTGTTTCTATGGCTGCAAGTAGGGCTGACTGATCGCTTTCTCTGTGTTAGGTGCTGGGCTAGGCATTGAGGGGACAAGAATGAATAAGTTTGGTTCCTACGCCTGGTGCTTACCTTCTGGTCAGGGTGGCATTACAATGTAGTATGTGCTAATGATAGAGATACGTGAACACTTCTTTGGAAAGTATTTCTAAAGGAAACATGCAAGCTGGGCCTGTAAGGCTTCACAGTTTGCTCTCAAAGAAGTAAGTAAGAGGTAAGGGGAGTGGAGAGAAGAAGTAGTCTCTCTTGCAGATGTACTAGTCTGAGCAAAGCTCGGAGGTGACATACATACTGGGATCAGTCAGGGTCTCTCCCTGAGGCCTCTTGATGACATGACTTACTCTGTGTTCCTGGGCAATAAAGCCCTTGTCTCACTGTCACCTCATCTGCATTTATAAGCTATGACATGTTACCCTTATGGGACATCGCATTTTTAATCAGGTGGAATATTGCATTCCTAGATCACTGCCCCCAAATTTAGCAGTATTCTTTGTTTTGCTGTTATTAAACGGATGATATTTTTAACTCATTACGTAAATAAAGTGAGGCCATTTTAGGACTATAAAAAATGTGCTATATATTCAAAGTATTAATACAAACTTCCTCTTATTCTGTTCATCCTTATGAAAACAAACTGAGTCAGGCTTTGATTTACTTGAATTAAGGATGGTAGATTGGGCTTTGAGTATTAAACTTTTATCTCTGTTGCATACTATAATAATGATACAGATAATAAAATTTATAGCCTAGCATTATTCAGGTCGCAGGGCACTTTTCCTTATAATCTCCCATAACCCTATGAAGTATAGAATTTCTGTTGTCCTCTTTTGCTAACAGGGAAACTAAGCTTTGGAGAAGTTAAGTGTACAACCTGAGGGTCACACAGATCTTTTAAGTGGTAGAGCCAAAAGTTGGTCCTAGGTCATCTGGTTCAAAACCCAGGATCTCTAACTTTTAGGAGAATACCATAGTTGATTTGAAATTCTAGATTTTGAAACTTTTGACTATATTTTGTTAATTCATCTTTTAAAAATTGAGACAGAGAAAAAGAGTTATCCTCTCTAACAGAGCCACAGTTATCTGTGGTTAGACCCGAATTGTAGTCCTATATTTACAACAATAACTTTGTAGGTACTTGTATAAGTTGTCAGTTTAAAAAGATCTGTATATTATAAACTCAAACAAGCATTTTTCTTTTAAATAACTTGGGTAGACACAATGGAAATAATGAAATTTTGTCATCCATGGTCTCCAAAAACATGGATGAGATGATTTAATGGAAAGAACATAATACTAACAATTAGAAATTTCAGTATTCTGTTCCATCTCTTTTAACTTGCTGACACCTTGGGCAGATGGTTTCTTTCTACTGGGCTTAGTAGATCTCATCTAAAGAATAAAGAAGTTGAGCTTTCTGTACTCTGAGGTCCATATCAATCCTAATATTCCTTGAATCTGTGCTTCTTTATCACTCATATTTCAGTCGGTTCGTTGCTTTTTTTTTAAAAAAAAATCATTACCTTCAAGTTTTTTTTTTACTTACCACAACATCATCAAAAAGATTAAGATTTTCTAAGATACAATTTACAAACAGTATGCTCTATGTTGGTAATTTTGTTTATAGAAAATAAGCTGAGATTTATGGAGTACCATACCCGGCAAATAACAGGTCAATATGAGTCCAATACAGTGTGGACTAATATGGAATAATAATGATAATACCACCATACATTTATGTAGTGTTTTATAGTTTTCAAAGGACACAAAAAGCTTATAAATTGATCCTCACAATTTCTTCTCTGAAGTAGATTTAATAAGAATTTTCACCCTCAATTCAGTAATTCTTCTTAGGAACTCTCTCATAAAGAAATAACTCTAACTTCCTGAAAACAGTTAAAAGACATTTATCTTAACTGAAAATAGCTATCTAGGGATAGGTTAAACATAAACTAAGGAACATCCACAGCCATTAAAATTTTTATGAACATTAGGTAATAGCATAGAAATATATTTGTTATTAGTGGAGAAAGGAGGATATGGAGTGGAATACACAGTATGATTACAGTTATTAAAATTTTAAAGGTACCAGACAAACATTTACTGTTTATCAGGAAGGAAAATACTGTCCAGATGTCGCCAAAATTGTGATTATGTTTATTTAGTGGGATTTCAGGTAGTCTTTCTACTTATCTTTTTATTTCTGATTTTTTTTTCGAGTACATATTCTTTTATAATAAAATACATATATATATATATATATATGCATAAAATAACAACTTAATTTCAGATAAATCTGAGGCCTAGTGAGGTTTCTTGACATTCTCAAAATGACACAAATGGCTTCATGGTGAACCTGGGACTAGAAACCAGGTTTTGTAATCTATCTATTAGTGTTTGTCTTCTACCATCAAATTACCGTGTTTCTCTGAAAAAAAAAGACCTTTCTTTTAAAACAAAAATTAATATAAGACCTGGTCTTATTTTAAAATAATGTAAAACCAGGTATAATATAATATAATATAATATAATATAATATAATATAATATAATATAATATAATATAATATCAAGTCTTATATAATATACCAAGTCTTATATAAGACTCGGTCTTATATTAATTTTTGCTTCAAAAGACGCATTAGAGCTGATGGTCTGGCTAAGTCTTATTTTCAGGGAAACACGGTATATGATATACCAGCAGATGTAAAGATTCCAACTTAAAAAAGGTTTCCTATTGCAACTTTTAAGAGGTTTCTCTTAATAGTGTGTAGTTCCCCTTTGATATTGATTAGTTCTTAGTAAAATGAACAAAACTTTTTTTTCATACTTTCTAAAACACGGCCGTTCTTCCCCTGGCTGAGTAGATTTCAGGGCAGTAAATGCGGTTAGGAGCACAGACACACAGACATGGGTTCAATTCCTCATTCAGTGTTGCCACTTGATAACTGGCACTGTCTAAGAAATTTCTCGCTGGGCCTCAATGTTCGAATTTAGACAGTGGGGTTCACAGAGCTCTATTGTGTAACAGTGTTAGGGACTGTTTCGAAAGTGCTCTAACATTTCTATCTTTGTCCCCTTATGTTCACATTTAGATAATAGTCGTCTATTATTGTTTCCAGATTGTCTCACAAAGCAGCTTAAGAAAGAATGTCTAAGAAAGAATGTCTTAGAAAGAGCCCTGGGTTGTGTGCTAGCTTCAGAGTTGCCTCTAACTCTTTGGTTCTTTTACTCAGTATGCCTCTTACTCACTGTTACATTATGCAAGTCTCTTGATCTTTCTAAGCACTAGATCCTTTTTCTAAAATAAGGAAGTTAAAGTAAATAACCTCTCCATTTCCTTCTAGCTGTAATCTATGATTCCTCCCCATCTTGTTTGAGCACATACATGATTTAAAAAAAAAACACAAAACACAATAAATTGCTTACTCTTAAAGTAGAGCTGAAAGAGGTGTAAATTGATAAAATCATTTTAGAAAACAACTTGGCATTATCCAGTGAACTTGAAGATATGCATATGAGAATGTTTATGGCAGTGCTATTCCTAATGGCCAAAGACTAGAAACAACTTAAAACCTGTCAGCAATGTGGTTATCATTAATCATGATATGTAATCCATGATTATGTAATAGAATGCTGTACAGCCATGAAACCATAGCTATATGCAATAAGAAGGACGAATTTCATAAACATAATGTTGAATAAAAGGAGCAAAAGAGGATCTCCACAATGTTCTTCTATTTATGTGTAGTTCAAAAATAGGCAAGATTAAACTATATTTTAGGAGTGGAAACTATACAAAAAACAAGGATAGTGGCTGCCGGTAGGCAAGAGAAGGGGTTACAATGAGAAAAGGGCTCAAGGGGAGCTTGGGGTGCGAGCAGCAGCATTCTGCCTTTTGACTGAGTGGTGGTTTCCCAGGGCTTCACTTTATAATGATAACAATACATATATGTGTTTTAAGCATTTTCCTATATGTGTTCTATCTTCACATTAAAAATTATGGGATAACAGCAATAAAAAAGTATGTATGACACCATTTCACTGAATTCTTGTAGTCTCTGAGAAATATTTATCATTGCTAAGGAATTGATATTTCATTGTCATATACCAGAAAAAAAAGAATTTTGAACTGGAGCACTTGGAAGTTTATCTTAGCTTTACAGATGCGAATATTTGTTTTTATTGACTATCCATCTATATGCAAAACACTTTTTATTCTTTATCCCTAATCTTCACAATAACCCTTTCAGGTTTTCATTGTTACCCTCATTTTATAAATAAGGAAACTGAGGCTTAGGGTAATTAAATAACTCCTGGTGGAGGAGGAATTTTAAATAAATCACTGAAACAAATCTGCATGGAGTAGTTTTTACATTTTTTGGAAACATCATTTGGGAGTACTTTAAGTACATGTAATATAAAAATAAGCTCTGAATAAATGAATAGACTTGAGTTTTGGATAGATATCTTTTCTTAAAATATGCCTAAAAGAATAAAAGATTTTGCACATGCCTAGTAGTAAATTTGGTCATTTACCACTTGTAGGTCAAACCCTTGCACTGAGTGTTGAAATTGAACCAAATTAGAAGAGAAAGTGAGAGAAATGATGTCTATATTTTTGATAAACTAATTGTGGTGGTCACTTTGTCCAAAGTTTGCTGAATTATAACCACTAAACTAACCACGAAAAGGAAATTACTTTGTATAGCCAAGCCAAGCCGGAAAAAAAGGGTTTTAGATTTAGTTTGTAATGTCACTTAGGATTCTTCTTAAAGGCTTGTGAACCTTCACCTTCTTTTAATAAGCCTTCATAATGACGAGATCCCCTGAGAATGAAATCATCTGAGAGGAATGTGCCCATGCCTTAAAATTTGATAAACATCACTTCATGGTATTTAGGAGATTAAAAGAGACTTAAAACACGTAAATGTTACTTTCAGGTTATTATAGCCAAGGAAGCCTGTGGCCCAGCTATCAAAACAGCTTAGCTTCAGCAAGTTCCAAGCAGTGGATTTAGCCAAATTGGTGAGCCCTGCTTTAGTACTGACTGCAACTGTCTTTCGAGTTGACCTTTAACTTGTGATATAAAATATAATTGTTTCATCTCTGAGGCATATTTATGTGTCCCTTTGCCCTGACACTAATTCATCATTTGCTTTATAGTAATTCCATTCAGGCATCACCATCAAGCCCCGTTAAAGGCTACTAACGGATGTGAGTAGATATATTTCCTAATCAGTGACATTAGTTTATATCTCCTTATTAAGATACCCATTAAATTCATACTTCGGAGAGATAACACGAACACTAATGCACTTTACATCTTCCATCAGTGCTTTTTTATTTATTTCTATAAAGGAGTTATTAATATCTGAATTTAAGAGTCCAAGAGAATGCAAAGCTTTTAGCAATGGTCTAAGATCTTTCATTCTGGTAAGATGTGGAAGATGTGAAAAGCAAAGACATTCATTATTATGTTGTCATTTTTATTCTCTTTCTCTCCCTAAAACATAGCCATTAAAATGTAATTTATTTTCAAAGTTAATTAATATCTTACTTTTATATAATCTCTTTTTCTAAACAAAATACATTATCCTACTTCCCTGTACTTTATGTTATCTCGGTTTTCTAATTTTAATCTGAAGCTCAAGATGTATACAGAGTTGTATGTATCTTTTGGCTATACCAGCCAAAAAGTATTAATTGAATGTATTATGTTAGGCTCTGGGGGGTGAGGAAGTATGAAAGAAGTTAGCCCATATGACAAATAGTCTGCATATGTATAAAATCTAATTATTCTGATGAATTCCCCCATCACGTCGCCTTAACCAGACTAGATATCAGTAACTAACTCTCAATTCCATTTACTATCATATCCATTTGAGACATTTGCAAAGTTACTAATATGACTTTCCTTGAAGAATTCATCAGTTACTGCCTACAGGGACTGTGACAACACCATGGCAGTGGCACCCTTTTGTTTTGCTTTGGGTTTTTCGCTATTCTTGCTTTTTCTAAATTGGCACTATGAAGTTAATACCAAGAAGTGGCAGTTTTGCAAATCTGCAAGCACACACACTTCTACCAGTCTAACTACGAACATCATTTCGTTTTGCCTTTGGTCCTTACTCTTAGTGTGTTATCCAGATGCAGAAAGAGAAAGTTAGGCAGCGGCATCCTTTTTAATTTTCTCCTTGTGTCAAACTTCCTTTAACTGTGAGTAAAGTGCAATGTCTTAGACTCGCTGTAGTTAATTCTATACTATCATTCTCTTCCCCCAATATAGTCACATGGCTCAATATCAGGACCTACATTTAGTAGCTACATAGTTTAGATTCAACAAAAGGCATCCTTCAAGAGGGGATTAGATGTACAAAGATTTGTTGGAGGATGAAGCGCTAGGTCATTGCAGATGTCATACTTGTAGAGGAGAGAGAGAAGGAAGAAGGACTGGGTAGGAAGAGTCTTGGACTGCAACTCAGTTCTAAGAAAGATTCATCCAGGCTGATGGGAAGTCCTCAAGCCAAAGTTGCCCACTGGAGAAGTCCCATGTCTCACCCAGGTGGGCCTGTCTTCCACCTCTACTGTGCAGTCATTGGCTGAGAGCTGCCTGCAGGAAGGGTGGCATGAGTGCAGTGGGGACCCAGAGGTACAGTCGCTCAACCATCAGTTACACTCCCTACCACAAGAGATCTAAGGGGCATATTTCATGGCCTCTATACTAGTCGCATGACTTAAAATAAGTTCAGCACCTCTCTGAACCTTAGTTCCGGAGACAAATACTGCCAATGCAGGGTTATTATAAAGATTAAATATAATACGTGTAAAAACCTTGGAACATAATAAATACTTAATAAACATTAGCTCCCTTTATGCCCCCCCTCCCCCTTCTACTAGCATGTGATTATTTTCTGATTTATTTTTCTTAGAAAAACACCATTAGGGTACAAATTGTGCTGCGGTTGTTTATACCAGCGCTGCTAAAAGTGTGGTCCACAGACCAGGCAGTCTGCAGAGCTGCTCACTGCCAGCCTACAGCAAGATAAGGAACTCAGACCACCTGTGAATCAACTGTGTCATAAACACACTGCTTAGTTCGGATGCATTTTTTTTTTCCATCTCAAGACATTTGGAAGGAAGGAGCACATTTATTGATATTCTGGCACTAGCTCCTTGTTTATTGCATATTCAGGTGCTTTGAGTTTCATTGGAGTTTAGTCAAATATGAAAGCAAACTATAGTATCCTTTTAATGATCAGATTTTCTTTTTCACTGTGTGTGAGGCTCTATCATGTGTCTTTCTGCTTGTCTGCTACTCCAAGAGGAAGCCACTCCCAAGCTAGGCTTTGGCAACTCCTGTTCCTGTGGCGATTGCAGACAATGCACCTTTAGCGTTTGTTGGCTTCAGGGTCTGTGATCAAATGTCAAAGCAGGCAGGTTTGTCATTGTCATATGTCATTTTTCCACCTGATTTACCAGCATCTATTTATCGAGCTCCTGCTGCCTGCCAGATACCACGTGCCTGCTGGCACCCAGTGCTCTCACACTGCTGTCACAGCGTTGCTGAGCCCCAAGTTGTGGTGTCCTCACCAAAACCCACTTTCCCTCACAGTCCAGAGTTCTCGAAGTCCCATTCCCTCTGTAAGCAGGTACGTACTGACTAATAGGAAAGAAATCTGATTTAAATAATTAATACAAAGATGACGTACCTCCTCGTTATGTATTTATAATTTAAAGTTTGAGCCTCTTAATGGAACTATATAAGACATATTTTTGAACTGTGGATGCCCTAGTTGAATCCGTGAGTGAGAATCTTTCTTTAGTTCTTTTCACCATGTAGTCCAAAAATACCTGTAAAGCGGCTGACCTCTCCCCAAAAGTGGGTGTTGGATTTTCCTATAGTTTTATGTTGTGTTTGGTAACCATCTTCCATGTAATAACTTTGGGCAAGGAGATAGGAATCCCGGAAGTCAATCAGATCTATGTCTTATGTGTGTAAGGATTTAAAATACAGGTTTTGTATTGTTTTTCATTGCAGGTATCCATTCATATTTGAAGCTATTAATAATTATTGTAGGTGTAGTTGGGGTATATTTTATTTCCTACTTATTCCCAGATCTTGATGGCTTGTTAACATGATGTACTAGACCAGGAATATCTAGTTTGGCTTTCATACTTTTAAAAACGAAAGTGCATGTTTCATAAAATTAAAACATCCCAAGAGTCAGTTAATATAAAGTAATGCTTTACCAAGGTCATAAGTGATTTAATATAAAAGATTATATTTTATCATAACCATAACAGATTTAGCAAAACCTAGGCAGACAAATTGCTAGTTTAGGAATGATCTGAACTTACTTTTCCCCAAAAAACAAAACCCACGAGATTGTGTATATATATATACATATATGGCAACAGGCATTATTTCATTGATCCCCAAGGTTGTGGCTCTAGCAGCAGCTATTATAACATGCTTTGTTTTTATTATTACACTGTTTAGTTAGTCATCCAAATTCTAGCCGTTTGTGTTTATAGCAAGAAATAGCATCCCAGTCCAAGCAGCACAGCTAGTCATACCTTTTTATTGATGTAATTTGACTTATTTTGGTTCCTTTCCTAGTGTCTAACATTTTGTGAAACCCTAACATAAATTATTGGCTTGTATAATCCACTGCATCACCCTCACCCAGAGATTTGCTGCCTGTGCAGTTCCTTAATTTTCAAGTGTGAGAGATTTATTTTTCCTTAGTGGGTCCTAATGTTTCTACGCGCGCATGCGCGCGCGCACACACACGTGAATGTGTGTGGGTACACAGGAATGCCAATGAGAAATTTAAACGTATTCTTGGTCAATGCCTGCCCGAGATGCTGGAAACATCTTTAAGCTTATAGATAACTGGCTGCTATTTTCTTACATTGACCTGATCATGGGCAGTATGGTGGGAGTCTTAAATTTTGATCCAGTTTTTCTTGTTTTTCCTGTTCTGACTAATCAGGACTCTGTACACTTCATGTCCTCTGTGAATACCTGTTGACTCATAATTGAGTAATTGATAGTCTATAAGCCAATGTAAACGGCTAAGATACTATCACAAATATTGTGATACAGCACCCTATAAGATAGATGGGATTATCCCCACTTTACAGATGACGACTTTCAAAGTTCAGAAAAATTAAACAACTTACCCCAAGTCAGTTTATAAAAATGAAGGATCGAGATACTTTATCAAAAACATTTTTATGTACATTATTTTATTTGATCCCTACAATAGTCCTTAAGGTGGACAGGATACCGTGTTTCCTTGAAAATAAGACCTCGCCAGACAATTAGCTCTAATGTGTCGTTTAGAGCAAAAATTAATATAAGACCCGGTATTATATTATATTATATTATATTATATTATATTATATTATATTATATTATACTATATTATACTATATTATACTATATTATATAAAATCCAGTCTTATAGTAAAATAAAATGGGGTCTTATATTAATTTTTGCTCCAAAAGACACATCAGAGCTGATTGTCCGGCTAGGTCTTATTTTCAGGGAAACACAGTAAATTCTTTTTTATTCCCATTTTAGACTGAGTAAAGAGGTTTAGTAACTTGCCTAATGTCACTCCAGTGGACTGGTTCGATCCAGGACTATATTCTAAACCCTGATATTACTTGCATTTGTACAAGTTTACAGGCCAGTGAAGGCCTTGATTACACTTTTGTAGTGCCTTTGTGGCTTCCCATTGGCTGATTTTTGTTAAGAGATTCTTCATTGCCTCCAAGGTAGTGTCCTTGCTCAAATGCTTGTTTGGCATTCAAGTAAGCACTCCCGTAATGAGAAAGAACAGTACGGGTGGCGGGCTTGCAAATCTGTTCATATCAAACTTGCTTAAAACCTTGTAAATAGTTTTCTGTAGGCTACCTGTCCACAACCCTCCCCCCTCAAGAAGAAAAAAGAAAACTAGCATGGCAAAGACTTCACATGATCTGTCTTCTTCCTCCCTTTTCAGCCTCACCTCCTGCTGCCATTAACCCTAAAACCCCTGCCACTGGCCCTGTGTGCCAGGAGAGCTGAACCGCTTCTCTGAGGTGAGGCCCCCCTTCTGCTTTGCCTGCAATCTCCCCTGTCATCCATATGCTAAAATTCTATTCCTACTCCACTATCGAGCT
Organism: Rhinolophus hipposideros; assembly: GCF_964194185.1. Classification (NCBI taxonomy): domain Eukaryota; kingdom Metazoa; phylum Chordata; class Mammalia; order Chiroptera; family Rhinolophidae; genus Rhinolophus; species Rhinolophus hipposideros. The sequence continues at coordinate 49,300,693 of NC_138056.1, forward strand.
AGGCCATCTTCTCTATGAAGTCTTTCTCTAGCCTCCTGAACAAAGTTACCATTCATCTTTTGTTCTCCCTGCTGAACTTTTTAAAAAAAAAAATCAATCATATATATCAATATTCTTATATTTCTGTTATTATTTGTTGTGCGTGTATGTCTCTCCTACTGGGCAAATAAGCTCTTTAAGGGCCAGATATGGAAGCTTATTCATCCCTTTATCCTAACACAATGCCTAGCACATAAAATGGACTCGGAAAGGTTTGTGCATGGAAGACAGAATTAAATCAGTGACCTTCCTACTTGGACTAAGAACAAGAATTCAACACTGAAAGGAATAGCTTGCCATTTGAACGGAGAGGGGGAGCACATTTGTACCAGATGAAATTACTGCCTTCAGTTATAAATGTGCTTGGAAGATAACGCAGTGCTTTGAGAAGTGGAGTGAGATTAAGGAGAGATTATACAATAAGTGAGCAATTTTCCCAAAACATATGCCTTTGATAATAAGTTGTTATAAGTTCCTGAGCGCCATTTTCTCTTCTTATAGTCAGAGAGCTGACAAATGTTTTCAAAGTGTTATCGGCATTTTCTAATAGTTTGTCTTTCGCAGACAATTTTAGTTATTTCAGATGCAGTAGTAAATTACTTATATGTAATTAAACTAGTGTATATGTAACGTCAATATAGGACATTTTGGTACCAACCCAACAAGGATGCATGACATGTTGCCATTTGAAAATCTGAAAATCGAGGGGATGAGGTTCTGTCTTTAGATAACTTAGCCCTAGAGCTCTAGCCTAAAACACTTTTTTTGTTTTTATTTTATAAAAATTATACATACTGTTAGTTTAAAGAGTCAGATAGTTCCTTAAGGCTTATGAAAAACAGTATTTTCCCTGGTTCCCCAAAGGTACCACTTCAACAATTTAAATTTACTATGATTCTCTTAGTATTTGCCTCAAATTACTAAATAACCTGATAATATTGCTACTTCTTGGGTTTTATTTTAGGATTATGATCAGTAGTAGATGAGAATTTAGCTCCCCTTTATCACCTCTTTACTACATTCATATCCCCTTTCTGTTAGTAACTTATATATAACCTAACAGTATCGGTTACTATTCAAGTTACTGCATCTCTGTCAGTCCCACTCAGAGATAAGCCGTGCAGTATACTGTGATTACTTTTTTCCTACCTGATGTTTTTTTGTTTTCTTTGGAGGTTATAATCCTCTTTGATTAGTGTGCAGTGTGTTTATAACTGGTTCCACCCCAAATTCTCTTACCACCAGTTACCTAAATCTCTCAAGATGTTCAGACACATCAGATACACCATCAATTACATGTCAGCTATTCAATTTCATCTTTGGAAGAAATCTCTCCTGGAGCCTTCTGACCCACTCCACTCTGTGTGATTGCCTCTATGCTTTTATCATAATCCTAAGGATTCTCATCTCTTCTCACATGTTGAAATTAGTTTCCTGGATGGTTCCCAGGTCTTACTCTATCTCAGTTTACTCTCTGACGTTTTTGGAGTTTATGTTCCTATAGCTTCCTAAGAAAGGGTACATGGAGGTAAACTTCAGTGACTTTGTAAATCTGAAAATATCTTTATTTTTCTTTGGCTGGATATGGAATTTTAGGCTGGAAATAATTTCCTTAAGAATTTTGAAGTCTGTTGTTTTTGCTTTATAGGGGGGTGGTAGATGAGGGTAAGGGGGATCAAATATATAGTGATGGAAGGAGAACTGACTCTGGTGGTGAGCACACAATGGGATTTATAGATGATGTATTACAGAATTGTACACCTGAAATCTATATAACTTTACTAACAATTGTCACCCCAATAAACTTTAATTTAAAAAAAGAATTTTGAAGTCATTGTTCAATTATATTTAGTGTCCAATGTGTCTTTTGAAAAACCTAAAAATATTTGATGCCTGTTTTCTGTATGTGATCTGTTTATTTACTTACTTTGTTTTGCTTTGTTTTGTTTTCTTTCTATAAATATGTAGAAACTCCTCTTGTCCCCAGTGTTTTGAAGGCCCAGGCTAATGGGCCTTTGTATGGGTTTATTTTTTTGTCCATTGTGCTGGGTACTCAGTGGATCTTTTCTTTTCTTTTTTTTTAATTTATTGGGGTGACAATTGTTAGTGAAATTACATAGATTTCAGGTGTACAATTCTATATTACATCATCTATAAATCCCATTGTGTGTTCACCACCCAGAGTCAGTTCTCCTTCCATCACCATATATTTGATGCCTCAGTGGGTCTTTTCAATCCGAAAATTGAACTCATCAAACTGGGAAATTTTCTTGAATTATTTAATTGATGATTTCTTCTCTTTTATTTTCTCATCTCTTTTTTTTGGACTTCTGTTATTTAGATGTTAGATGTCCTGCATTTATCCTCTAATGTTCTTTTCTCTCTTGTTTTCCATCTCTTTGTCTTTTTATTCTACCTCCTGATAGATTCCCTTAACTTTTTGTTATGCTCCTGTTTTTTGTTTTTCATATTCTGCTTTCATATTTTAAATTTCTAAGAGCACTTTTTCTCTGAATAGCATGCTGGTTTTTGTTGATTGTGTCTGTGTGTGTGTGTAGTATCTTATCTGTCTGAGCATTTTAGCAATTTCTAAATTTTTTTATTGTTTTTGGTTTGATCTTGATATATTATTTTCATTGGAGGCTTTTCTTAGACGTTTGGTGATACTTGATTGCATATTTAATTTTAAGAGGAAAGGACTAGAAAATATTGGAAGCTCTTAGTGTGTGGATAGAGGCTGTCAATTGTGGGGTTCACTGTAGGGTAATGTGGCTGGGCTCTTTACCTTGGGGAACACTTAATGTCATTCTCCTTAAGTCTTTTCTCTTTGGCTTGTCAAGAGTCTTTCAGTTATCTGCCTATAAAATACCAGCCTGTAAACTATCTGCCTGTTTTCTGGAAGCAGACTTGGGAGGTGGGAGAAGAGGCCTGGGGTGTCTCAGCATTGAATGTGCATTTGTTTACTTGATCACCTTGTTTCCAATACATTGCCTTTGTTCTTAATTGGACTGATGTTTCCTTCTCCAAAGAATAAAATTCTAATTTATGTGCCAGGGTGTGGGAGGAATTGTTGCCCAGCTCTGTGGAGTTGGGATGGGATCTGGAGATAGAATTGTCTTACAGATTTTTAACCCATCTTCCTGTTCTTAACCCCCATTTTACTGCCACTTCAGGAAGCGCATGGGGCCACCAGTGCCTGGGCCTTAATGGGGTTCTTGAAGCGTAGCTCAGGCTGCTTCTCAACGCCCCTTTTCTGACTTAGAGCTCACCTTTCTTAAGCCCATCCAGTTCGTCACCACTTGCCCATTTACTTTTCAGCTTCCAAAATTTTGTTGCTGTTATATCTTCTCCTATTCTCTGTCTTTCTTTTATGTATCTATAAGCAAAATACATAAAGGGAACAACAATTTAAAACACTACTGTCTTCTCGTTGGAAACAATGGAAGCATGAAGATAGAAAATCCCACGACTGATACGTTATTGGAGTTTCAGAGGTTACAAAAGTAAATGTGCACATTCAGTCTGCCATCTTAACCCACATGTGCCCAAAAGAAGTTTTTAAATGGAGGGAGGAGGATTTTTAAAGGGATAAGAAAACAATGAACTTTAAAATGTTTTCTGTATTTTAACCAAATTCAGCCCAATTTTATTGTTTTTCCAACGGGAGAAGAATGAGAGCCAAATACGTACAACTAATGACTGTCCCACAACCAGGCTTTTCTGAATATTTGTCTTTTCCAGCTCAAGAATTAAAGTCCAGAGAGTCACAGAACTTAGAGATCAGAAATATCTCTTCTAATTTCCAACACCTTTCTACAGCATTCTTAAGAGCTACTCATCATGCTTCTGCTTAAAACTAATTGATGGGGAATGTATTACCTTCTGAGACAGTTCATACATTTAGACTGTTCGTGAAGAGAGGGAAGGAGGGTGGGAGACTGGTTCTGTCTCTCTGTAATGTTTCTCCATAATATACATGCTATAAAGAAGGTAAACAGTTTCACGGGAATAGCATTATATAATGTTCATGGGCTTTAAATCAGATAGGCCAGTGTTTGGTTTTATTAGTTGTGTGACCTTTAGGAATTACTTAACCCTCCAAACCTGTATCTTCTTCTGAGAAGCAAAGATAATAATACTTAGAGAGTTTACAAACTTTGAATAAGATACATCGTTAAAGAACCTGGCAAAGAGCTTGGCACATAGCAGCTGCTCACTAAGTGATAACATTATTCTTCTTGCTGGTTCAGTCAGGGAAAGCTTTGCAGTGTGTAACATTTGACTAAACCTGAAGAAAGGGTAAGATTTTAATAGAGAAAGCCAGAAATGGAAAGGACTAGGATAGGCCTTCCAGACTGAAGGAAAAGCATGACAAAGGCATACTGTGTTTCCCCGAAAATAAGACCTAGCCGGACAATCAGCTCTAATGCATCTTTTGGAGCAAAAACTAATATAAGAGTCAGTCTTGTTTTACTATAATATAAGACTGGGTCTTATATAACACCGGGTCTTATATTAATTTTTGCTCCAACAGACACATTAGAGCTGATTGTCTGGTTAGGTCTTATTTGGGGGGAAATATGGTAGCTGTGTCAGAGAATCAAAGGATGAGGCTTTTTTAAGGAATGGCAAATATTTCTAGGTGTTTGGATTGTAGAGCACATGGAAGGGATCCAATATAATGTGAGTGAAGCTGGGAAGGTTTTGACACAGAGCACCTTAGCAAAAAAAGAAAAAAAGAAAGTTGGTGTTCTCACATGTTGCAGCACTCTTGAGACACAGACAAAACAGAGATCTACTGGGCAATCAAGGATCCCTTCTCTGGTGAAGCTTACTTAATATGGCTTTTGAACAACTTGGTCTGATAGAGATCAAAATTGTGATGGGAGTTATTTACAAACCTGAAAAATGTATGGTAAGTATATAGTTATTCTAGACAAGTCAAAATCGTAAGTAAAGAATATATCCAAGGGAAGGAGATAGCTATCTTCCTATTTGAAAGGCTGTCTGGGGGAGGAAGGAGTAAAATTAAACCTTGCTGATGGATTAAATTAATACAAATAGAAATCAGGGGAAATTTTTAGCTCACGTGAGAAGTAGTATTTTTTAGCAGAACTGCCCAACTATGGAATAGAAAGAACGCTTGGGGATGAATTAAGTATCTCGTCATTAGAGGGGTGCATACTAAAGCTACGTGACTGTCAAGCACCCTGCAGAAAATGAGTCTGTTCTGTGCAAAGGTCAAACCAAGTGCCTTTGGAGGTTATGCTCTGTTCTGTAGGATTCTGTGCCTCATCAGGGCTCTTGCTGTCATCTAAGTGTAAACCCTGCATTGGGCTTTGCTCAGAACATCCTGTTCCACAAACTAGGACCTTGACTGTTGTTACAAAATACCCTGAGGCAGTCCCTTCCTTGAGTCAACAGTTTCAGCTGCTTGAAAGACCTCCAGTAGCTTTCACTAGGACAGGCTCCTGATGGACCGTAATCAGTCCTGCTGAACAGTGAGGAAGTCTTCGTCTAATGAAGCCTTCGGTGCCAGGTCCAGGGACTTGAAGAGCATTTTCACCCAAACTGGAGCCTCCAGACACCTTGACGTAAGGCTTGCCGGGCCCGTGCAAGCCCCTGGTAGCCACAGAACTCTCTTCGTCTCTTTATCTTAACTGAAATCTGTAACCTTTTCCATCGGAGCCTTGTTTTCTGACTCTCCACCGAGCAAGAAGGTGATGAAGGTATTGGAGGGATGGATGGTTTATCCATTTCTCCAGACCATTATTTTTCCTTCCTTGTATAAAACCATCGTCCTTCTTTGAGGCCATTTAACTGTTCAACTCTCCATCACACCTAGTCACCGTCATCTGACGTGCTAGTTACTTCTTTGGGGCACTCAGAATTTGGAACTTTGCTTCAAGTTTTCGTTTCGAGGAGGCTTACGCCTGTGGTAATCCTGCATTACTCTAGTCTCATCCCTTGTCTTTCCCTTACCAAACTGCTTACTGTTTCCCATGTTGTCTCTTGCTTCTGGGCTTTACACGTGCAGTTTCCTCTATTTCCCAACCATTTCATTTTAGTAAAATGGAACTTGCATTGTGTGACTCAGATAGGTTATCACTTCCTTTCCAAACTTCCCTGTCTCCCCCAACCTGGGTTAGGCATCCCTCCTCTGTGTGCCTGTAATTTCCTCTAATGTGATACTCATTATTCTTTAATATAATTATGTGTGTGATTTTTAAATATCTTTTCCCTTATATTATAATTCCCTTAAATGCAGGAACTGCCTTTATTTTGCTTTATTTTGTAACTTCAGCCCATGGCCTAGCACATAGGTGTTCGATATCTATTGACTGAATGAATTCCTGGTTACCGCTGCTTGTCTTCTTTGTACCTATACAAGACTGAAAGCGGAAGAAAAGGAATAGACTTGGTGTTGTTCCATAGCTAAATTATAGAGCTGGCTCAAATGTGCTGTGCTTTCCCAGTTTGATAAACAAGGTCACTTAATGCTGTATGCCTTGCTCTAACAACCAAAGATTTTGTTCTGTTCTGAACTCGTTATTCATATGGTTTTTAGTTTTTCAGTCTGTGTTCCATAAACTTGAACATCCAGATTTGGCTCTTAGCCTGACAGGATCATCCAGAATATTTTAGAGAACCATAATCTCTGGAGAGCAGAAACTCAGACTCCCAAAAATAAATAAAGTTGGGGATGATTCTACAGTGTCCCTAACCCCCGAGCACTTAAATTAGCCATTGGAGAAGTATGTTTCAGCATGTGTTTAATGTTTAAAATATTATTTGCTAACTGAAAAGCCCTGTGCCCTTGCTTGGAGCTATCCCCCTTGTGCCTAACACATGGTAGATACACAAAATGTTACCTGTTCGTCAAGGAACTGCTCAGGCCACATTTTCCCCCCATGAGTTCACTCCAGATATCTTCAGGTAGAAGGTAGAAGTAATCTTTCCCACCTGTATTAGTCGCCTCAGTAACAAATTACTATAAATTTAGCAACTTAAACAGCATCCATTTTCATCCCATAGTTCTGTAGGTCAGAAGCCTGGGCTTGTATGGTTTCTCTGCTCAGGGTCTCACGGGGTCCAAATCAAGGTATTGGTCAGGCTGAGCTCTTATCTGGAGGCTCTTGGGAATGATCCACTTCCAAGCTCATTTAAGTTGTTGTCAGAATCCAGTCCCTTGCAGCTGTCGGCCTGAGGTTCCCATTTACTTGCTGGCTTATGTCCAAGGGCCGCTCTTTGTTCCTAGAGGCCTCCTGCATTCCTTCTCGTGTGGACCCTCCGTCTTCAGACCAATAATGTCCCATCAAGCCCTTCTCACAGTTCAGAACTTTCTCTTCTGCTACCAGCCAGAGAAAACTCTCTGCTTTTAGAGGGCTTGTGTAATTAGGTTAGGCCCACCCAGATAGTCTCCCTTTGCCGTAAACATAAAATAATCAGAAGAGTAACACCACGGGCTGAAGATCATGAGGGCCATCTTAATCTTCTACCTACTATTCCACACTTCAAACTCTTATAGAAGGTTGTACTTTCCCTCTAAGTTCATTTAGTTTTCATTCATGTAAGAGGCAACCTTCAGGCTGGGTCATTTTGTCAAACCCCATCATACGTGGCACACCTTGCCTGTTGTAAGTACAGTGATACCTGGGTTTTCGAATGTAATCTGTTCCAGAAGACCATTCAAATTCTGAAATGTTTGAAAACCAAAGCGCTGTTTCCCCATAGAAAGTAATGCAAAATGGATTGATCCGTTCCACACCTTTAAAATCAACCCTTAAAAGCTGCAAATTTAGCATGAATTTTACTATCTAACGATACCATAGATCCATAAAATTTATGGCGTTTGTAAACCAAAATGTTCGTCAATGGAGACATTCAAAAATCGAGGTACCACTGTGTTCGGTATACATCTAATGAATTACTTACTCTTTGGTAAATGAATTGGGAGATCAAAGATGAATAAAATTATTCCATACCAAATAAGAGCATCTACCCAGTTGGAGGAGCAGTATGCACTCCGCAGTTCAGTTCACTGCCTTTGGCGGGGTTGCGGGTTTTTTTTTGAAGCTGCATTTGTTTATGATCAACCAGAGAGAGTAAACAGTGGACACATGGGCTTTGGACTCTAATGTAATTCAAGTGAGGTCAGAAGAATTTCACCAAAGAACTTAAAAGCCATGAAGTTGATATTATAGTAAAATTAATATTTTGAAGGAAAAAATCATTAATGAGAGAAAAGAGCATTCTTGGAAACTTGTGTTCTATTTAAGGCACCTCATTATCGGATTCTTTAAGGAAAACTGGAGGGAGTTCAGAGACATAAAGAATGATGCAGAGGCTGTGGGGATTAACTTACGAGCAAAGATTTTTAAAGACTAAATATGTATACTTTAGCTGAACAACAGCTAAGTGGAGATGTAACTATTGTCAAATGTCTGATAACAAGAGAAGGGATATGTTTCTCTCCAGAGGTGGTCTCTTTCTAAGTGTTAGAATTAAGTATTCTAATTCTAATTAGAATAAGAACACAATCTTTTCTAAACAACTACGCAATATTTAGACTGTACTGGGATGTAAAGTATAAGAGTTGAATTCAAATCTCAGCTCCTCTACTTGCTGCCTGTGAAATTTCAAGCAACTCCTTTAAACTTTTAAACTTTGTCACGTGCAGAGTGAGAATTATACGACCTACCTCCTGGGGTTATGAAGAAGTTTAAATGAAATGAAGTACATGAACGTCAGGTTCCGTGCCTGGCACGACTGCAGGTTGAGAACAATAGCTGCTACAGATGATACCATTATTGTCATCATCCTTAAGTGGTTAAGAGCTCAAAGGGCTAAGATCCGATAAACCGGGGTTGCAGATTCAAGTTCTACCATTTATTAACTCTATCTCTAAGCTCAGTTTCTTCATCCGTAGACAGTTATAGTGAGGACTAAATGAAATAATACAATGTGAAATGTTTAGCATAATACCTGGCGCATAATTAACCCACTCAATAAACATATGAGCAGCTGTAGTGTTATTTTCATTATCATTAACACAGTTGTCATTCCACCATAGAATCTGGCCAAAGACCTACCATATATTCAAATTGTTTCCAAATTTCTTCTATTATAAACAATGCCACATATATTTCTGCCATTATTACTACTACCACACACACACTAACTGTTCAGTAATTATTTGTTGAATTCAGTGATTTCTTCTAATGAGCATGTCAGGTATTTGTGGTCACTGTGCATTCCTGGGAAGATGACACAATGGGCTTCTGTATTCCTTATGTAATCAAATTTTTGAGGACAGATTTAAGTGCATTTTTTATTCCAATAAAACTCTGATGCTTAGATTTACCTGGATTTCTATGAAAGAATCCCTTCACTTATAATAGCATTTTCATCTTTTACACACGTGAGAACTCCCTGTGGCTTCTCATTACAAATAGGATTGTGTTGTTCAGTAAACAGAATTTTCTCTAACTAGATTAAGCAGAAATGGTATTAAACAGTTACTAATTAAAAGGTATTAAGATTAATCAGAGGGTATGAATCAGATGTATTAGGTATTCCTCAGAGGCAGCTCACAGAAACTGCAGGAGGGCCGAAAGAAGAGGTTCAGGTAGCAAAAAAAACAAAACAACAACAACAAAAAAACCAGCATATGAAAAGATGCTCAGTGTTATTAGTCATTAGGGAAATGCAAATTAAAACTATCTGAGATACTACGGCATACTTAATAGAATAGCTAAGATTTTCTTAACTAAGAGTATTAAGTCCTGACAATGATACAAAACAACTGAAACACACATCACTGGTGGGGATATAAAATTGTATAGCCACTTTGAAAACAGTTTGGCACTTTTTAAATAAAGTTAAATATGCAGTCAATCCAGAAATTGCACTAGGTATTGGTTCAAGAGGAATGAAAATACAAGTCCAGCAAAGCCTGTGCTATACACAGGTATAAACCAAATGTTTATAGCACCTTAATTCATAGGAGCCAACACTTGAAACAACCCAAATATCCATTAACTGGCATATAGATAAGCAATTGTGGTACATCCGTACAGTGGAATACTACTCAGCAGCGAAAAGGAACAAACTATTCACATGTAACAACAGAAAGGAATATCAAAAACATAAATGAAAGAAGGGAAGACACAAGAGGCTAAATATTCTATGATTCCATTTATAAGACATTCTAGAAAACTGTCTCTGACCTATTAGACTGTGATCATTTTTTCTTTTTTTTTTAACACATATATATATACCAGTTTATTAAAGAATGTGATAAAGGCTACAGATAAACAGGCAGATGAAGAGAGATATATAGGGTGAGGTCTGGGAGCGTCCCGAGTGCAGGAGCTTCTGTCCCCATGGAGCTGGGGTCCATCCCACTCCCAGTACATGGATGTGTTCACCCACCTGGAAGCTCTCCAAACCTCTCCTGTTTGAATTTTATGGAGGCTTCCTCACCTAGTCATGATCAATTAATTATTAACTCTGACTTTAGTCCTCTCTCCTCTCTGGAGGTTAGGGGGTAAGGCTGAAAATTCCAAGCTTCTCATCATGTCTTGGTCTTTCTGGTGACTGACTCCCATCCATGAGCCATTCAGGAGCCCAACCAGAGTCACCTCAATAGTACAGAAGAAGTTCCTATTGCTCTTATCTCGTAGGAAATCACAAGGATTTCAGGAACTCTGTGCAGGGTGGAGACCTGTATATATATCGGGGGTGCCAAAAAAATGTATACAAGTGGACACTTTGGTCAATGTTGCTCAAGCAGTAGTTTGCTGTAATCAGAAGTGTCTGGACACTGATGGTAACCACCTTGAGAACCTCTAGTAATTGCAGAAGTCAAATGTGATCTTTAGACTGTGATCTTCTTAATCTAATATACTTCTTTACATCAAGATTGCACTCAAGTCAGTGAATTGGAAGTAGAAATGCTGACTTTGATCAGTTTAGAGAGCAAAGTTTAGCGACCAAGGGAATCAGGAATCCAGATTGGGTCAAAGGTCAAGACAAGGTAGTTTAAGGTAGGTAAATCAGGGTAGGTAAATCAGGGCAGGGAGCCAAAGTTGACAGACCTGACAGCATGAATATCTGCTCTAATGGAGCCTACACAAGTTTGTCCACTCACGCAGCCCTTGCCTCCAAAGAACATAACCTTTCTTTGATGATCATTATTGAAAGCTGATTGCAGTTGTTGTCAAGGGTATGATTTACCTGCCTTTAACAAATTTCCAGTTCTGCTTTGCTTGTCCATTTGCAATATGCTTTACTGACCCTCTTTAGCAATTCACAAAAGTTGGCAGTGATAGCGACCATACTTTATAGACCTCAGAGTTGCATCAGTTTAATAGCGCTTCTGGCAAACATAAGATTGCGAGCGAAGGACCATCTTAATGGAAGTGTTTTTAATATAACAGATTTTATAATGATAAGTTTGACTCACATATAACCCGTGCCTCATAAATACACAATGTGATACAAAGAAAAGTGACTGTGGTTAGAACTCTGCAAACTTAGATTATGGTCCCTGGATTCAACTTGTTCAATCTTAGGCCACTTAACCTCTCACTTATCTTACAAGGTAAGTGAAGCAGGTGGTCTGGTGCTCTCAAAAGTGCCATTCAGCTCTAACATGAATCCCATGATTCGAAGAATAGCTGATAGTATGAGTGAGAGGAGGAATGGGAGAAATTTCTCCATTTCTTAGATGTAAGAGCTTTTATACTTGGGCTTCTCACACCTTAGAATGGCAGACCTCATCTGTGTCTAGTGTTTACGTTATATCTATTTTGGAAAAGTACTGGCATGGTTTACAGAAAGGGATGGAAAAGTACTTAGGCTATTCTTGCAACTAGAGGCCCATAATCAGTTTTTTCTGCTTTTCCTTAGAGGTATATATTGCATTCATTCACTGTAAGAAACAATACTATTGCTCATATTAAATATTCTTTAAGTAGCTTTTCCACATCTTTGAAAGAGTTGTCTTTTTTTCTATGAAGGCAGTCTTTATTTTTGACATGGTGGTGCCCCTTTTTTTGAGCTCTTAATCTAGTTCTTTTTATGTCAGCGAAACCTTAGCATTTAAAAATGAATTGAAATACTGGTAACTACTCGTAGGTTGTTAACTACATAAGCCAAAACTGTAAAGTTAAGTCTTTGATGCATATGTGCGTTTTTAATTTCTTATTTTTTTGAGTTCCTCTAGACTAGTTCTCTTTGTAGTCAAATTCATTGTAATCCCATCATGAAAGTGTTGATCTCTTAGTAACCTTTATTGAAGCATTGTATTAATCCACATTCCCTCACGGTAACAGACGGTTTGTATCAAACGTATCATGCAGCTTAGCTCAAGCCCCATATGGAACTAATAAGCCACGCAATAAGTGGCCTTGTATAGATGAATATAGTTTGGAAGAAGGTGTCCGTGTGTGCGCGCACGCACACGCGCGGACACGTGTTGTCTACACTGAATTTCTCCTGCCAAAATCTAAATGACAAAATGATTCCTGATTCCCTAGAGTCTTCCCTGGCCTGGAAAAATTGTGTGTTTATAAACTAAAAATAAAATCAAGCAGTTTGATTAAATTAGGCCTCTTAGCCCAATAGGATGCTCACTAAGTACAAGAACTCAGCATCTATAAGAAATACAGTCACACTTTACTTTTAAATACGATCTCCAGAGCTGCAAGTGGTCTTACCTAGTCAATGGAGCGCCATTTACCTAGCTGTATGTGCTAGTTAATTTCAGCTACAAGAGTCCAACATTATAGTTAATCTGTCTCATTTGGTGAAATTTACAATGAACGTATAGTGATTTGAGATGAAACCAGTGTGGGGCTTTGGACAAATACTGTATTTTCATGCAAAAAGGTGGTGTGTGGAAGAGGGAAAACAAGGAAAAGATAGTTAATGTAATTGACATAGCTGTAGTTTTCTGTTGCATTCTAACTGTATTCTTTGCTCTTGTTTTTTTTCCTTTTGCTTGTTCCAGTAACTGTCATGCCAGATCTTCCTGGTTATTATTTCTTCCTGATTTTCTTTTGCCGGTAGACAATGGCATCTGTTCATTTATCCAGGGAAGCCACTGAACATTGCTCCTCCCTACTTTCCATCTAATTTATCATCTATGTGTCATTTTCATCTAGTAGCCTACTATAGAGTTGTACAAAAATTTAATTGCTCCCCTGGAGTTCTAAACCAATCAGAGTAAAGCTGAAATTCAAGCTAATTGAAACCAAAATTCCACTTAAAAACTGCTTCGACTCTTTGGGTGGTGGTGCAATAGGAAGTTGTTACAAAAGGTGTTTATTTCAGAGACTAATTTGAGGCAGTTAGACAGACCCAAAGCAATATTTTATTTGCCTGCATTTCTTGGCATCTGCTTTCCCCAATCAGACGTGAGAGCAGAAAAACTATGTTTAAGGAAGTGCGGTATTGATAATAGTTGGTGAGAGCAGGTTTTGATGGAATGTGCAGTAAGATTTCTTAAAGAAAGGAGTACTTCAGTCTTTTAACCTATCCTTACAGTTATTTCTGTCTGGAGTCGTTTTACTTGTTCACTCTCTTTCTTAAAACCATGTAGCCAATTCTTAACCGCTGACAGGAAGATAAAGTCCGAACTCTTGAGCTTACTGTTCTAGGCCCTCACCAGTTTTAATGAATACCCTCTAAAAGTCAGGCCTTATGAGTTTCCATTCTCTATAAAAAATCTAATTGAGCTCCTAAAACAATCTTATGAGACAAATATTGTTGGCCCTGTTTTATAGACAAGGCACAGACTGGTTAAATAGCTTGCTCAAGGTCACACACATCATGTGGTGAGAACAGACTGTGAGTTCAGGCCTGTCATTCCAACTATTCACACTAAATATTTGTTGAATGAATGACTAGGGTGTGTAGGAGCTTAGTACATGTAATTCTTTCTCTCCCTTTCCTTCTCTTTGTCCTTTTCTCCTTGACCTCATTCCTTCTTTTCCTTCCTATTTTTATTAATACCAGGGAGTTAACTTGTTAAAGAATTACTTTATACAAATTTGGATTTGTTCCTCTCCCGAAGTATTTACATATTAATAGTGGGTCAGCTCTACCTGACATAAGACTGAACCCCTTCTGTTTTTATACGCTTTCCCTGAGATGTCCAGAGAGGTAACTTCTGTAGGATCTTCCATCAAACCAGCCCCTCCAGTGACTATGTCAAGATTTGAGCCTCTTAGCCCAGTTTGACTTCTGATACCCTCAGAAGGTGGGCAAAAGCAGAAATGGGGCCCAACGGCCTAGTGGTCCTTCCTTACTCACATTGTGGATGTGCTCTACTGTAACGATGTTTTTCTGTCAAAATCCTTAGCTGCGTGGTTCAAACCTGTAATTTTTAGGGTATTTAACGTGGAATCAGAGAACTTTGAAAGACTCTTAGAGATGATCCAGTCCAGGGGAGTTTAAACTGCAAGATGGAAGTGCCTGCCTGGACTCTGACTCTACCACCACGTCGTACAATTAGAGCAGGTCCCTGTTTCTGTATTTGAAGTTTCTACATAATATTTCATTTGAACAAAGGATTCCAAGGCTACCAAAAAAAGTATTAAAATTATTTGAGTAGCCCAAACAGAGAAGGGACTTGCTCCTGGTCATACAGCAGGGCTAGGTCTATCACTCAGCTCTGCTGACCACCCACACCATGTTACCAATCTTTCCATTTCACTATGTAATGATTTTAAAGATATTACATTTATTTATTTATTTATTTATTTATTTATTTATTTATTTATTTATCTATTGCCTGCCTCTCTGGAGTGTTTGCAGTCGGAAGCTTAGTAAATTTTAAAAAAATAGCATTTAAAAATGTGAACAATGTACTTAAGATTTTTTCCCCTTTGATTTGAACTCTTTTTTTATTATTATTCTTTTCTGGTTCTCATTCTAATTTGTTAAGTGATAAGCCATTAATGAGCATTAATTTTATGCCCCAGCGTAGTGGTAGATGCCATGAAAATGATAGTATAAGACAGAGTATATATGTATTCTAATGGTGATAGATATAGTTTATTGAATACTTACTATGTACCAGATACTGTTTGGGGTCCTCTATATACTTTATCTTATTTAAATGGCAGAAAACATCTCCATTTACGAGTAAGGAAACTGAAACTCAGAGAAGTGAAGTGACTTACCCAAAGTCAAACAACTAGTAAAGACAGCACTGCTATTCAAACCAAGATCTTCTGCATCAAAGCTCATTCCAATATGTCGTGTTGCCTCTCAATTCCCTCCCATACTGCATTAATTTAACTTATTAATAAATATGTATCAAGTACCTATTCATTTACTTAAGGTCTTCAAAGGCAGCAAATAGAAAAGTGGTGTAGAAAGAGGTTTGGGAAGAGAAGTGAAATGCCCCCTTATCCTGGAGTAACCGAGAGAGCTACCTACAGGAAATGAAACTTGTGTTGGCTCTTTAAGAATGGATAGAATCTGACCAGATGTAGGATGCCTACAGAGACTTGGAGATAGGAAAGAGAGCTCTCTGCTAGAGTATTGAGTACTATGTAAAAGGTTGTAAGGAAGGTTGATGGCCAATATTGAATAGCTGTTTTATATGTAGGGAACTTTATAATAAACAAATTGAATATAGTCAGTTATGTCCACTTCCTAATGACATGTTACTAATAAAGATAAAATAAAAATTGTAAGCTCACAAGCATGAAAAGAACAGAAGAACCAAGAGCAGGTGATAGAGTTGACAAAATGTTGGAAAATCACAAGCAAATAAATGAGTGATAAAGTAAGTTGGCAGAATAGAGAAAAGTGAAACCAAAAGTCTTCAAGAAGCAATGTAATACAAGCCGTAGAACTCCAGAAGGTCTTAGGATTCAGAGGTATCAAGTATCTCATAGAGTATAGGGGTAAAGAATAGGTCTAAAAGTAGGAGGATTCGTTGGAAGCCTATAGAAGAAAAGTAAGACTCCCAGTCACTTCCCCCACCCTGCTTAGCCAAGCAACTAACTACATCTGCACACACCACAGTGGGATATGGGAGGTTACTTTCTGAAAAAATTGAACCCAAGAAGCTCTAAACTCTGAACTGCCTCATATACTAGGGCAAGCAGTAAGATACCTTACTGCAAACGAGGGGGTTCAGTGAAATTCAAATACACCAACACTGAATTCCCCAACTGCTTTTTTCCTACTTAACTCCCCAAATGGGATCCAGACTATATACTCCTACGTTGAAGACTGGAGGACTTCCTCTGGAAAAAAATAGCCCTACAATGAGAGCTACTAGGACTGACATGTCCTCCACAGAAAGAGCTATGTTTCCATGCACTTGTTCTAAGGTGAAATCCCCCAGTACATAGACTACTGATCAGCTTTTTAAAGTCTCATTTGTGAAGATGAACTGACTACCAAAGATTACTAGACATTAAAGAAAAGCCATATATATATAAAATGAAAAAAAGAAACCCAGAAGAAACAGAAAATGAAGATAAAACAATATAATAATAATAATAATATAAGAACATAACATATGTTCTTATGGACAAATACTGTATTTTCTGAACATAATATAAGAATGAGGGATAAGAGTGTTTATATAGAAAGAACTCCTTAAGTACACAACACAATGAATGAAAAAGAATTCAAACAAGGCTTCTCACTGTGAAATTTCAGAAAACTAAGGTTAAAGAATAAAATTCTAAAAGCTTCCAGGGAGAACAGTTAGCTCAGAAAGAAAGAATTAGGACTCAGAATGTTATCGGGTTTCTCAATTGCCATATGCAAAGTGAAATGACAGTGAAACAACACTTTCGAAATTGAGAAGGAAAAATATTCTCAGCCTTGAATTCTATACCCAGATAAACTATCATTCAAGTGTGAGGATGGAATAAAGGTATTTATAAATACTCAAGGTGTAAAAAAAGATACCTCTTATGCTCCCCTTTCTCAAAAAGCTATTATAGCTTGTGCTTCACCAAGATGAGGCAGTAAATCAAGAAAGAAGTCATGAGATCTAGGAAACAACAGCTTCAATACAGAAAAGAGGTAAACAAAATGTCTAGGGTGATGGCGAAGGAAAGTTCTAGGAAGATAACAATGGAGCAAGCCAGACAGTTCAGATTGGAGCAGAGACGGGGATGCTTAAGGAAATATATATATCCAAGGGGGAAAATGGACTTGATATGGTGTATTTATTTAATCAGATTGAGAAAGAGTTTAAGGTTTTGATCTAGTTTGGGGAAGATCTAGTGATAGGTACGTAGGTGCTGAACAAGTAGTGCTGTCAGCAAGCTAGGTATTCAGCAGGTGGGGGAAATGGCAATGTTCAAGAAAAACAAACAAAAATTGAAGGCCTGAGTGCTTTCTACGGCATTATATTGGCTGTAATGAATTCCTCTAGGGGTCCATGTTGGCTAAAGCAGTTTAGGCTTTGCTTGTAGTCACAATGGCATGCAGTGAAGAAGAGAAACACCTGCACCCATCCGTTCTTTTTATTCCTAGGGACACCTTTCCCAGGAGCCCAGAACACCTTTCCCAGGCTTTCTTTCCCAGGTTATTAGCCAGAGGAGAGTCAGTGTTATTCCTAAAACAATCACTAGGCAGGAGAAGAGAGAAACCTCCCTGATTGGCTTAGGAATATTGAAATCCTCTCTTTCAGGGTGGGAAGGGGTCCAAGCTCACAGGACAATATGGTTACTGTAGAAGTGTGGATATACTCACCTTGTATGAGCAAAGAAGGGGGAAGATTTGGATGGACAACCAAGAATGACAAACACAAATAGCATTGGGACAAACTTCTTAGAGAGAGGGGGCCATTCTTCTCTCACGAACAAAGAGCTGAAAGGTCGCGTAGGAATAAGGGAGGATTTCAGGGATTTCAAATTCTGTTTGCATGCATCTAGACTCAGCTTTAAGGAATAGTATATTACATGGCTCAGCAGTGAACGGTGTTTTGTAGGTATAATAAGGTAAACACTAAATATTGATTTAACAAAAAAAATGTGATTTTGAATATCTTGAGAGGATGAGGAGAAGTATATTTGGGAGGACAGAGTTAAATCCTCATGTTCTTTAATAAAAAGTAGGTAATGTTTGAGTGGGGGTAAAATGTGTAAGAAAAGAGTGATAGGAGAACTAACTTCTCATTTTTAATAGTAGGAACATGGTAGATGATGTCTAAAACTGGGAGGGAGACAATAAGAAATATTAATGTAAGCATATTATTTAGAATTATGAAGATAAAGAAGAAACAGGTAAAGAACTGTTGCTTTTTCATTATAAGACTTACAGTAGTTTAGACTTATTAAACAGTAATGTACTTTATTTAAAAATTAAATTAATCTATATTAGGAGTCAATTTCTTTTTTAGTTCTGTATGTTGAAAATTAAAAGGGTGACATGGTAGAAAGAATTGGAGTTGTTATCAAGAGGTTCTAGCCTTGGTTTTGTCCCCTATCGGCTCTGTGGTCTGCGGCAGGAGACTTGCTTTAATGAGTCTTAGTTTCTTCACTTATGAAAGGAAGGAGGTTGGAAAAGATGATCTCTTTAAGCTATAATATCCTAAGATTCTATGATAAAAAAAAAATAGCAATATGCAGCAAATGAAGAGTTAAGACCTGGGTGGAGGCTTGAAATGCCCACATTTTCCTTGTTCGGTTGAAATCAGACTTGCAGACAAATTTTCATTGTGGTCTCTGAAAAGAATTCAACACCCACCTTCCATTGTGGAGCCCGGAGCAGGCAATTGGCTATGTACTGGCTCAGGGACACATAGCTTAGTGTTATTTCAGTATGGTTTTTTTGATATTTAATATTTTTCAATATGAATCACAGGTGAAATTTCCATGCCATGTGTAAACAATTTCACTTTTTTATTGAAACAATGAATTCAGGAATGTCATATTGGGATATCAGCCATTTTGCGTTTATCAATGTATGGAAAAAATGCTTTTATATTCATATACGAAATGATGTCATTTAAAATGGAGGAGATCTTATAATTCAAGGTCAGTAGATCTCAGGAGGTGATTTAGGTCACCAAGCTAGCTTTAGAAAAGGAAAAGAATATTTTCCCTTTGTCTTCTCAAGTGGTTTTACCAATTTTCCTCTCACTTTGGGATAGATGGTGGAGTAGCATGGTTGTGAAAAGGAGGCTCTGGTTAATAATATCTTTGCCATTGAAACATGTGGTTTTGGAGAATTTACTTCCCCTTTTCTGGGCTTCAGTTTCCCCAGCTGCAAAAGGAAAGGATTGGCTTAAATAGTATTCAAGATGCCTTTCAGCTTTAGCATTGTATGTGTCTACCTCCTTACTTTATGTGGGTATTCCAGAGACCGGTTTAGGTTTCGGAGTTTTTCTTAAAAAGCTCAGTGTAGTGAAAGTGAACTTCTCTGTTAAGTGTCTCTCGCTTGCATTTAATAAAATCAATTGAGCACTAGATAGAAACAAAAGATAATTTACTTTAATTTTTTTTTGTTGGTCGTGGTTTTAGTTTTTAAGAGAGGAAAATATTGAAAAGTTTTAGTCACTTGTAAATTTAGGGGCTAGAAAAGTAAAACTGTAAAACTTAGGACCCTTCATATTTGTACACCAGTTACAGTTTACAAAGTACTTTCTTCTTGTATATTATGTTTTTTTTTAAAATACATTAAAAAAATACATTTGTACAGGGCTGTGTAATACACATGCCGTTTGTTTGATATTATGAATATGTGCATTTGTATGAATGGTCAATGAAGGAGGCAAGTGCTGTTCAGAGCCAGAGAAGAAGCAAGGAAGAAACAGATGAAAATCATTTAACAAGTTACCCAAGGAACATAGAAAGACACTTAATTTTAGAAAACCAGCCTCTAGCAGAAATAAGTAAAACTAAGAGCAGATCTAGCCCACAGGCCATAATTTCCTCACACTACCTCTACAGGTTCTGTGCTCTGATTCCAGACAAAGAGGAAAGTTAGAGATATAAGAGAAATACAGAGCACAGCCTCTGTCAAAGGTGACTTGCTATTTATTTAAAAAGAATTGACTGAGCCCTAGCGCTATGTCAGACACTGTTGGGAATCAGATAAATACAACATGCCCCTTAGCCTTGATTATACAAAGCGAAGGCTCAGTGAAAGAAGTGCGGAATGTGCTCCAAGTATGTAATACCAGCCTTCAATATCTAAAATCAAGTGTTGGTTTTATGGTATGTGTCACTGGAATTGATGCGAGCAAATCCTCCAGAGGCCCCTCAAATGTCCTGATGCCACAGTCAGTCGTTCTTAGTCTCCTCCAACTTTAGGGGGCAAGGGAGCAGGAAATGAAGAGCCTAATTTTAAATACCATTCCAAAGGTGTGGTTGATGATACAGGGATCATACGTTCCCATTTCCTCTTTTAGAGTTCAAAACAAAAAGAGAGAAATGTTTAGTGGATCATGTTTCTGAAGCATTGCTTAGTATCTACCAGAATTTCTTTTAATTCAGTTTTTCTACCTTTGCAGCTAAGATATCAGCATGGACTTGGGACTCCAGACTTGAGGCAAACCCTTCCTAATCTGAAAAACTTCATGGAACATGGACTACTGGTCAGGTGGTGAGTGCCTTTATTTATGATGCTCAGAAACTGTAATGTGGATAAATAATCCTGAGAAATCTTCCTGACTTCCCCACTGCTCCACACCCGCCTTATGGGTTTCCTTCTGTAATAAGATATCTGAAGAAAAGGAAAGCCAGCCATCGTCCTTGTGTAGGTCTCAGCTCCAGGCTGGCTAAACAGGGTGAAACCCCCTTGAGAAGGGAAAGGATTCAAAGGGGTATTGTTTGAACATTGGGAGGGTTGGCTGGGCTGCGGTCCTAGAGTGCATTGCTGAGACAGAGACTGAAGGGCAGCCAATGTGATTCATAAAAGGGAGACATGGAGCCTCTGAGACTTTTCTCAAGAACAAGCAAAGGCCATAACTATAGAATGAGCACCAGGATCAGTGGCTGTGAGAGTTAAAGGAAGAAAGCAGACAAGGAATAGGTCAGGTTGTCATGACTTCGTCGTGAGACCAGGAGGCACACACTAGAATGTTTCTTCTATTTGAGGTCAGTGCCTGTTGTACCATGAGGGCAAGCTGCTGCTTAAAAGTGCTTTGTCAAGATGGACATGGCCCCTTTAAAAGGGGAACGGGAGAGGGAAAGTCTGATGCAAGGACATTGGATTGACTCACTTGACTTAAACAAATCGAAAGCGATTGGCACTAGCCATGTAGTAACTTTTGAAGTTTGAATCCTTGGATGATGGGCAGTAACTTACAAAATCACGTGAATGGAAATCAGGCCTTTAGAAAGGTGAAGGGAAGCAGCATGATTTCTTCACTGTTTAATAAGAGCACTGGGTTTTGATCCCAGGTCTTTGTCTAACCTGCTGTGTGAAATTCAAGTCCTGCCTCTCTGAAACGTAATTTCCCCATCTGTAATCCCTGCCTTGCTCATCTCACCAGTTTGTTGTGAGAATGAAATGTGATGTTAGACGGAAAAACAATTTTGGGGAGGAAAGTACAAAATTGGTTTCATTTTCTTCTGCACCACAAGGATAGGTCCTGAGGATAATAAGAAAACAATACATATGATTGGCCTTTACTCTGACATTTTTTATTTTTGTCTCATATGATCTTCAAAACGCAAGTTCCAGATGTCTGATTTTAGATAGGATTCCTGTTAAGTAAATACACAAATGTTTAAAGAATTCTACTCAGAATATCAAAATAATTGTAAAAGCTTGGTGTTAATATGGACCTGTATGCCCTAAGGACTGATGGGTAGGAATTGAGTTTTAATAAAACTAAAATAATAATAATAATAGGAAGAGGAGAAGGAAAATAGCAGACATTTATTTAGTATCATCACTGTGTAAAGTCTGAAGGGTAACAAGAAGTATGAGACTCAAGTCCTACCTTCAAGGAATTTGTGATCTAGTTGGAGACAGGTATATAATTCATGAAAGGTTTTGTAACCGAAAAGGTAAATAACCTAAAATAATTTTTTTAAAG
Source organism: Rhinolophus hipposideros (assembly GCF_964194185.1). NCBI lineage: Eukaryota > Metazoa > Chordata > Mammalia > Chiroptera > Rhinolophidae > Rhinolophus > Rhinolophus hipposideros. The sequence goes on from NC_138056.1 coordinate 49,322,765, forward strand.
AGGCAACCCACAATAGTATCCGATTAATCACTAAATGAATCTTGCTCAGTATAGCAAATTGTCTCCGGTATCATTTATTGGAGAGTCTGTCCTTTGTCTACTGTTTAATAATGCCATCTCTTTCATATACCAAGTTCATTTAAATAGATGGATTTGTGTCCAGGCTCTCTATTCTGCTTCACTGTTTTGCCAGTCCATGGGCTAGTATCACATTTTTTATTATTCCAAGATGTAAATTCTTTAAGTCTCGCTGAGGTTTGAGGATGCCCAATAAATAGCTTCTCTCTTCCCATAATAAGAAGTGCTTGCATAGACGTCACTCAAAATGAAACTTACCCAATCACAATGTGAACTGGAGAACCCCAGGCTTTCCCACACAGAGGGGAGCCCTTAACTACACTGTGGAGAGTGGTACATGACTCCTGCAGGAACCCAGATGGAGCGAAGTCAAGAATACGCAGGTTTTCTTTCTCTCTCTAAATTCACTAATCAGAAAAGGCCCTCCTCTTTTAAGAGCAAGTGAGTAAGGATGAAGAGAGGCCAGGAGTATCACTCCTAAATCATGTTCCTTCACAGCAAGGGAAAGGGAAGATACCCCAACTTTCTTGATATCTAGTAGGACGAAGTACTCTCTTCTCGTGTGATCTCATCCATTCCCTTAGTTTTGAAAACCATCTATATGTTTATGGCTCTCAAAGTTATATCTTCAGTTTAAACCTCTCCTACAAACTCTGTATAGTCAAAGACCTACTTGGCATCTCCCCTTGGAATGTCATAGGCATCTCAGCCACAACCCATCTAAAACTGACCTACCAGTCTTCTTCCTCCGAGCAAGTGGCCTTGTCTACCCAGTTGCTCAAACCAGAGGATCATCTTTGATTTCCTTTCTTTTTTTCACTGTTACCAAATCCAATCTAATTTATCAGAAAACTCGATCATCTCAAACTACAAAATATATATCAAATCTGATCGCTTCCCACCATCTCTACTACCACCACCCAAGTCCAAGCCACCACCTTCTCTTATCCAGACACTGCTCTAATCCAGTTTGTCTCCCTGATTTCACTCGTTTCCCACCTTTGTTCATTCTCCACAGTAGCCAGTCATCTTGTAAAAATTTAGCTCTATCTTAATCGCCCCCTATCTTTAGTGGCTAGAATAGAATCCAAGCTCCTTTTCATGGCTTACCTGGCCCCTGCCTCTCCCCGGGGCGTCTGACACCGATCACCCCTACTTTTATGTACGGTCGCCACACTGGCCTCCTCTTGGTTATATAAACAAGTTCTTTTCTGACTCAGACTCATCGCACTCATTGTCCTATCTAGAATGTGCTCTCCCTCTTCCTTCTCTCCCACCAGGATCTTCACCGTAGCCCCTCATGTAGAGAGGGAACAGTTTTAGAAAAAAACAGAGCAGCTACATTGGCTAGAGTGCAAATTCATTTTAGAAACAGAAAGAATCTGGGTTTTGTGGTAGTTGTAGTTTATACAGTTCTGGAATCCTTTTCAAGGAAAAAAATACAAAACTGCAAACCCAAGATTGGGGGCAGGGAGTAAATATTTCAAATTAGAAACAAAATCACAGCAAATTACTGGAACTTTAGAGATTAAATCACTTTCTTCTGAGATCTCTTAGATGATTTACCCAAAATGCTTACAAAAAAACGATTCCTCATTGCAACCTGACTGCCCTTCCTCTCCTAGAACGCTATAATTTCTAGCAACTCCCATTTCTAAGGTACAGAGAAATTAAATGACTTTCCAAGAATGGTGGACCCATGAACCTCTAGCAATAAAACGAGAATCTAGGTCTCCTGGCACTGATGTAATAAACCCATTAAGCCACAAATGCATACACTTATGTAGTACCCCCCGTGCCAACTGTGCTAAGTGCATTAACACTGAGTAAATAGCATGGCACCCCTTTACGGTGCTCTTATGAAAAATGGGCGACTAAGGTAGATGTTGAAGTACCACAAAAATGAATGCTACATAATGATCCCAAGTAAAGATCACTGCAGGAAGCCAGGCTGGAAGTTACAAATCTTAACAAAGCTGGAACAAGCACTTTTAGCCTCAGAGGAAATCTGAGAATTTCCGAGCCGCCATAGACTGAGGAGTTACCTCCCAAGCCTGTGCTCCTTAGGGCAAAGGGTAAAAAAACTTAGGCTCCTGAGGGAGCCTCTTATATCTTTTGTAAAAGAAAACACTGCCATTTTCTGTATGGTTGTTACCATTCACAGAGTGGTCCCTGTGGAAGCAGATTGCTATATGTTCTTTTGGTGTGGAGGATTTCAAACTGGCTTAGGATCAGTGCAGCCACTGAATTCCTCTTTATCGTGAGCTTCAAAGTTATGTGGCAGCTTGTTTGGTTTTTTAAAGAAAAGACAATGCGATTTAATTCTTCTTCTTTGCCTTTTAATGAAGTGATCGTTTTTTCTTTCACATTTTAGAATTCTTGGCTAATATCAAAAACATCTACCTGATTAATCCTACAACTATCCCCACTTCCCCTGAATGCAGTTACTTGGGACAGTGCTCAGTGCTTTACGCCAGCTCTTTCCAAAAGAAGTCCCCATTTTCTCATCCTAGGATTACTAACCCCGCTGGAACTGCCAAGCAACACAATGTTTAAAAGCCGAATTTCAGCCCAGAGGTTGTACTCTTGACTATTTTGGTTTAAAGCCACCAGCATGCCACTTAAACATCCCCTTTTTTTTTTCTTCTTTTACTACTAACTACAAAGTGGTCCAAGATTCAAATTGACCAGCACATGCACAGCTGATGCTGGTGCTGAATTATGGTCAGAGAAGAATGTACACGCAAGCTGCTGCTCGATGGCTGCCAGTAAGATGATAAGCTTGGAACCGAGTTGAAGAGCTTATGTGCTGTGGTTGCTGTGAACTGGCTGTGTGATGTGGCTCTACTATCCAGGCCCTGGGACAGGGCCTCGAGGATGTCCCTCTACTGCTCTCTCACCCCGTCTCAACTGACCCCCCAGACACAGCACATTCATTTCTGACCTCAGTTCTTTTCTCAGACAAGTCCCACTCCCTAGGATAGCCTGCCCTTGCCTCTTTCCTATCCAAATGTTGCTCTCACATCAAGATCCGGCTCGTATCCTAGCTCATTCACTCACTCAGCAGGCACAGTGATGAATACAGAGAGAAATATGTATTTCCTCAGTGGCTTAGGTTTCTTCTCCCACCACGTCTTACCCACTTGACCTTTGAGCAGCTTGAGGCTGAGGACTGTCTCGCTCATCCTGGGGTCCCATTCTGGCATTAGGGAAGGGAGTGCCTGGTAAGTGATGACCATGTCAGTGAATCCTGTTCTGTTCGTGGAATACGTGCCTTGAACTTGCATTCAAGGAGCTTGTAGTCTAATTGAGGTAATGAAATAGGAACAAACAATATATAATAGAAAGTATGAAATGCTATAAGAAAGATAGCTAAGTTATTTGGAACATTCAGAGAAAGTCATTTACTTCCTGGTGTGAGAGGTGTGAGTGAGAACTGGATAAGCCTTCCCTAAGGAGATAGCATTTGAATGGACCTGGGGCACAAGAAGGATTTGCACATGTGAAGATTGGTGTATAGGACAGAGTAGGTGAAGGAAACAGTTGCCCAGTTGTAAGGAGCCTATAAAGATTATGCGTTTGAATACCAACTCTACCACTTACTGTCTCTGTGACTTCAGGCACAGAGCTTAGATTCATCAGCTTAGATTCATCTTTAAAATAAGATAATAGTGCCTACCTGATAGAGTTTAATCATAAAGATTAAATATGTAAATACCTAGCATACTGCCTGGCACATAGTGGTACTCAGTACATGGTAGCTATTGTTATAAATATATAATGGATGAATGAATCATAGTTGTCTGTTTGAAGAATTAAATCCATTCTTTGTTATAGATGTCTTATTTTTCCTTTAAAATCTACAGTCATCTCTTTACACATAGATATAGAATATGGTTCTTGGTCCCGTTTTTTAAATAATGGCTCCTGCCATTTAATGGTACAAAATATTCACCATCTCCATCTCACTTTCCCCATGTCCTTTTAAGACCCTCCTGAAGTCTTAGAGATAAGTAAGTACCCCACAAATCTGTTTGCTTGCCTGTTTGGATACCTCCCTATTTAGGTAACTCTCACTTGTAGTTAGAAGTTATGAATAATAAGTCCCTTATTATCAAAACTTTCATGTTTTTATTTAAGCTTGCAACAACCCTGTGAGGGTGGCAGGGCAGGACAATGATCACTGTTTTACAGGTTGGAAAACTGAGACTTAGAAACGTGAAGTGGCTTGCCAAGATCACTTGATAATAAGTGATGGAACTGGGACCAGAAACCAGATTACCTGAGTCGTGGTCCCATCTTCTTTTTACCATACCATGCCGCACCTTATTGGTTCATCATCATTCAACACCAATTACCTTCCACAGGGAAAGCCACCAAAGTCAAGTCCAAAGCACTAGAAAAATACATTGCAAAATCAAGGAAGCTGTTCTGGTGGAAACGTTCCTGGTTGCATATCCTACCCCGTTTACCTCGGAGAGGTAGGAAACTAAGAGTCATAAACTTTGGGAAGAATTTTAAGAACTTTAAGACCAAAAGAAACAAAAATGCTTCTATGTTTCAACTCCATTTGTTAGGAAACAAGAAAACTAAAGGAAGCACATGGGTTGGCCTAAAACATATGTTTGCCCCTAGTGTTTGTCTCCCATAAATTTCATGTTCTTTTTTCCAAATAAGCCATGATGAGAGCAGGATTTCAAAGCCATCTGTCCTGCTTTATACATGGAATTTTTTTTATTCTAAGTTTAATTTTTTTCCCAACTATGAAGCTTAAACGATCTGGCAGCAAGGCAGTGTGGTACTGCGGATGGAGCACTGGATTTGGGAATCTGAAAATGTAGGCTCCAACTTCAGCTCTGTCATTTAATTTTCATAAATCACTTTGAATGTCCATTTTTTTTAAATGGAGTTACTAGCACCAGCCCTATTTCCCAAACATAGTTGTATGAGCAAATGAGATAATGTCTGTCCAAGTGGTTTATAAACTAAAAAGGACTATACAAAGTATTGTTAAGTATTATTCATGCATTTAGCAATTCATTAAGTGTCTCCTCTGCAAATAACACATTTAAGGAACGAAAGAAGATTCAAAAGTGTAAGATTTGCCCTGCCTTTTCCTAGTTGACAGTTGTTTACTTTATAATCTAAATGAATAGATAAGACAAATGAAGTATTTTGAAGGACATAACTTGCCAAAGGATTCCTATGTGTTGTTCACTCTTGCTATCACGTGGGACTTGGAGCCTGAGACCCAGCTTCAGGGGACAGTCTGTTACAATGATGGAGGTCAGCCTTGGACTGACTGATTTGATGTGTTAGGACCAAGTGTGCCATTTTTATAGAAACTGCATCGATTTCAGTGAGCTTCGTGAGGAGAGAACACTTGAGGAGAAGTATCCTTGGCTGTTCCACAGCCTGTTGGCACATAGCTCCAGATTCCTTCGAGCGTTTAATGATGTGACTTGGGGAGAAGCATACTGGCTTTATGTAAGGTCATCTCGACTTTAGTGGTTCAATCTCTAGAGAGTGCTTCTGCTGAATTAGTCTTCCATTTCTTTTTATAAACAGAATCAAGCTCCACAGCTTTGTTAAATAAGTAAATAAGTAAGTAAGTAAGTACTTTGGCACATTTTAAGAAAAAATTTTTTTCGGTAAACTGAGAATGATGAAAACCTAGAGCTAGTGAGCCAATCCACAGAGGGTAACGATGTCATAGTTCTCTGCTTTTAAGCCAAACTATTCACCTTTGACAATGAGGCAGTATCCAGCATTCACATTTTTTAAGAGCCTCACTTTTTAGAAAGTAAATCTATCCTCTTTCCTTTTCTCCGTCATGCTTCTGCTGAATTCAGAGCTAATTTCTGGAAGGTGACCCCTGAGGGACTTAAAAACAGGTTGTGTCGCTGATGTTGGTTTTTAAATTGGGATCAAATGACGCTGTCTTTGAAGTCTCAAGAATACTACTTAAAGGTAGCTGTGTCAGATAGACTCGCCTTTCAAAGTACGTCCTGCATTGCTGGCATCCTTACTAGGAAAAGTGAAGCCTGGTCAAAAATAAATGAAAAAGAAAGTTTTATTGGCGTTATTTACTCTAAGATAGCTATTTTAGAAGGAACCTTGACAAGTCATCTTGTTGCCTCTAAACAGGAACACACAAGGCATATGGGTATCTGCAGTATTTTAAAAGACCTTGGGGGACTAGGCTTCTTCCATAACTCATTCCAGAGTTTAAACACCCTTGCTTCAGGAAATTCTTCCCTATATTTAACTTACAGGCCCCCTCCTGTGGTTAACACCCATTTCCGCTTTTTTCTGTCTCCAGTCAGGATGGAGAACAGCTGGCCAGCATCTTTTGTGTGCTAACCCTGTGTTAGTGACAGAAAGGCCTGGATATCCCTGAGCTGCTTTTCCCAACCTCCAGCAACCAAGGCTTTGTACCACATTGAGACCTTTTTCACTTTGTTTTTATTGTGTCTTATTTATCTCTATTCCATTCCTTTGGATTCTAAAGTACTATACGCTCAATGAATAATATTTGGAAGATGTAAAAATATGCAAAAGAGAGGGAAACCACAAAGGGACAAAAGCCACTCTTAAGTTAGTTTTCTATGTGTTACTTACATAGTTGAGATCATGTCATCTATACCAGTGCGTCTAATAGAAATATAGTCTGAGCCACATATGTAAAAATAAATTTACTGGCAGCCACATTGCAAAAAGGCAAAAAGAAATAGGTAAATCAATAATTTAATTTTTATTTAATCCCAATAAAATTCAATAAAATAACTTGTCGACATGTAATTGATACTTTACATTTTTTATTAATAAATGAAATACTTTCCATTTCTTTTTTCATACTGTGCTTTCTAAATCCAGTGTATATTTTATACTTACAGCACATCTCAAATCCATCTAGTCACATTGCAGTACTCAGTAAGTGGCTGCAGTATTGGACAGCACAGTTCTTTAAGTGGGATATACTGCTTTTTTGTGTATCACATCTTAAGACTTTTACCAATGTCATTAAAATCTTTTTGGCATCATTTTAATGGCTGCATAATATTTCCTCATGTAGATTTACTATATTTTCATGTTACAAGTAACCCTGTATGTAAGTGTTCTTATTTTACTTTTTTTAAACATTAACTGAATGTTTCTCAACACATTACCAAAAGAAAAAAGAAAAACGTAAATTATTCCCTTTGAGATCAACTAATTACATCCATTTATTCATAAAACAAATATATTCACTTAGTATCTACTGTGTGTTCCATACTACATGCAATTAGAAAGTAGGGAAGAGTAAATTGCAAGAAATAGAAAAAGACCAGGTCCCTAACATGCAGTGTTTACAAGACTTAGCACCAGAGATGGACTGCATGCATATTGTACTTCCTCTTAAAATATGCTTCCCTTCATTTCTCACTCTACACCCCTACACACACACACACACACACACACACACACACACGGCCTGGTTAATTCCCCTTATCCTTCAAGACACCAGTTAAACATAGCCTCCTTTGAGGAGCCCTCCAGAAGATGACTGACTCCCTTCTCCATTATAATATACAAAATGCATATTGTATACAAAGCACCACGGTGTTCTGGGTATTGATTAACTCTGTCTTCTCTACTACTAGAGTGGAAACTCCTTAATAGTAGAAACTTTATTTTATATGCCTCTTTGTTCCCAAAGCCTAGCAGACTGCCAGGCAGTCAGTGTAGCTTTCAATAATGTCTACTGGAAAATGTACAGAAGTACAAGTGATTCTATTAAGCATCAGTTAGACGGTATAACTGTAAGTACTGTAGCCCTTCGTAGTTCAAAGAGATCACTTTCGCTTGGCATGGTTGAAGAATGCTTAGTGAAGGAGGTAGGACTTGAACTGGCTTTGGAAGATGGGTATACTTAAATGAATGGAAGGAAGGAATTAGCAGAAAAGCCACTGATACAGCCTGTGCTAAGAAGTCGGTGTTTTTCAGGAGGGATTGTGTAGCGTGTGCTAAGTATCAGCAGATAAGCCTCCTTCTAGATCTTAAGCACTGCACTAAGTTTCAGGAAGGCTGTAGAGATAGCGTCTTTGCCTATCAAAAGCTGACAAGCATTTGCAGCATTAGAAATGACCACTGGCTGCCTCAGTGTGACCTTTGAGTTCAAGCTCAATTTAGGTACAATTCCCTGGGCTTCAACTTTGAAGTCGTTAAAGATCATTTTATTCAGCGGTTCTTCTGCTACTGGATAGCCATGCACAGTAAGAAGCAGTGTCATTATAGCTGGACGAAATGACTGTCACTACAAACCAGGTACTCTTCCAAAGCATTTTGAGTATATTATTTAGTTAACTCCTTTACTCCGTATAACAACCCTGTGAATTAGGACCCATTATCCTCTGGCATCTGACAAATGAGGAAACTGAGGCACAGAGAGGTTAAAATAACTTGAAGGTAACATAGCCACCAAGTGGAGGAGCTAAGATTTTAGCCCAGGCTGAACAATTCTAGGGCCCTACTTTAACTGTTACTCAGTACAGCCTCTCTTATAACTATATTAAGATTAAAATGTTTTACACAAGGGATCGTTCAGCATTTTGTGGTTCCAGAAAGGGAATCCTATTGTTACAACCTTCTCGTAGTTTTCTTCATTCCTCTCTCACTGCTCCTTCTTATCTCATTTGTAGGTTCTTCGTCTACCTCATGATAAAAAACTGGAGCCCCTCAAAGCTCGGTCCTAGGCCCTCTTTTCTCTCATTTTATTCATAATCCTTAGGTGACAACCGTCATTTTAATCATCACCCACATTGAAATGAAGCATAAGTGTAAACCTTCAGCACAGATCTCTTTTCTGACATCAGATCTCTACTCAGATTGTCTCCTGGATGTTTTCATAGCACATTCTGTGTACCCATGTTTTCTTCTTCCTGTCTTCCAACCACTATAAGCCTCTTGGTCTTCCAGTACAATTTTTCTACAAAGGGAATATCCATCCATTTTTTTACATTGGCCAGGCAGCCAGACACAATCCTTAGTTTCTCCCTTCCTTGCTCACCCCCATATCCAACCTTAGCAACTCCTGCTGTTTTCCCCTCATATGTCTATTTGTCTGTATCTAAACATTTCCATTCTGGCCCAAGCCTCCATCATCTCTCACCTAAACTACTGCACAGCCTGTGGTCCCCCAACATCCACTCTGGACCCCTTCAGTCTGTTTCCCAACTTCAGCCAGAGTGCACTTTCCAAAATACAAATCAATCAATAAATTAATCTCCCTTTCTTTCTCTCCCTGCCCCACACCTAACTTTAAATATTTAATGACTTAGATAAAGGAGAAAATTGTAAACATAGCCTTTGGGCTTCTGCATGGTCCAGACCATGTTTTCTTTTCCACCTTTCTTCCATCTTCGCTTGATGACCTTTTGGGCCCTCATACGTTATTCTCAATGGTGACAGAGGGTCTTGGCACGTGCTCTTCCTTTTGCCTGGAAGATGCTCTCACCCACTGACCTGTTCCTCACCTGGTAAAGAATTCTACTAGCCCTTCAAATTGTGGTCTTCCTGGGTCAGTTCTGTTACAAGCGCTCGTAACCCATGTCCTCTCCTGCTTAGCATGTTTCAGAGGTGATAGTTTTACATTTATGTGTGTAGTTTCATGACAGACGTCTGTCCTCTTCCACTGTGGTGTAAGTTCCACAAAAGCAGGAACCGCGGCTTTTTTCTCAATCATTATTGTATCCCCAGGGTCTAGTGCACAGTGCCTCGTGCGTAGTAGAAAATCATTATATATTCGAATAAAGAAGTAAATCATTTAATTGGTTATTGTGTTCTGTGAATATGCATACAGTTTTGCACTGCACCTCTTTTCGTCGTACAGAGGACTGCATTAGTTAAGGTTCCCAAAATATTATCCCTAGACTCCCTCAGTCTCTTACCAATGATTAAATGACAGCTAACTGTAATTCAGGCACTTCTTCCGAAGGCCTCCAGCATCTCTGAAAATGGTGGCAAAGCTATCCATTTTTCTTTTAAAATAACAAACAGCTAAAGCCCCATGGTTCAGTTCATGTCAGAGCTTATTAGAAATGGGATGGCAGTTCAACTTTCGCAGGATCTTTCACAGACTTCATTTCACAGATTCTGTCGTGGGCCTCTGGGGTCTGACACTTCCTTCAGCTCTCTTTGCAAGTTAACTTTTTAAATTCTGAAAGCATTCTCTGACTGAGTTTTAATTTCCTTATCGAGTTCTTCTGGGGCCGGGCTGTGTGAGATTGCTATTCCTCTGGTGTCCCTGGAAAAGATAGAGGTTTTGGGCTTTTTTCCCCTAGTTTTCAGCATAAATACTTTAAGACTCTCATGGCTTAAGTGCTGTAGAGACACTCCAAAGGGTCCCCAGGTATCTTACCTGGCATCTCTTTCTGTTTGTACAGCCCTCATAATGTTTGTTGCCTGACTGTGATCTCAGTAGATTCATTCGTGTGATGATTTCTTAAAGTGAAAGCTGATGTGTGAAGTGGTTGGCTTGACCCCTCCTGGGACCTCTCTTTGTTTCCCTGGACGATCGTTCTCTAGTCCCTGATCCCAGGGAATCCAACCTTGCCTCCCGGCTGTGGGACCCCCTCAGCCTCTGTCCACCGGCTTGTGCTGGGGCCTCTTTTGCAAGCTGGGGCCGTGCAGGCCTGATGGGCAGGCCTTCACATCACAGAGCCTAGGGAAATAGGTTCTTTCAGCTTGTTTGTTTTATCCTCTGCCTGTGGAACTTTGTCTTTCAGAAATCCGTCTTCCCATCAGTACTCCAGTTTAAATAAAATCTAAAGGCTCCCTTGTTCAGTATACCTTTTTAAACTCTCTGTTTTTCTTTAGTCAGGCTTTGGCAGGAAATCTTTCAAGCTGAGCCCAGGGGAAAAGTGACCACTGGCACAGATTTCAGCCTATGCTTTTGGCCCAAGATTGTTTCTATTTTTATTTTGTTTCTTGTTTTTGTTAACATCCAGGGCAAAGATTAAACACTTTCACTTATCTGGTAATGGTGAGAGGTCTTCAGATTGCTTACCTCTGGGCAGGAGACTGCTTGCTTAAAACGATTAACTCCCAGCTACCTCCTGGGAGATAAGACCTAGCTGTTAAATTTGGCTTTCCCTAAAGGAGGCTCTGTGCTGCTTCTACTTGATCTAAGAGAGAGAGAGGAGAAAGATAAATCCCAACCTTTGCTGGATTTTGAAAAAGGATAGTAGCCTAATTTATGGAGGTTGTTTTTTGAAAAAACTAACTTTATGTCATAATTCCTTAGCTGCCAAAAGACGTAATTCTACCTCAGCTTCGCCTTGGCAACCCACTTTTGGCCCTCTGTGCAGCCCTGTCGTTGCTCTGCATTATTTAAGCAGTAATCTTTAAGAAGGTGAGAAACTATTATTGCTTTTTAGCACAGTTGACATGATATTGGCGCCGAGTCGTACCTACAGCTTCAAACATTTCTAATGGCCGTATACCAACTTAAACACCTCCACGTAGAGGTCTCGCTGCCATGAGGTCATAGCTTGCTACACGGGGGAGAAAGAAGAAGATCAAATGTTGTTTAAAAGGCTTTTTCTTTTTTCTTTTTAAGTATTCTTATTCCACCGAGTTGTAGCTGTAGATTTTGGCTAGGATCCAGATAATCAAGATTTAGCATTTTGACCAGCTGTGATCTAGTAATGTTCCTCAGAGGAAACATTTTGGAGGAGGGAAAGACACATATCTGAGACTGTGAATTGTGCTCTTTCCTAATATTTTACAGTGTGAAACCTGGTTGTAGACAGATAAAACAACCACAAGTGACTCTGAAAGAGAATAGGAAAAAAATATTTTCACACAACTGAAAATTCACCCCAACCTCAGGAACTTTCTTGATGTGGCAAATTTTTATTTTTTCTTTATTTCATTTTCTCCTAAGTCTCCACGTTGGTATCATTTCATGGCAGAATGTATTTCTGTTCATAATTGATGGTTAGAATGTATCAGCATTCCTGTAACAACCTACCAAGTCCTAGGAAGTCAAAAAAGCCACACAAACTTAATATAGTCGAGAAGAGAAGGAAAAGAAATCAAGCCACTTGACCGAAAAATTATTGTGATTCTCACTCCTCCCTCAAATAGAAGTAGAGATCAAATGTAGGTATTTTGTTGGCAAGTCCTAGCGATTGGGAGAGAGAAAGGAACTAACATTTATTTAGTCAGGCTGCCTTTATAAAATCACAGTTAGTTGTTTTGTGACCTTAGGCAGGTTACCTAACCTCTGTGCCTCAGTGTATCTGTAAAATAATGTTCATAATACTTCATAGAGATGTGAGAATTAACTGAGATCATGTATATAGTTATTAATGGTGTATTTCATAGTATTTCACAAGTATTAGTTGCTGTTTTATTACTAATAATTTATGGAGTACCTACTCATTATATATTTCATTTAATCATTACTGCAACAACTGTTAGGTGGATATACCTATTTTTCAGAAGAGGAAACATAGATTCAGAGCAGTGAAGTAGTTCCCCAATCTTTTATCTTTTATGATGGCTAACCACATGTGGATATCTGGACTATTACATATGGGAGATGTGGAAATGGGGAACACGTTTTAGACCAATGCTTTCTTGCCTTGTTTTCTCTCTCCCAATCCCTTTTCTGTAAAAGGAGGCTATAGCTTCAGGCAATAAAACCAACAGAAAGGGGGAAAGTGGTAGAGGCAAGGGTGGTAGAGTGGAATGAACTGGGTTCTACCATCTCTAAGTGGTCTTCATGGAAAAGTATTTGTACAATGGTTAGAAAAGGTCTGAACATGGTTCTCCTCATTTAGATTGGGGAAATAGAGACATTCTCCCTCTTATTAAAATATATATATATATATATATATATATATATATATATATATACACACACACACACACACACACACACACACACACACACACACACACACACATATATATATATATATATAATCTCCCTGAAGCTAAATTCATACAGAAAAAAATGATACATCAGGGGCTTGGGGACAATTGGAATGTACCACAAAGGATTCTGGGAAGTTCTTATAGTCCCTAAGCATTTGGTAGATCATGTAAATAGAGGCAGTGTGAGCGTTTCTACTTTATTCAAAGCCTTCCCTACCCCGTGTCCTTAAGAAAAAAGAAGAAAACTGGAATGAAGTTTCACGTTGGACAGAATAAATCTTTTGATTGATTTAGTACTTTTTCTCCAAAACCCTTTTACACTGGCCTTCATTCTTTATCTGCTTCTTGCAGCTAGCTCCCTGATGTGCACAGGTGGAGAAGAGGGTGGGTGGGAAGAGTTCTATTTGTTTCTGTTTTAAGCAGTATTCCGTGTAGGGGAAAACAGTAGAAGGAAGGAGATCTAGATTCTGGTCTTTCCTCTGCTACCTGTTACCCTGTGTTCCTGTCCAAGACACTAATGTCTTTGAGCCTCAGTTACCCCTTCTGTAAAATGAGGATAATGCTTTTGGAATCTGAAGCCCATGGAAGTTAATAATAATGACAGCAGCCACAATTACAGCTACTACTGCCATCAGTATATATGCCAGGCATCCTGCCAAGAATTTGAAGTGCATTAATGTTAACTTTTTACCGTGGTCCAATAATCTCTTTGACGAAGGAGAAAACTGGAGCACAGAGAAGATAGGTGGCTGCCTACAGTCATATAACTAATAAGTGGTGATTTCTACCTTAACTCCACATAGGGTCTTGGTGGTGGCAGAGCTAGTAGTAGAATCCAAGTCTTTTAACATCGTTTCTCATCACCACCACTATCTCAGATACATAGAGTGTTTCCCTGAAAATAAGACCTAGCCGGACAATCAGCTCTAATGCGTCTTGGAGCAAAAATTAATATAAGACCGGTATTATTTTACTATAATATCAGACCAGGTATAATATAATATAATTATAACATAATATATATAATTAATATAATATAATATAATATGATATAATATAATACGAGATCTTATATAATAGAAAACCAGGTCTTATATTAATTTTTGCTCCAAAAGACACATTAGAGCTGATTGTTTGGCTAGGTTTTATTTGCAGGGAAATACAGTAGCTGAACAGACGACAAAAGGTAACTGGCTGCAGTAAACAAGGACTCACAGAATGAGAAAGAAATCAATCACCTTAATTTACAGAGGTCAGAGATTTGATCCAAAGAAGCCAAATTTAAGCCAGGCTGTTCTCCTTGACCTCTAAACTCCAAACCACTTGGCTCCTCCCTCATCACTCTATTGTTTGTGACCCTAGGATATCCTTTTTCACTTGTAGCAAAAGGTTTATTATTAAGTAATTTAACAGGCCTGATGTGGTTCAGTTATTCAACAAACCATGCCATGTTTTCACTAAACCATGCTATTAAATCTGCAATTACAGTATCTTTGAGTTGTTGTTTTTTAATAAATCCCTTTTAATTGCAGCATTAAACCCCAGATTCATGTTTCCAGGTTTCCAGTTTGGACCTAAGCCAAACTAGAAGAGACATTCACCTAAGGCAAATGGCTGATGAGGAGAATATATGCAGTGAACTGGGGGACCCGTTTCAGTTGCTTACACCTCAGGCTCTCCACCCCCAAACCTAGCCTTAGCCACATAGGGACTCACTCCTTGGCAGGAGTGAGGACAGAGCAAAGCTCCCACATTTCCTGCTGCGTCCACTCCTCCCCAAACACCCATGTTTACTTAGATTGTTTCTAAGAGTAGGAATTCCCTATAAGTTAACCATCACAACTTAAATAACATACCGATTTCATTTGATAAGTAAATTGTCAACAGCCTTTAAAAATTGGTCATATAATTAGGAAACCTATGCATTTTGACCTCTTCTTCCATCTAGATGAATAATCCTGAAGCCAGACTGTAATCAGACAAAAAGAATCTTAAAACCTTCTGGGCATCCTTTTTTGAGCTATTACTTGTTTTTTTTAATTGCTACCTTTCTCTTTTTAGGCAAAACTGGAGGCAAAATGCTCATGTTTCTCATAAGAATTTAGCTAGTACTGAACTGTGAAATGAAGGTTCCTTCTGGAAATCGATTAAATATGAAAATCAAATTTTATTAAACATCTATACATTGTGTTTTTGTACAGAGATGCTTACAGCAGTTTTTGGTTTTTGTGTGTGTGTTTTTAATTGGGGAACAGTGTGTTTCTCCAGGGCCCATCAACTCCAAGTTGTTGGTCTTCAGTTTAGTTGTGGAGGGCGCAGCTCAGCTCCAAGTCCAGTCGCCGTTTTCAATCTTAGTTGCAGGGGGCGCAGCCCAGCATCCCATGGCCAGCAACCTTGTTGTTGAGAGCTCACACTCTAACCAACTGAACCATCCTGCTGCCCTTCTGGGAGCTCAATGACAGCTCGTCATCTTCAATCTAGTTGTGGAGGGCGCGGCTCACTGGCCCATATGGGAATCAAACCGGCAACCCTGTTGTTCAGAGCTTGCGCTCTAACCAATTGAGCCATTCGGCCCCCCTACAGCAATTTCTTAATAGTTAATTTTAGAAATATCCTAAATCTATAAAATTAAGGGAATGATTAAGCAAATTATGATATTCTGTTCAATGAAGCAACCATTTAGAATTGTTTACCAAGAGGTTTTAATAGCATCCAACAGCAGGAAAGAGAATTGTATATATATACCACAAACACAACATTAGATTTGTTTGGTGTTTTTAAATTAAACACACATACATCAAATCAAAGTCTGAAAGGAAAATATCCAAAATCAATAATGGTTATTTGATGGGTAATAGGCTGTGAGTGACTTTTATTTTGTATATGGTTTATATTTTTTGAGTGTTCCAGGGAAAATTATTACAATAATTAAAAATGTATGTGTGTTTGTATATATTTTAATATAATTATTCAACACTTAAGCTGTTTAGAGCTCAGCTATCTTAAAAATCTGGAACATTGCTAAGATCCTGGAAATAATAAAAAAAAAATGAATTCTGAGCAGCCAAAACTAATGTTACAAAACTCATATAATAACACATATTATGCCCAGTTCATCTGCTGGCCCATCACTCAAATCCTCTTTATTCTTACTTTGCACACAGTTCTCAGGACATTGACTTTACAACACAGCAAATTAGAAATAAGCATTAAAAAAAGAGAAGCCCCCACAGGCAAGAGCACTGACACAGCTTCACTGCCTGTGACAGTTAGAGAGGACACGCAAGGCTTCTGCGCAGACTTGAGGACACTTAGACTCATGTCCCGAGAAACCCACCACTGAAAATCCCATAGTCTCTTTCCAGTCAGAGTTTAGTTCTACATGTTCATGATAGTCCAAAGTTATCATGAAAATACCTTTTCGTTTAACTGACTCTTTTTAAGATTACAAGAAAGACACAAGTAAAAAATTTTGAAAGGTTTCACTGCACATGGCTAAAAATAGAAAAAAGACAAAATGTGATTAAAGGGTGAACTTTAGATATGTGGACTTCTTTATTGTCAACCCATAATAACTCATTTTCTTACTGTTCTTCAGAGAGAAAATGTTACTGTTACGGGGGTTTTCCAAATTGTATCTCATACTATGGTTACCTGGGTTCACTTAAAAATCCAAGGGAACTGGAGACGATGTCAGAAAATACCAAAGTCTCCACCTCTAGAATCCATTCATTGAAATAAGAGTCCCACCCCAGGGCTTAGATATAGGGTTGGGTGAGTTAAATGAGAAGGCCAGTAGAATGGCACTAGCTTGATGTCTGGCGTGTCATTGGCACATAGCAAATGTTGTAGTTGAATTTGAATATGATTTTCCTCCGTGAGATGTAACAGACGGCATGGGTTCTACAGTAATACGAATCCAGTTCAGATGTGGGTTCTGCAACTTGGAACAAACCACAGCACCCACCCACCTGCCTACCTTTTTCACAGGGTAGATGTGAGGGGTCAACATTATTGATGCCCAGGAAAATGGTAGTTCCCTTCCCATTGTAGTTGGTGGAGGGATATTACACTTTACCGTGTTTCCCCAAAAATAAGACCTAGCCGGATCATCAGCTCTAATGCGTCTTTTAGAGCAGAAATAACATAAGACCTGGTCTTATTTTAATATAAGACCAGATATAATATAATTATAATATAATATAATAAATATTAGTATAAGACCAAGTCTCTTATATTAATTTTTGCTCCAAAAGACGCATTAGAACTGATGGTCCGGCTAGGTCTTATTTTCGGGGAAATACGGTATTACTTTTCTGTTGTGCAAAGTTGAGAGCTTTCAGGGAGTCTCAAAATCCAAGAAGGCTACAAAAAAACCCTTTTGTCAGCCCACCTGGAGCCCAGCAGAGTGGGGAAAGAAGGGTGGGGTCATGATGGCAGCAGGGAAAGTGTCATGTCATTCACCCTTCATCGCTATGAGGGGTTAAGCACCTGGCCTCTCCTGCATTTCCCCGAAAATAAGCCCCAGTTAAGGTCGTCAGCCAGATGGACGCATTTAGTACATTTTGACGATGTTCCAGAAGAAGATGACATGACTGTATTTGAATAAATGTAGATTGTTGTACCTGAAAAAATAAGACATCCCTGAAAAAGACACCCTAATGAGTCTTTTGGAGCAAAAATTAATATAAGACCCGGTCTTATTTTCGGGGAATCACGGTAATTCCATGCCAGTAACATCACCTTAAGATTCCAGGCTGGTTCACCTGGTGCTTCCCACCCTTCCTGGGCTGGGGTCACACAAACAGCCTGACCTGACTACCCAGAATAGACTGTCTGTGGGTGGTGCTGATGCCCTGTTTGGGTTTGATTACCTAGGCCCCCTGCAGAATCATTTAGAGATTGCCTGTCAGCAAGCGGTAGAGTGAAAATAACTAGGTTCGCAGAAATGTGTAGCTTACCCAATTACTCTGAGTTTTGACAACATATTAACTTAAAGCCTAGATTAAGGCCAATAGACTTTGCTCTGTTTTGTTTTTCTTGAGAACTGAAAACAGTAATTTACTAGTCTACTTGCCCGGTTCTATGCACCCCACTTGGCCACCCCTAATTATAAAATCTCTCCTGGCACCAACACTTATAGCCAAGCAAGGGAGTCTGACGGTCTCACGGATTAGAAGCCTTGTGGTTGCCTTTTCTCAAGAAGAATAACGCCTGCTTAGGTGTCTGAGACCACAGGGATAATGCAGAAATCTGAGAGAAGGAGGAACGGGGAGCTGGTTTAAGGGCTTGTGGCTGTGGACACAGGCAGAAGGCAACTTAGATCCTTTCTTCTGTTTCAGGGCACTCATCACAATTGTAATTTGAAAATGTATTATTTCAGCAATTCTGAATGTCTTTCTCCTACAAGACTGGAAGCTCCTCAGAGGCTGGGCCTACTCTGTCTTGCATCTGTTTCCCCTCCCCAAGGCCTGACACATGAAATAGCTGTTTGTTGGGTAGGTAGAGTTGCAGGTCTGCTAGCCTCGGCTCCTGTCTCGTAGTTGCCTTTTCCAAACCACTTCTCTGTGTATGTTTCCTCATCTGAAGAACACCAGTCAACTGGATCTTGTGTTCCTACCTCCTTCTGTCTCTGGACTCGGTCTGTTTAGTCATATTGCAGCTGACTAGCTTCATCCAAGTACAATACCAAGAATTGTGATCAATACTCCCGAGGTGGTTTAACTAGTACAGTATATACCATGACCATTATTTTCAGGGTCTGGATACTCTATTTCCATTAACTAGTTGTTATTTATTATTTCAGACTTAAGAGTAGTAATGTATACTCTGCTTTCTTGACAGGGTTTTGGTGAGGACCAAGTGAAATGATGTATATGAAATTACTTTAGAAACTAAAATGTTTTGTATCACTAAATAATGACTATTATTGCTGGCCCAAAGTATCTGCCTAAGAAGTAACTCAAGTTTGAAAAAAGACACTGAAGACCAAACTTATAAAACGTGTGTGACTAGCCTTGTAAAGGAAAAGTCATTTCCCAAGTTAATTTTTCATTAGAATATATATATATATTCTATATACATAGAATATATATATATATTCTAATAAATATATATATATAATCTCCTTGACCCTCTGCCCATTCTCTAATCCACGGTAATCAGCATTCACGTATTGGAAAAGCTGTTGATCATCATGCCATGATGTGGTGCCTTGCCACTGCTTCACTGAGGGATCATGGGTAAACATTTAACTTGTGCCACATGAGGATACCTGCTTTATGAAGATAGAATGAGAGTTGAATGTGAAAAACAAGAATAAGAATATGGGCAGCCCTTCAGATAGATACACGAAGTTGATTACATTCCTCCTATATTGTTCTTTTCAGATCCAGTTCCTCCAGTTATTTCAGACCTTCCCCCCAGGGCATGGTTTCTACCCCGCATCCTAACCTGGGCACTCTCCTCTGGATATATTTCACTGTGTCTTATGTCCTTTTCAAAGGAAGCTCCCAAAGTTGGGTTCAGAATGCTTCATGTTGTTTCTTCCACTCACACACTACAATTAGTACCGAGATTGATTATTACCAGTTTTTATTATCTCCAACCTAAATATGTTGTCCTGTCTCTGGATCCAGAAGGCTTAAGCTGAGTTCTGAAGTTGAAAGTTAACTTCTCATTTCTGTTTGTCTTCTAGTGACAGACATCACACCTCCAGTGCGATCCCTGTTCCGAAGAGACAAAGCTCCGTATATGGGGGTGCAGGTGTAGGCTTCTCTGGCAGCATCCCTTCACCGGACAAAGGACACCGAAAACGGGCCAGCTCAGAGAATGAGAGACTCCAGTACAAAACCCCTCCTCCCAGCTACAACTCAGCATTAGCCCAGCCTGTGGCCACCATCCCCTCCCTGGGAGAATCTGAGAGAAAGACAACCTCTCTGTCCTCTTCCTTGGATACCTCCTTGGACTTCTCCAAAGAAAACCAGAAAAAAGGAATAGGTTTGGGTGACAGCTTGATTGGAGGCCATGTGAGTGTGAACACTAGCCAAGAAGAAGGAGAAGCCCTCTCTGGGCAGCCGGCTGCAGTCAATGGCTCTCTCCTGCCCAGCGAGCAGGCTGGCTCCTCCAGCGCGCCACCTCCAGATGAGTTCCACCCGGTCTCAGAAGCTGAGCTCTGCTGTACCGTCGAGCAAGCAGAAGAAATCATTGGCATGGAAGCCACGGGCTTCACCTCAGGCGATCAGCTGGAAGCGTTTAACTGCATTCCAGTGGACAGTGCCGTAGCAGTGGAGTGTGACGAACAAGTTCTGGGAGAATTTGAAGAGTTCTCCCGAAGGATCTATGCACTGAATGAGAACGTATCCAGCTTCCGCCGGCCACGCAGGAGTTCTGATAAGTGAAGTGAGCAGACAGACGGTAGGACCAGGACAGGGCGCTGCCTAAAACGAGGATAAAGCTGCACTGGTTACCCTTTGTAATAATTATGACACAAATGAATATGAATGGAGGATATTCCTCAGAAAAACAGACTTTGTGAATCGAGGAGGGACTCAGGATCATTGTGTATCTGTGGGCCAGACAAAGTTAGATTTTGCTTGCAAGGTTTGCTTTTCAGGCCTGTCGATTGTTTTAAGGCAAAAGTCGCTCTCTAGCTCGAGTCACCTTATAAGTATTTGTCTGCTTTTTTATTTACACTTCTGTTATCCTCAGAGGGAAGATGATAATATATAAATAATATAATAAACTCACCTTTAGTTTTTCATAAGCATTTGCCCTTACCCCAGTTTATAAAACTTTGGGAACATTGAATATTCAGAAAAAGGTGTCTGCCATTTACAGAAGGATCTTTGCCCATCCATTAGGTTAATGAATAAGAAGCACAATGGTCTCCTTAGACCCGGGCCCATCTGTCCCTGACCCTTACCCTGCCCCCAAGCCCCACAGGCAACTTACAGACTCCACTGTTGTCCCATTTCACAGGGGATGAGTTGTGCATCCTGAAAACTGAGGATATCACATTCCCTGGTTCTTTAATGCAGTCACCATGAACTTCCACCTCCTCTAATCAGCCATGCCCTTGATGTAGCTGTCAAATTAGGTGAAAAATCTCACCTCTGGTGGAACCTAGGGAATCCTCAAGGACCCCAAGGTTACTAAAGTCAGATGGCATCCGATCCCCTTTGGGAGCCAAAGATTTTATGTGGGCAGATGCTGCAGTCAAAAACTAGGCATGCTTCCTGGCAGTGCCCTCACCAGACAAAAACCGCCGTGTGTAAATCCCATGTTAATTTATTACATTTCAGTTGGAAAGGAAGGCACTGTATGTGATGAAATATATGTAGAGAGTCAGGCTCTCTAATGTGCAAACTGCAAGGCAGTTGAGGTAGTTGGATTACGAGACTAAATGAGGCATAGAATGCTATTGGTATATGTGCAATTGCATAAATATTAAATTATGTTTTTGAAGTCCAAATGTCATCCCTAGAGCTCACGTTTCATTTGCTATTGCTTTATATTTTATATACCCAAGGACATCGCCTCAGGGTTGCAAGCTCTTTAAGGAAAATTTATCCATATATCCATGTATTATATAGAAGAATAAAAATCGAGTTTACTTCACTTGACCTGATTTTTTTTTTTTCAGCTTCGAAATTCCTCTCGAACATACATCTCCATACTCGTATGTTACTTCATGGCAGGCCCAGCCTGAACAAAACCCGGGGCTGTATCTAAGCTAGTGTTGTTGACTTCATTTGAATTTACATATTGTTATAGCAACACAAACACCCTCACAGGTGTACACTCTAGTAGCTGCATTTGTCCTACGTAACATCTTAACTCGTAGGTTTCATAATCGTTTTCGTATTTTGTCCAAGCACTCCTGGGCTCAATTTTAATTCATCGCAACATTGTGAAATGGAATAGTTCATGTTGTTATTTTCCCTGTAAAGAGAACGCTCAGAATCATTGCATGACAGACCCAACCTGCAAGCAATTAAGAGCTTTAACTTGATCTGAAGAAATCCATATGAATTCCACATAAGGAGGTAGGACGACTCCAAGGCTGGAGCAGAAGTCATCTGTAGAATCAGGGCTTCTTTGCAGTGTACTGTCATTCATTTTAGAATCGAAGAGGGTGCAGATAGACATCATCTTGGATATATATCAGACTGGTTTCTGGGTTCCTCCAATGAAGTAACATCTACTGCCCTCCCCCCAAAAAGGTTTTATGAAGGACTGTGTTAGTATGGAACAATGGGATGTGAATCACGTGATCGTGATTTCCCAAGATACTGGAGTGGAATTTAAACTCATGTCAAACTCAGAGACAAGGTGCATTCAGCTGCAGGCCACCCAGCCTGGCTTCCGGTACCACCAGGCAGACGGACCACGTACTGAGACCCATGGTTAGTGTTCATCTCAGGTTCCTCACAGCCTGGAGCTCTGGGGCCCCATCATCAGCCTCACATTTGTGGACTCCCTGATTCTGGGGTCCATAGCTTTGCACCCCCACAACATGGAGCCCTGCCATTGAATGTGATTAGATTGCTCGGAACTGGTCAGTAGTTGCCTCCACATTTGCTTGATTCACAATGTTCAAGGATGTTATGCCTCAAAACACCACTTAGGTTTGGGTTTGTTTAGTTTGGGTTTTGTGTTTTCATTTGAGTTTGTTTGATGTCTGCAGTTTCTGCCATGACCTGGGAAAAAGCCTACAGTATTACATGTCTGCAGGAATAACTCTGTTCGACATTTTCCAATGCTACAGAATTAGTTTTGCCTCTGTTTAAAGTGGCCACAGCCAAAATATGGGATGAGTTATTATCGCCTACTAATCTGTTTAATTCGTCTTGTAAATCACTAAAAAAAATCAAATTTGCTTTGAGGATATAAGTTGAAGTGAAAACTCACTACTATCCGTTTGTGAACTGCTAAGAGCCCTTTCAGTTTTCATGCAGCGGAGACACTTTTAACAGCCAGCAAACGTTATCAAATGAATATTTGATTGTTTTCTCTCTCCACTTCCTCTTTCCCACTTCAGAAATTCCAGAGATTTTTTTTTCCCCCTCAGAATATTAGTTTTGGAAGATTGTATCCAGCTATATTTTTTCAGCAGTTCTAATGGTGCCCATTTATCCTGACCTAACCGGTTATTTAAATAATTTTTTAAACCACCACCAATAATAAATGGCATGTGAAACTGATCTGTTGGTAATTGGAAGAAAACTCAGCATCTGTATTTATAAAATAAAATTGATTAGTATTTATTTTGAGAGTAAAAGTGTATGTTATTTCCCTGCTATGTTTGAGTCCTGTCTTCTTCATTGTTTTAAATTTCATATTAAAGCTGAGTTAACTATGAAAACCTTATTTTCAAACAGCCAGCCATTCCACATTTGTTGAACTAGCTCGTTTTCTCTCTCTCTCTCTCTCTCTCTCTCTCTCTCTCTCTCTCTCTCTCTCTCTCTCTCTCTCTCTCCCCTCCCCAGGGACTGGGCTAAACAAGGTTAATACAAAGATTAGGAAGCCTTGACCTCTGCCACATTTTCTAGTAGAAGGGGGAGTGGTTGATAGGTATATTAACATTTATCATTCAGTGTGACAAATTATTTGATGGAGAGATGTATAGCCATCCTATGGCATGAAGAGGAAGCTATTCTGATCAGGAAAGATGCATGGAGGTAATGCAGATGAAAGCTACGGAAGATTTCACATTCCAGATGGAGGGAACTGCATGGGCAAAGGCCCAGAGGCAAAGCAGGGCCTGGTGTGTGTTTGCAGAACAGCAAAGAGTTTGCTGTGCCCTTGGCCGAATGGGGATGAAGAAAGGTGAGAGGCGAAATTGAATTGCAGGCCAATGGGAAGGACTTAGGTGCCAAGTCAAGAGATTTGAATGCGTGCAGTGAGTGACCGATAGGTACTCTTTCCAGGCTTCAGAACAGAAGAGGAACTTGGTTAGATCTGAATTACGACTAGCAGCCAAGTTGAGGATGGACTCTAGTGATACTTGCTTGAGTCTATTTAATCTTCTTTCCTTTTTGAATTACAAAAAAATAAAATACTGGCTGAAAAAAGATGCATCCTAGTGCTCCTAATGTTTTCAGTGTAAATATTAACTAACGAACTGGATGTGTGCTGTGGTACAAAGAGTGCAGCCAGCATTTATTCTTTAGAAGCTTGATTTGAATGGCCCAGCTCAGCTACTTTGAAGCTATGACTCTGGTCAAGTCATTGAAAGTTTAAGGACCCCCCCATTTTTTAATCTGTAAGAGTTAGAATTCTGTCCTTGCTATTCTGTGTGTATGGGGTCTGCGCCATCAGTGTTGGTTCCCTTTTGTCCTGTGGAAGGCCACCATGTAATGACAGACTTGTTAACACCATTTCCTATTCCAGTGCTTGGGCATGGCCACTTAATCGCTCCTAATCTGTGAAATGGGGATAATACCCACCCGCTCCCAGGGTTGGATAGAGGTTACAAGAGGTCAATATTTCTATGAAAGCACTGAATGAGTTTTACAAAGTTCCAGGCACATTGGAAGGAATAAGTCATTCAACATGGATTTCTTGCATAGTATGCGTCAGGCTTTGGTGGGACAATTGAAATACAGATACTCATTCTGTGCACGCTGCGGATGTGTCAGGGCTGAAACTGGAATTTTGAAAAACAACTCTAAACAAAGGTCAAGTGCTTCAAGGTGTTTGGGTGGGTGGCATGGAAACAGTGTGGAGATACGGCCTAGAAGCCGGATGAGCTTGATTTTCGTGTTTCGTAACACCAGGCAGATGAGCTGATTTAGGCCTGCCTCTTTCAGAAATAATCCCCTCACGCAGCATCCAGCTGCCTCACACTGAATGCTGAATTGGTGCCCAGAGCTCTTAATTTTTCTTGAAGTAGATAGCTTTCTTTTTCTTCACCCCCTTAGCATATCTAATTACAGTTTTGTAGGTAGACAGCTCAGCCTTGTGGATTTTAAATGAATAAGAAAATACATGTCTGTAAAATAATTCCACACTTTCTAGAGTCAGCAATCCAGAAAAAGAACAGTAATGAATCAAGATAAAAATGAAAAAGCCAGTTAGTAAAATAACCAGAGCCAGCCAAGCCCCGGCATAGAACCATGAGGGCGTGCGCGGCCAGCTCGGATCCCTTGGTTTTGTACAAAACACAGTTCCAACGAGCTTGTCTCAGTCCCGGTTAAATCACAAGCAACAAATTAGAAAGGAGTGGAGCATGGGAGTGAACACAGATAACCGATAACGTGAGTCTGAGAAGCACCTACGAGCAGTCAGGAAGTCATGTGGGCGACTTGAATGAGGAGCCCTCAGCCTGACAGAACAGCCAGTCAGGAGGATTCAGATTCCAGTACTGCCCCTGGCTGTGTGACTCCAGCAAGGAGCTTGGCTTCTCTGAGCCACGTGCTTCTCCTCAGCCCTTTGCTCAGGTGGTCGCTTGCTCAGGCCTGCACAGAGACTCCTCTTGCCCTAGGTGCAAATTCATATTCATTCTTCAAAACCTGTTTCAGATTGCCTTGGGGTCCAGAGCATGGCAGGAAAGGAGAGGACCCTCCCCTGTCGCTCTGCCTATTGTGAAGACCTTGGGGCTAAACCATCTAACAATAGCTACCAACAGGCCTTCTACTCAGGTCTTTGACACAAGGGTTTGTAAACATATAACAAAAATTTATCGAACAGCTAGTTTTAAAAATTCAGCTTGAGACCCGGGATGGGAGAGGTGGCAGCTGCAGCCTGGGATCCCCAGGGACTCCCCGAGTGGCTGCTTCCCCCGTGGACATGCCCAGGACTCCAGCCCACCTGGCCAGCCACATCTGTGCCGAGCTCAAGCCAGAAGCTCAAAATGGGTGAGGCTACAGCTCCTGGTGACCCCTTCACCCTTGGAAAAGGCTTCGGCAGGTCCTGGTAGTGGTGCTGTAAGATGTCATGCTGCCCATGTCCACCTAGTGCCCTGAGAGGAGACCTCCACCCCATGACACCCTAGCAACCGTCAGGATTCTGTCCACAACCAGCCGCCTGCCTCACCACCCCGACAGGCCCTGTGGGTGTCCAGGCTAGGCCTCCGACCCACTGCATTTATGCCGAGAGCCCCTGAGCCGCATCCACTGGCCTCTTTCCACCCAGAAGCATCAATCAAGGACAACCCCTGGCCCAGAGAAGGGCCTTTCACAAGAGGTGGGCCAGGCCCCCCAGCTCACTCTGGTGGTGATGCTAGAAGATAGTGACCACCCCAGACCCCTAGCTGAGGGCTTTGCCAATGAAGCTCCCAACGTCGTCATCCCAGCGAGAAGAGCTGAGTCCATGATGATAGTTAACCAGCCAATGCCTCCACCCAGAGACCTGGAACCCACATTTCAGCCATCTTCCCTGCCTGCAGACCCACCCTCTGCAGAACCCATCGACAACCCCAGATGCTATTCTGGAGCTCCCATCAACCCCACTGCTGTCCAGCCTTCACACCCCCTCCTCAGTCCTTGGGCCTTGGCCCCCTTCTTCCATTTCATCCACTCCAAGCTGGAGAGCTTTGCTGACATCCTCCTCACACCCAGCAAAGCTCCATAGCACCCCCCATCACCTCCCATGAAGTAGAGTTGAAGATTGCCATCTCAGAGGCTCATCAGTCCAGGGCTGCTGAGGGTCCTGCATCTGTCCGTCCCCAAGGCCACAATCTCCCAACACTTCTCCCTAAGCCCTCTGTGGGCCGAAGCCACATCTGCCCTGATCCGGGGCCCCCTGGCTCAGACACCTGCAGCTGGCCCTCTGCTCCATGCCGCCCAAGCTGGCCACGGCCCCACCACCCCCACCAGCCTGTCTCCAGAAAGAGGTCTTCCCTTTCGGAGGAGTGGGAGGCTCTCCCCCCTTGTAATCTCTTGCTCATCCACTGTTTCCCCTTCCTCCTTCTCTGAACCTGCAGAACCCAGGATGGGCTCAACCAAGGGGAAGGAGTCACAGGCCTCAGAGAACCAGGTACTTTTAGATGCTGAGACCAAGACCATGGGAAAGGTTTCTCAATTCAGAATACGCAGGACACAGGCCTGTCCTCAATTAAACCTCATACCAATGGGGCTGCTTCAACCAATCAGGTTGAACAAAAAAAGAGTTCAGCTTGGAAGAAATTGACACCAACAAGAATTACATATAACCAGGAGGACCTTTGAGCTCATCTGCAAGGAACCTCAGGAGTGCAACGGGACTCTGATTTTCAGCAGCTCAAGGAAGCTGCAGTAGAAGCTGCAGTAGAATTTTGGGACAGTGGCCTTCCTTGATCCCAGCGGCCATCTTGTGGGGTCCAGGCTGCAGCTGGCAGGACCCTTACTCCCAACCTGACCCCCAGCCCAGATGTGGAAACCCTGCTGCAGCAGCTGCTAAAGGAGCTGGATGCCTTGCTCCTGGAAGAGAAGGAAGTGGATTAGGGAGCAGGCCCCATCAGCTCTAGGAGCCCCATCTGTTTATCTGTATATCCATCCTAGAGGAAGGGGAAGCCTCTGAGAACTTTCATTTTTTTCTATATATTTCTAGTCAAGTTCTTAATGTTTCTGGGGGAAAAAATTAACTTGAATGTGACTTACTATTCCTAAGGATAGCCCTCAATCATTGGAAAAAGGATAAATTAGCTTCAGTTCAATAGGAAAATGCATAAAACCTTTTAAGGTAGTCTTTTCTTCAAAATGGTTAGAATAAGTTTTGATGCTTTGAGGGATAAACTTGTTCTCTCAAAAATTTACTTGCAAACATTTTTTTAAAAGTTCACTTTTAGGGAACACCTTCTTCTTCAAAGAAACCAACATCACTGTGTTTCCACAAATGTCTTGCTCTTTAGGTCAGGGGCCATGCCACACTTCATTATTGTGATGTGAGGTGACCCCCAGGCTACCTTACATGCGGAGGGTATGTGACCTTGGGCTCATGCGGCAGAGCTCTCTGGAGCATGCTGACCTTGGGACTGGCCCTTTGCTCCTTGAAGCCTGTCAGCAGCCTTGACTTCTGTCCCCACCCCTTGCCCAGGCCTTCAGTGGCACACGGTAGACGCTCACGAAGTTGGAGGACGTGAGAGTAGGAGGCAGAACATAGATCCACAGGTTTTGTAACTCACACCGGTGTCTGTTCTTGGTCCCCTGGGAGCTCTGTGAAGGCCCAGCATACCCAAAGCCAGCATCAAAAATCATTCATGACCTTCAGAGGCAGAACTGTCTGGGGATCCAACGAGACTGCAGCTGGGGTTTTGTAAACAGTAAAAAGAGGTACATGTTTACCGCAGATTCTCAGTAAACATCCTGAGTAGTAATGAGCCACCACCAGGGATCAAAAATGGCCTCGCTGCCCTGCCTTGCCCTGCCCTGCAGACACCGGCACCAGGACTCCTGCTTTTTCTCTCTGGTGATGCAGTGATACTCACACATGCCGTGTTTTCCAGTCCGAAACTGGTCCCTTTCATGATGGCTTTGGATGCTGAGGGCAGCCCTGGGGGGATGTGGGCAACATGTTACCATCACCACTTGACCAGGGAGCCCATAGGAGGGCCCTGAGGGAGGGTGACCTGCCCCAAATCACGCAAATCCTGAGGCCACACTACGGCCAAATTAGGCCCTGACCTCTCCCTAGGGCTTCTCTGCACCCAAGGCCTGTGAAGGCCCGCAGCCTGCTCTCTCTGCCCCACACACCTGGGCAGCAGGCCAGCTACAGGCAGCTTCTCCCCATCGGAAGGACATTCCTGCACGGGGAGTGGAACCACCCGGCACCTCACAAGCACTGCGTTTGGGACATGGTGCCACCTTCCAGAGGGGAGAGAATGTATATTTGTAACTGTCAGAACTGTGATATATAACTGTGAAAGTCCGGGAGGTCTGCCATGTAAATTGTGCCTCAGAGACATACAAGATAGAGGGAGCCAGGGGACAGGGGAGGCCTCTTTAAGGACTCATGTTACCTGTGTCTAGCAGGTAGGTCAAGGGGATTCAGTGGAGGCACGACTACCAGCCAGGGTAAGAAGCAGGAGGAAAGGAACTGTGGGACTCCTGTCTTTATTCATTCATTGAACGACTAGTTACTGACTGCATCTTGCATCCAGCAGTGAGGAGGTGAGGGGATTGTGGGCGGTGAGAAAATATGGTGAAGAAGTGGAGACAGCAAGTGCAGACAGCCCTTGCAAGAAGTTTACCTGTAAAGAGATGGAGAAAACTAGGCTGGGAGCTGGAGAGGACTGTGAGTAGAGGGGAGGTTTCGTATAAATGCTAATAGAAGGAGCCAGCTGAGCCGCAGGGAGAAGGTGAAGGTTCAGGAAGATCGGGCAATAAAAGGAGCAAGATCTCCGAGTGGGAGGGGGTACAGGGGAGGGAGCCCCTGGGTATGGTGAGCACATGACCTGGGTCACTGAGGTCAGGACTAGACTAGAGCTGTCTGTCTGCACAGGGTGAATGGAGGCTGCCGGGTTCCCGTCTAGCCAGCCCTGGACGGGAGGTAGCCTGGGATGGCGGCCTCACTGGAGTGACCATCCAGGGTACATGCCCGGGCAGAAGGGGCATTGTGGGGGTGGCTGCAAGCTTCTCTGGCCTTTTAAAGGAGATTTCATGAAATTTAGGGGACAGGACTGGCTGGCTGCCCAGGGGTTCACCATGGCTGGGGGTACCACCTGGATTGCAATCACCTCCCCCCTGACTCCCTTCAGCCACCCTCTTGCTCACCCCCAACCCATTCTGCAAACACAGTGACCTGTCCTAAACACAGCTGTAACCCTCTAAGAACTGTTTAGAGGAACGAATCAAATGTTGACTTATTTTTGCTACGTGCCTTGTACACATTATTTAACCAAAGAGTTGATGAGGGGAAGTTTCTCTTACAGGAATATTCCAAGTAAAAAGATTCGGAAACGATAGTAGAATTGGACTATCACCACTTTGCACCTTTTAATGCATTGATGCCTCTAAGGCAATGATCATCAATGGTTGCTAATATCGCAAAAAGAGAGAACACCAGACATTTTTATGCTTCTTGATGGAAGAACACAGCACCCATGAAGTATTCTTAGCGAAAGCTTTTCCCTACATATGATCACACCTCTATTTGTGATGCCCAGCACAATAGACACTAACCTTGTACGGCTATTAAGTAATCGAAACATAGCTGGTCCTTACTGAGCTATGCAGTAAGTGTAAAACATGGTGAATTTCAGACACTTAACGCAAAAAGAGGATGTAAGTAATTTTCTGTTAATAATTTTCATATTGATGACATGATAATATTTTGGCTATGTTGAATTAAGTAAAATATATCACGAATAATTGCATCCGTTTTTTTACTTCTTAAAATGTGACTAGCAGAAAATTTCAAATGACAAATGGGAACTGCACGGTGGCTCGCTTCCTATTATACCTTCCACCACAACCCTTTGTACTCTTTTTCTAAGTGTGCATTTCCCTGTGTGTCACCTTCAGTAGGCTCTGAGCTCCCAGGGGGCAGGCACCCTGTTTTAAGTCACAACCGGCTCTCAGGAAAGTTTGCTAGATCAATGTCAGCGTGCTGAGTGCCCTACTTACAGATCAAAGCAGTTGAGATCCAGAGAAGTCAGTGTCACAGCTAAGTTCACGGAGTTAAATGAAACATGACAGAGCTAGGACTTGAAATCAGAACCTTTGAGTCATTTCTCTTCATGACATCTGAGCTGCAGGCCACCATTACCTTCATTCATTCATCCATTTAGTATTGATTCGACGCCCCCTATTGGTCGGGCACTGGCTGAACATGGGGCAGTGTTATAAAGAAACCCCACAGGAGACCATGCAAGTATGATGGAAGGAACCCCTGGGACTTCAGGCAAGCTTCTTTTGGGGAAGTGAAATTTAAACATATCTGAAGCCATGGAGTCCATTCCAGGCCTAGCATACGCGAAGCCTTGGAGTAGAAAGGACCATGTCACATGGGAAGGACTCAAAAGTGACCAAAGGGGGGCCAGCCCAGTGGCTCAGGCGGTTAGAGCTCCATGCTCCTAACTCCAAAGGCTGCCGGTTCGATTCCCACATGGACCAGTAGGCTCTCAACCACAAGGTTGCTGGTTCGACTCCCGCAAGGGATGGTGGGCTGCGCCCCCTGCAACTAACAACTGCAACTGGACCTGGAGCTGAGCTGCGCCCTCCACAACTAAGATTGAAAGGACAACAACTTGACTTTGAAAGAGTCCTGGAAGTACTCACTGTTCGCCAATAAAGTCCTGTTCCCCTTAAAAAAAAGTGACCAAAGGGCTAGAGAGAGTGATGAGTAATGAAGCTGGAGAGGTAGACCATGGCCAGGTTTCCTCAAACGGGGCCACAGACCTCACCCTCTCCCCTTTCCCGGGTTGTTTCTGTGTGGTAGTACTGATTGTTTTAAAACCAGTAAAAATACCTCTGATCCTCCTCCCTCTGGCTGGCCCCTTAAGACTCAGCTTTACTGCTGGCCCCTGCGTTTTTGTGGACCTTCCCCCTGGCTCAAGGAATACTGTAGATGGCAGGTTTTAATCCACAGTCACAGCCCAGATGTACAGAAATGTAACTTTATTTCCCCATAAACCAAGCTAATGGCTGTCCTTCTCAGCTGGTTTGCAGAAAACTCTTGATCTTGCCACTTCAAGGCAATTCAGTTATTTCTGGTTAAAACTTGTCATCTTTGGAGGGAGTATTCAAATTCCCCAATTCTCCATGACCCCTCCCTTCAGCCACTCTGGTCTCAGGGACAGGGCTTCTGACAGGACTTTCTCTGACCTGCCTCTGGTGTGGCTCCTTTGGGTGTCTGGCATTGGCCCCCACAGCCGACTCCCTCCTGGGGTCCTCGTCCCCAGATCTTCATACCCTGTCCTTCTTCCCTAGACCTACACCTTTTCAATCCTGCGTCCCCCTCGGGGACGGACTCAGGCCACCACTCTGTGAAGTTGTCCTCAGGCCCACCTGCCTGGGCCTCTCTCCTCTGCTAGCTGGCTTCCCGGCACCCTGAGGAACACAGAGCTTCCTGGGCAGTTGGGTCCTTTGTCTGCCACCACCCCACTCCAATCTCCTATTTAGACCCCAGATGGGGGCAGGAAGAGGGGAGGAAGGGCCCCCCCTCTCAGGCTCACCAGCCTTTTGACTTTTAGGTCTAGCTTTGCCCCTTCCAAATAGCCCCCATGCAGCTCTTCAAACTTTCACCTCCTTTTTCAGAGGTGGAAAAACACTCCTACATCATCACCCACCTACATTCTTCTCTCCCCTATGGCGTCTTTTTTTAACGGCTGTACACTCAAAGTTCTCCAGACTTCGGGCTCTGTCTAGTCAGGACTCACCAATCCTTTTCTTGCTCAACAACGCCTGGCCTTGCAATGAAAGCCTGGCTCTTGAGACATTCAGCCCTTCAATTTCTTTGTTTTGGACTGTATCCACGCTGCCCTGGGGGCAATAAATGCTGGGGCAAGAGAAGGGGGTCAAAGTAATGAAAACACCTACACTCCATGCTACACTGCTTTCACCGCCATTGGGCAGGGACAAAGAAGGCGCTGGACAAATGATGAAGCATTCCTGCTGAGGGAAGTCCAAATGATGTCAGGGCTATGCCCCAAACAAAGGAATCCCGGAAGTTCAGAGGGAAAGAAATGGTGGGAGAAGTGAGTTTTCATTGGTATGTGGGCATTTGAAAGGCTGAACTGGCAACGTGGTAGGTAGTGCCAGAGTCAGAGGTGATTTCGTTCTGGCAAAATAGCATCTCTCACATTAGATTAATGTTGGTAATAGTCATTGAATTGGCTTTGTACTTTTGTGTTGTTGTAATTTGTAAAGTTGTTTTGGCTTTATGGTTGTGGGAGAGATATAAATGTTAGTTTATATTTAGTTTTTTGTTTGTAAAATGTTCTTGAGAGTAAAAATGGAAGGGTGGAACACTGAACAATTTTTCCTTGAAGAAAAATTGCAAAAAAACAAGACAAAACAAAACAGGAACCAGGAGGAATGTAAATAGCATCTACCTCAGGGTTGTAACATACCCTGAGAGGGAGAGGCCAGTGGCAGCGTGGGTTATGGGAGCGACTGTATTCACATGCCCTCAACCTTGGCCTTGGCTCTAGATCCTTGAGTACCCTCTGTGGCCAGCCTCTGCCTCCTCCCTGTTATTTCCCTGGAGGCCTTTAACTCCTGAGTTCACCCTCCCTCTTTGGGTTCCACTTCTTCTTCCCCTCAGCCTCTGGAGAGCCTGAGCAGAAGGAAGGGGCTTTGGGTCCTGATGGCAAGGTATCCATCAGACAGCCTGATGGTTCACAGTGCCCAGGTGGGCCCTTCTTAGCATTGTTTTGCCTAAAGAGTTTCTGTCTCTCGCTTCATCTTGGCCACATTCCCAAATGCCCCCTCTATTTTTTTGGCTTCAGTGTGTGCCAGAACCCAGGAAGAGGATGGAGAAGGAAAAGACCCTATGCTGGCACAGACTTGTTGTCCTGCGGGGTGTCATACGGGGTCTCAGCTCCCACTCCCCACATAAGAACACAGGATATGGTGAGGTCAAAAAGGAACATCAAAGGAGCCACAGATAGGGCAGTCATACCACTATATTCTCGCTGGCGGCTGGATTGGAGACATAGGAAGCTGGAGCCACACTATCCACATCCTGCCGTCCACTTCTCTCTGCCAACCAATCTTACTTGCTAACTGCAATCCGCCCTGCTAACTGCAATCCACTCTTACTAGTTCAACCTCCATCTTCTTGCTAGCTCCCATTGGCTGCTAGCGTAGCCACGGCAGTTATATTAGTGGCCAATGGCTCACTGGTTACAGCAGACAGCCAACTAGCCACAGCTGATGTCCATCCAATCACAGTTGATGGCCATTTACTACCCGAGTGACCACCTTTCCACGCGAGGGCAAGAACCTGGAAACTGCACTCCTGGTTCTGTCCCTGTGGGAACACAGCCCCAGAAAGCAGTTTCCAGGCTCTCAGCCTCACATAGAAAGGTGCTGGCTCAGGTAGTAGAATGGGGGCTAGCAAGAAGATGGTGGCTGAGCTAGCGAGAGCGGATTGCAGAGAGGCAGATGCCGCCGGTGAGAATATAGTGATATGACTCCCATACTTATGGCTCCGTGGGTGTTCCTTTTTGGCCTCACCATGTCCTTCGTTCTTATGTGGGGAGCGGGAGCTGAGACCCCACAGGCCGCCCCGCGTGACAGTCCCCACATTTGTTTAGGCAATATTATGAATAAAAATACATTTTCAACTACAGGAATTTTTAACCTTAAAAGAGTTTATACATTACTTTATGTATGGTGTCATAGGTCTTACTAGAGATTTTGTACTTTATCTTAAGTGCGGTGGGAAGTCTTTGAAGGGTCTTAAGCATGGAGAATGGACTTGCGCTAGTAGTTTTACAAAGAATGCAGCCGGAGAAATTTCTATAATGGTGGCGATATGAAGTGAAGTGCTCGCATGAATCTTTCTGCAGATAGCAATTATGAAATCTGAACAAAATTTTTTAAAACAATCATTTAAAGGCCCTGGGAAATGACTCAAAACAAACCAAAGTTGAAGGAAAGTTTGTTTACTCTTGAAAAACTGCAGCTGCAAGAGGTGAGAATCATGACAGTGTTCCCCAACCCCCATGTCTGTGGCAGGTGGAAAACCACAGCCTCACTACCTTAGGTTGCAGAGAAAAGAGTTCAGAGATATAAGAGCAGTTGGAAATTTAAGGGGGAAATTCTGGAAGTAAGAGATTGGAGAAGGCCTGCGACCCAAAATCTGAGCATAAACCCTGTTCGTATCTTTAGCCAAATGCTAGAGGGTCTGGTGAAAAAAATAGGCAGGGACCACAGAGGAAGCTACCCTTGAAAGACAGAGCTGCACTAAGCTGGGAAGATATATGAATGTGCTCTTAAAATGTGCTCTCACATGTGAGCTTTTAAACAAAACTGAGTGAATTTCCCAACCTGCTACAGAGCACATAGCAGAAAGCTAAAGCCTTGATGGCTTGAGGTGTCAGAACAGAGCCCAAGACAGGCTTAGCAGCTGGAAATTTAGGGGCAAATCCATAGAAGCAAGGGAAACACAGAAAAG
Source organism: Rhinolophus hipposideros (assembly GCF_964194185.1). Lineage (NCBI taxonomy): Eukaryota > Metazoa > Chordata > Mammalia > Chiroptera > Rhinolophidae > Rhinolophus > Rhinolophus hipposideros. The sequence goes on from NC_138056.1 coordinate 49,357,811, forward strand.
TGAGCACCAAAATCTGAATATAAACTGCCCACATTCTTGGAAAATTGCCAAATTACAGAGATGCAAGGAGACTCCTGAAACCCAGGCTTTTAAAAAGCAGAGAGCTATAGGAACTAAGCAGAGATATCTGATGCTGCATACTGTAGAGGAAAACCAGAATTGCAACAATATCTAGTTTTCAGACTGTAAAGAAAGAGGAAAATGTGACTCAGACTCAGAGGGTAAAAAAGGAAAACTAGCAACTGATTCTGAACTGGGCACAGATGTTAGATTTAGCAAACAAAGATTTCAAAGCAGCTTTTATACATATGATAAAAGGAAAATATTTTCAAAGATTTAAAGGAAAAAATGGTCTTAATTAGTGAAGAAAAAGGGAATCTCAGAGAAACAGAGAAATGGAATATATATAAAAAACTAAATGGAAATGACAAGGCTGAAAATGACAATAATTGAAATGAAAATTTCACTGGCTGAGCTCAATAATAGATTGGAGATGGCAGAAAAAAAGAATTATTGATCTTGAAGATAGATGAACAGACATCACTTAATCTGAAGAGAGAAAAAAGATTGAAGTAAAATGAACAGGGCATTGGAAACTTGAGGGATAATATCAAGAAGTCCAAAATTTGTGTAATTCAAGTGCCAGAAGAAGAGGAGAGAGAGAAAAAAGGCTGGGAAAGGTATCTGAATACATACTGGACAAAAACTCCCCAAATCTGGTGAAAAACTAACTTTAAGAGCTAAAAATCTCAACAAATCCCAAGCAGGAAAAGACAAAGAAAACCACTTCTAGGCACATAATAGTCAAACTGATGAAAGCCAAAGATAAAGAGAAAATCTTGAAAGCAGCCAGGAAAGGAAAAAACAAAAAAAAACAACTTTGCATACAGAAGAATGGTGATACAATTAATGACTGATTTCTCATCAGAAAAAATAAAGGTCAAAGATAATGGAGCAACACATTCAATGTGTTGGGAAAAAAACCTGACACATCACCAATAATTCTATATTTAGCAAACTATCCTCCAAAAATGAAGGTGAAATAAAACATTTTAAGATAAATAAATAAGGAGATAATTTATTACCAGATCTTCATGACCAGAAATTCTAAAGGAAATTTTTCACAAGGGAACTGAGATCTATAGTAAGGAAAGAAGAGAACTGGAATTGATAAATGTTAGCGTCAATTAAAATATTATATATATTTTTGGGACAGTTATAAAGTATATATATATATATATATATATATATATATATATACACACATATATGTAACTGACAACAATAGCATCAAGGACAATGCAGGTATAGGATAAATGGGAATATATTATTGCAACATTCCTAAATTTTACCTAAAGTAATTCATTAACTCTAAGTAGACTCCGATAGAGATATGCATATATACATATCATACGATTATGAATACAATAAAGATGTGTATCGTACTCTCTAGAGCAACCACTAAAAGTTATGCAGAGAGATATAGCTAGAAAGCCAATAAAAATGGAATAAAATGGAATACTAAAAAATATTTAATTAACACAGAAGAAAGCCAGAACGGAGGAAATGAGCAATAAAACCTAGATGAGACAAATAGAAGAGAAAGAGCAAAGTTAAATTAATTTAAATAAATAAATAAGACTACATGAAGCCATTTCAATAATTACAATAAATGGAAATGCAATAAATATTCCAATCAAAAGGCAGGGATTGTCAGACTGGATTTTTAAAAAGCAAGAATAAATTTTATACTGCTTAAAAGAGACATACTTTAAATACAAAGACACAAACAGCATTAACATAAAAGAATGGAAGGAGAGACCATGCAAGTGGTAAGCTTTAAGCTTTTGACAACTGGAGTGGCTATATTCATATCAGATAAAGTAGACTTGGAAACAAGGCTATTACCATGCATAAAGAAGAACATTTCATGACAATAAAAAGCTCAATGCATTGAGAAATATAAGAATTATAAAAGTACACTTTAAACGGGTGCAGTCTATTGTTTGTAATTATACCTCAATAAGGTGGATTCAAAACAAAAAGAAGAAAAGCCCCGTGAATGCCGAGGGGTGGAAGGATAGAAGGGTAACTTAGGCTGGAATGGAGGCAGGATGGGGGCTGTACTGCAAAGAAAAGGAATGGCAGTTTTATCGGGAGAAACACTGATTTCAGACTAAACATGTTCAGTTTGAGAGATCTGTCAGACTCAGAAGGATAGATGTTTGTAAGTGCCTCATGTCCAGACAAGAGGTCATGGGCGTTAGTCAGAGAGAGACTGTAGAGTGGGAAGTGTGGGTTCAGAACTGAGCTCTGGGGTTCATTTAGAGATGGGAAGAGGAGGAAGGGAACCCTCAGGGGAGACTAAGAAGAAATGGCCAGAAAAGTGGCAGGAAACCAGCGAGTCCAAAGGAAAGGGTGTTTTAAGAAAAAGTGTGTGGCCAGCAGCAGAAAATGTTGCTGAGAAGTCAGGTCTGAGCCAGGTGCTGTGGGGAGGCCTAGGGCAGGAGCCAGGCGTTCACCCCAGAGGCTGATGGGGGCAGTCACGGGAGGAGTGCAGGCTGGGGTTGTGGCTTTGCCCTCTACCCTTGACGGGTATGCTGTCAGCAGGCAGGCAGGCAGGCTGGCAAGCAGTCGGCAAACCTTTGCTGAGCCCAGACTCAGTGATCCACCTCTGCTGCTTGGTCCTTGGGACACAGAGAGGACCCGACCTAGTCCTTGACCCCTCCAAGAGCTCCAGTCTGGGACACGTGGGTGGATAATTGCACCATACTCTGTGGGACCTCCAGGACTTTGGAAGTGAGATGGGAGCGGGGAAATTGTACCTCGAAGAGGAGCAATGCTTGACTGGGGCCGTGAAGGATGAGTACAGGGTTTGCAGATGGTGACAGGGAAGTTGAGTTTGTTCTGCTTGATCCAAGGCATGGTCCTGAGACCTGGGGTGGGTGGAGGTCACACTGAGGCAGATGTTTACTCCACACAGAGTTCCTCACAGGTGTGGCTGGCCAGGGTGCAAGGGGCTTCCTGGAGAGGGGGTGAGCACCTATGGAGGTATGGAAGGATGAGCCAGCAAAAGCTGACACAGGTACCCCAGCCCTGAGAGATGGCTCGTTGGAATCTGGCTTGCCAGATTCGTTTCCAGGCATTCCTGGGGGTTTTATCAGACACGTGCAGTCCAGCTGCAGAGGCCTGGCGGGGGCTAGGACCCGATGTCTGCTCCTTCAGAACCCCTGCTCTCCTGGCCCTGGCCCCACCAAAATGCACCCCCAACGTGAGGAGGCCTGGGAAGGGGAGGTTTTCAGACTGTGAAGTGTATGGGGTTGGGGGAAACAAGCAAACAGAGGTTCCAAGAGGATAGCTGAAGCCTAGAGGCTGACTGGATCTGGGGGAGTCCCTGGTTCTGGTCACGTAACTTATAGCCAGAGACAGCGTGTTGTGGAGGTTACGAGTGAGGCGTCTGAAGCAGACTAGCGGCAGGTCAAGTTCTGAGTACTTGAAGCTTGTACAATGCGGAGAGCCCTTGGGGAGGGACCAATTTTGCCTGACATTTCATCTGGGACAGTCAGACTGCATCGGGACAAGATGAGTCAGTATACTAACACGGCTTTCCGTCAGTTGGGATACACAAACATGCAACTTAACACAGAGATGCATTTGCTGTTTGTAATAACTGGACAGCAACTGCTATAGGTTTGCCAAAAACACCAGACTTGTGATCCGTTTTGTTTTGTGTGATTGTCATCAGAAAAGAAAAAAAAGAATGCTGATTTTTTGAGTATATCCCTGACAGGAAAGAACTTTCATTTTGAGTACGCGTTGACGAGAACCAAATCTTCCAGTTACCACTTTACATAATCTGATGATTGCCAGAATTTTCCACAGACTGCCATCTGGCTCTGTCCATTTCAAACATTGCTTCTCCACCACTGCCCACGCGCTGCCAGTACCAGGGCCTGTAGGACATGTTGATGTCACAATATGACATGTGTCTCTGTACCACAGTGCCCCATGCTGAGGGAGCCTGTGCAGGGGGCAGTGGGAGCCGTTTCTGGAAGCTGTTCCAGCACAGGATGACCAGCACTAACGGAAATATACATGCAGGGGACTATGACCACATATATATATATGTATATATCCCCCCTAAGCCCAAATGAAACTCATGCTCTACTCAACTTCCCCTTAGTCAGATTCCAGAAATATCTAGAGCTGCTCCAGAGAAAGCAGTACAGTGGAAGTCAAAGTGGAAAGAGACAGAGATCTTAACCAAGTGGAGTTAAAACATTATAATTTTGGGAACATCACGAAAACATCTAGTCATTTGAGCACGTGGCCAGCCCCCACCATGTCACCCCTACCTCCAGCCTTGAAAGGAGCTCAAATGAGTGAGGGACCTGAAACTCAGACTTCCTCAGCTTCTCAGGAAATCCACTTCAGGTTTCGTTTCCTCCTTAGGTCTGCTCAACACCCTCTGTGGCTCTCCATGACTCTCAGGGAAAAGCTGGGCATTCAGGTCCTCGGTGATCCCTGGGGCTTCATTAGCTCCCGCTTGTTCCCCGAGGAGCTATAGGAGGTAGGCTTTTGGGGAGAAAGCAAAGATAGGGAGCTGATGGGTGAACTCCGAGGATAGCAAGGATGACAGGCCTCAGGGATCAGTAACCCCATGGGCACCCTGGGGAGAGAGCTTTGTTGATCTCCAGGGGAGTTGCTGGCAACCACCTGAGAGACGAGGGCCCATGGGTTGGGGCAGAACCCACACCTCTGTTGCCAGCATCTTTCCCTGCGGAGCCAGTGGGGACACCAGGGAGAGCTCCATTCTCCTGTGAAATGCCTTTTTTGGGCCACAGGGTGGGGACTGGGGGCGGAGAGAGAGAGTGACATTGGGGGGAGACAATGGAGAGGAAGGGTCCTGAAATCCGTAGACCCAAGCTGAAGTGTCTGCTTTGTCCTTTGCTGGCTGTGTGACCTTGGGCAAGTGACTTAACGTATCTGAATTTAATGTCCTCATCTATAAATCAGAAAATACTTGTTGCATCGCAGGGCTCTTGTGAAGAGCAAATGAAACACGTATCATGGAAGTGCAGACACACAGTAGGGCCTCACCATGCCCTGGCTGGAAGAAGACACTGAACTCATATTTCCGTCTTGATTCTGAGTGACTCCGAAGCCTCCTCAGTAGGTTAAGCAATCATGTTGACTTTATTTATTAGCTTCACAAACTGCTCTGATGTCACTTGGCCCCATCCCCAAACTCCACAAAAATCCCGAGTTTCCAGCACTGTCTGACCCCATACCCCTCTGCTGTGGGGACCATCGAGTGTGGGGAGAGGACTGGGCCGTGGCCAAAGAGCCAAGATGAGCTCTGCACTGAGCCAGGCCTCAGTCTCCCTGACTGAACCTCGAGGGGGGAGCAGGCTGGGATGCGTCCAGAGCACCCCTCCCGTGGCCTCTGGTTCCCATTACCATTCTCTCTTGTGTTCTTCCAGACCAGCTTCTTCCAAATCCCTTTCAGCACCACTTCTGGTTCTTCTCTGGAGACGCCCACTGCCCATCCCACCTCCCTGCACACCTCTAGGCAGCCCGTCTGGCCACCTGCCTGTGTCTTGTCAGGCTACTCAAGGTGAGAGTCTGAGGAGTGGCCTGAGGCTGAGGGGCTTGAGCTCCTAGGCCTGAGGGGGGTATGAGTGCTCATAGGGTCCCCAGAGAGCTGGAAAGCTGACCTAGTTGGTGACATCCTGACCTGGAAGTTCCATGGAGCCCCCTCCGAGTGACTATGTGACTCTAGGTAGATCTCTTCCTTTTCTGAAACTGTTTTCTAAGAGGTTAAAAGGGGCTGCTGAGAAGTTCACAGGAAAGGGCCTATGCTTTCTCTCAGAAGGGCCCTCTGACCAATGCTGGGTGGACCTCTCTGAGAAGGTGGTTGGCCTCTACAGAGGCTCCTCATCCTTTGGAGTAAGGTGCCTCCTCACTCAGCCCCCCTCCACTCTCCACCCCCGTGTGGGATGACTGGTCCCAGAGCTCACAGTGGAGTTGTCCCCCTTCAGGCCTTGGCACAGGTATGTCCACACCCACCTCGGTGTGACCCTTGGCAGTCACCTAGGTGCTTCCTTCACATTTCATTTGTATTTTGAACAGTATTTACAATTTGTGAAGACTATTCACATCTCTCCTTTCCTTTGAGTCTGGCAATCATTCCATTTTACAGATGAAGAAACCAAGGTTCAGAGAAGAGTGGCGGTTGGACCAAGGTTACCCGGGTGGCCAGGGGCATAGTCCATCCAACCCAAAGCCAAAGCCTGGCCTCTCCCCACTCCTTATGGGGCCTGGAAGGGGCCTGGGATTTGGCAGGGAACATTCAAATTAGTGATTGGTGTTGTTGATGAGAGTGGAAATGAATGAACAGAGCCATTCTTCAATGAGACATTGTCGGGCTCCAGAACAGATGTGTGTTGCGGAAAGGTAGGGATTGTAGTCTGGAGTAGCTCAGGCAGCAGTTCTGGAGATTATTGATTTGTGGGAAAGGCTTCCCTCTACCGCTGGGCATGTGGTTGGGGTTCTAGCCCACACCACAGAGGTTGGCAGGGGTCAGGGCATGCTGGGGAAGGAGGTGGGCATAGAGCCTGATCAAGGAAGGGTTTTAAGCAGGAGAGAGACCTAGGGCCCTGCCTCCATGGCAGACTTTCCTGAGGAACTGACTGGCTGAGCGTACTGATGGGGCGGAGGCCCTGTGCTCAGGGAAATGGCTGTCCCCATGTCTCCCACAGTGGGCACACAGCGGGCTCAACCTGGGCCTGGGCAGGGCCAGGCTGGGAGCTGGATGCCAGAGTTCCGGTTCTGGCTGGGCCTTTAGTCTCTGGACCTGGGTGTTTCATCTACTCAGTAGGGTGACATTTCCTGCCCTGTTAGCTATTCTGGGCTTCTGGGAGCTCAGAGGCAGAGGACATGGAAGCCTTGGGGGAGATGGCCTGGTGCTGAGCTCAGCTGGCCGTTCCGAGTTTCCTCATGTGCCACACGAGGCAGAAGCCCTCCTTGTCCTTTCTCCCAGGGCCCAGGGAGTGAACGCAAAGGCCCTGAGCAAGTGGTGAGGTGTGGGACTCATGGGTATTTTTCGAGAGCCAGCAAATAGAAGCATTTTTCTCCAGACCCGTCTCTAGTCATGCTTGGATTGTAAGCTTCTGAATCCTAGCTCTTTCTTGCTCGGTCACTCCACCTATCTCTCCATCCAACAGCCACCAACCCCTGCCCCAGGAGCTGCTGCTAAGGCCTGGACAGCATGACCCAGAGCCAGTCTCGTGCCCCCCACCCAGTACAGACCCTATAATCACTTAGATACCTTTAGAATGACCTGAGGTTCCCCACTCCACTTCCCAAATTTGGAAACTGAGGTCCTGAGAGAGGCAGGAAGGAACCTTAGGCTGTTCTGACCAGTTCTATACCTTAGCCTCAGGTGTTCCTTCCCCAACCCCGGGCTGATGTTTGACCCTGCCCTGGGCCAGCCAGGGGTTTCTCAGGCTTGGAGTGAATCCAGTGGGACAGGGGCCAGGCCACCTCCCAGGCTGGGAGCAACACGGCCCCTGCCCAACAGCTTTAGCTCAGGCACAGGCAGGGGTGCAGAGCCTGGGGGCGGGTGGTGAGGGGCGAGGGCCTGGGGAGCCCAGCCCCACTACTCTCTAGCACATGATATTATCTCTGGCCTTGGCTCAGCCCTCAGAGCAGGATGCAGCTTTCAACACCTCTCTCCCCTCGGATGGGCTCAGAGCTTTTGGAGTTTCTCACGGCATGGATCAAGGGGCTGGGTCTGGGCAGAGCAGGCCTCCAACCAAGGGGGCCAGTCCTCAGACAGTCACAGTCCCCATGTAGGAGGGGGAAGGGCCATGGTTCATGAGAGGGAGGGGAACGCAGGAATGGTTCCCCCCAACGTCTCCCCCATCTCCTCCCCCTTCTGTTGTCCATAATCCAGGGCGCCTGTTCAAGGAATTCTCCACCCGTGTGTTAGTGATTTATTTAGACTCAGCTCATCCCGCCTGCCCGGCATCCCGCCCGCCTGGCGGGTGACAGACCCCCTCCTCACCCCCGCCCCCTCACCCCCAGTCCCTGGGGCTGGTTTCATCTCTAGCACCGCCTGCTTGGCTGTGCTCCATGCTGCTCCAGATGGTGAGGGCTCTGCTGGACATTGCAGGCTTCCAGGGGACCCCGGAATCTCACTTCTGGGAGCTCAGCCAACCCCCTAATATTTTGTAGACCCTGGTTCTCAATCCTGCTGGGCTCCTCCTTCCCAACTGAGGAAGTGATAGGTGACCTTTAAGAGCATGAGGCAGCCTTTTGGATCCTTCAACCCAATCTCCCCATTGAACAGATGGATTGCTAGAAGCCAAGAGAGGGGAAGGCTGGGAGGCAGTAGGGAGGTCCCAGCCCTGTATCTGACAAAAAGATCTTTAAGACTAGTGAGGACCTCCCCATACACACAGATGATCTCATCTAACCCTCACCTAAACTCTCCCACCGAGAAAGGGTTAATGTCCCCACTTCACACGTGAAGAAGTCTGAGATGGGAAAGTGGCCCACAAATCATCAGGTTGGACCAGAACACAAGCCTGAGTCTGTCTCTCTTCGTCTCTGTGTCTCATTCGGTCTGGGCCTCCAGCTCCCAGGCCGGTTCACTGCTGTGTGCCCCGGGCTCCGTCTCAGCTGCAGGGCTTTCCTACCCAGTACAAGCTGGGTGTGCACTTGAGATGAGCACGAGTGTGTGTCATGAGTACTCACCCTGCCCTTTGGGGATGGGGTCGGGTATGGTTGTTCCAGGACCTCCTGGGAACTCAAGAGCACTGGGGGATGGTGCCCACCCCCACGCCTGGGCCCCCCAGCACCTCCACCAGTCCTGGTGAGAATGAGAAGGGAGCTGGCCCATTCTCTCACACAACCTGCAGCAAGGGAGCACCCTGGGGTGGGGGCCCTTTGTTACTGTGACATGAGAGATTTGCTCACCATCAGCTCTCGATCCTGAAACCCATGATCCCAAAGGGGAAGCAGGAAGAAGCCCCTGTGTTTCTGACCTTTCTCAGCAAGTTCTCCTCCTTGTCTCCCTCTCTCGCTGACCTCCTCCATGTAGGCAGAGGACGGGAACCATTGTACAGATGAGAATACTGAGGCCCGGAAGGTTGTGAAGCCTGGCACTGGCTTCTGGCATGACCCTGGGCCAGTCACTTACCCTCTGTGGGCGAGTTTCTCCATCTCGCCCTGACTGAAGGGGAGCATTAGATAAGATATCCTCTGGCACGCTCTCTTCCCAGGCAGTCACACATCATCTGACCTCCTTCTGGGGCCCAGTGTGATGCCAGGTACTTTATGACAGAACGCAGTCTGCATCGAACGCCCACTGGGCGTACAGACGACATGGACATGCAGCTGAGTACCTGCTATGTGTTAGGTGCTGAATCAAGCCCCTTGTATACCTTCTCTAATTCAAGCCTCAACGGTACTTGTGAGAGCTATGTGAACACCCCCGTGTGATAGAATGAGTATCAGAGAAGTTAATTGACTTATGTAAGGCCACACAGCTTTATGGGGACACTGGTGTCACCCTCCCCGTCTGCTTGCGTGGCAGGGCTTCCTGGCCATGATGGGAGGAGGGTCTGGACTAGGGCAGGAGGCAGGCTGCCTCCGTTCTCTGTGTGTGGAAACTGGGCTAGTGGAGGAGTAGATGGTAACACTTAATTTGCATATTGGGGTTTGGGTCTGTGCCCACCTAATACTGGCTGTTTTGAGCGTTTCTCTGACTGGGTTTATAAGCTTCTCCCTTCCTCCTACAGAAAATTCTTCCTGGTTCTGAACTAGCACAGCCCCCTCCCAGGATGGCTGCCTTCATTTGCCCGGAGATAACAAGCCCTCGGGCTTTCCATCCCTGGGCGTAAGGGGGAGGGCTGCTGGGCCAGGGAGAACCACTTGGCCAGTAACCAGTACGTGCTCATCACTGGCCTCTGGGGAATTTGGGGGCATGTCCCTGCTCTGCTGTCACTCTCTCGGTAGCCTGGGAGTCTCTTCCCCAACATGGTCCTGTAGAGGCAGCTAAAGCAGACATACCTGGAGAGCTTTAGGGCAGGTGCATCTGGGTTTCAGTCCTGCCAGGGACAGGTTATAACAGATAAAGCTCTGGGTGTCACACAACTTGACTCAAATCCCAGCACTAGAGTTTTCAAGCTGTGTGGCCACGGGCGAATCAGTTCACTTCTCTGAGCTTTGGTTCCTCCTCTGTGGAATCGGGGCAATAACAGGGGCCAACCTCATTGGAGTGTTCTGAGGATTACACGAGTTAGTAATGCAGAGCAGTTAGCCTGGCTGATGGCACATGGAAAGCAGGTGATCACTGTTGGCTCTTATTATTGCTATGATTGATCATGGACCCCTTGGACCATAGTGCCTCTTCACGGGGTGGAAGTCCTGATTGAGGCCTCCTGGGGTTGCTGGGACAAGCCTCTGTAGCAAGGTCCCTGCAGAAAACATGGTCTATATGTGTCAGCTCTCCTTTCCCCTCCGTTTTCTACATCTGTGAAATGGAGAGTAAGATGCCTGCTTAACCACTGTCTAAAAAGCTACAAGATGGAATGTGAAAGTGATAGGAATGAAAAAATGAGATCATAATAGGCCCAGATCATAATTCAGGTATCGCTTTTCACTTAAGAGCCAGAGAGGGACAGTGATTTGCTCAAGATCACACAGCAATTAGAGCTGGTTCAGGGTTGTAAAGTCAGTTCTGACTCCAGCTCTCTCCTCTGAGAGGTCTGCAAGGGCCGGGCAGAGAGAAGTACCTAGAAATGTTTATTAGGTGAGGGTCAAATATCCACAGGGCGGGATCACGGAGACCTTGAAATCTGGGTATGATTCAGCAGGCTGCAGGACACCCTGGGGGTTTGAGCATTTGGAGGAAGCCAGCTGTCAACTCTGTGAGCAAAGCTCAGCCGTGGGAGATGGTACAGGTGACGGGGCAAAAGGATCTGTGCCATCAAGGGCATGCTGTGCTGTCTGGAAGCCATGGGGCAGTCTGGGAACCTCGATGTCAATGCTCGTTTTATTCCATAACCTAAACACAGGCCCAAACCCCTGGCTTGTTGGGGTCCTTCCAGCTGTACCCATCAACACCCCCTTTCTGACTCCTCCCTGGGAAATGAAGGGCTGGGTGTGGCTGCTGTCAAGGGACATTAGCGTCAAGGGCACCCATGACCGGATATCACAAAGGCCAGGTACAGGCCAGGTCTCATGGCAGCACAGCTGGGCCTGGCCTGCGGATGAAGTCCCCTCTCATTGGGGACCAGCTGCACCTAGGCTGGTGCCCAGCTCCCCTCCCCTTGGGTGGCACAAAACTGCATACCACAGGTACTCGAGGGCCAATTCCTTGCACAATGGTGATTTCCTCAGGCTGGGCTTGGGAAGGGCAGGGAAGTGGCGGGGATACCATGCACCTGTTTACCATCTATCCACAGGTCTGACGTAGACGAGGCAGAACCAGGGCTGCTGAGGAGGTGGGGGTGGGGCTGGGCAAAACCTCTCCTTTCAACCATCCTTCAGGGCTTCCTCAAATATAAATCTGTCAAACTCGGGGAATAACAAGGGAGTAAAAGTCACAGCCTGGAAACATAGGCACGTGCCTGTTATTTCAGGTGTGTCTGTGGGAGGGTGGCAGGCTGGCCCTTGGAAGCTAGCCCATCCACTGGCAACCTCAGCCACCAGCCTTCTGCCGGACGGGACGTCTGTCTTCTCTCCCCGCCAAAGAGGCTCAGGGAGCCCGTCTGAGGCCTTGGGGCAACAAGAGGTGCCAGTAGCCTGAGGGGCAATGCAGGCTTCCTGGAGGTATGAAGGCTCCCCCAGAGGGAAGGCATTTGGGGCAAAAGGTGCTGGGGCCCAGCAGGTCAGCTCTTGTGTGGCCCCCACACACTGAGTGGCCCCCACGTGCACTGAGTCTCTGTCCCCAGTGCTTAGCACACTGGTGCCATCCTCAACAGGCTCCCCCCACCCCCTGAGGGGACCCCCTACTCCTCACACCTCACTCTCTCCAGATCAGTCTTGTGGTGGATGGTTTGGGGGAGGCAGGAGTCTTGCTCATATTTTCCAGAACATTGTCAGACCCTTTCTTCCTGGGCTGGGTGCTGGGATCCAGAGGGGGATTTGACTCAGCCTTTACCTGAAGGTGCCCCCAGACTGGGGTCAGAGAGAGGGTGATCCCACGTGGGTCTGTACCTGATGGGATTCTTCTCAACTTCCTGGAGTCCAACAAATGGCTAGTTAGGGAACCAGTGACCAACTGAGGCAGTGGTCACTGACCCCCCCCCCATGTTTTTAAGGCCCCTCCAACAGCAAACCAGTCTCCTGGAGCTTCCTCCACCTGAGGTGGGGGTCAGAGGCAGGAGTTCCCCCCTCCTTTCCCAGCCCAGAGGTCTTTCGGTCCAGGTATCACCTCCACTACGCATGGCCCCTTGGGCTTTGTGGGCACCTCACACGGATTGGCAAGTCCACGGCCATAGCGACGACCAACAGAACTGCACAACTTACACAGCATCACTATTTGAAACCCAGTATGGGCATTTCTGCATTTCTTTTATAAACCAGGGGGAACAACAAAGGAAGAGGTGGTGACCCCTCACCCCTAAGAGGCTGGGGGTGGGTAGTTCTGAAGAAGGGACCTTCGCGGTTCTCGGGAGCTTCATGAAGCTTTGTTGACTGTGTGAATGAAGGAAATGAGGGGGCCAGACTCCCCAGTATGTGGGTCCTATGGTCTCCAGTTGGCAGCCCTTACCAGTCTGACCATGTGAAGCAGGGGGGCCCCCTGAGCCAGTTCCCACCCACCACGGGTTAGCATGATAGGAGCCCAACTGGGGACCTGATTATGGGTCTCCTTCCCTCCCCTGGTCAAGTTCACTGTGAAGAGAGGAGGTGAGACGTCCGGCCCGCCTGGGGAACCCCATGGGAGCCCAATTATTTACTGGAAACAGAGAGGGACGAATTCTTGGCGGCTTTAGTCAGTGCAAATCAGAGACACGGCTGAGCTCAAGTCTGGTTTTGATCAATTTCAACCGAATAGACAGCTCGTTAAATCTGAGCTGAAGAGGCCTCCTTTCTGGAAACCCCTCTCCAGCCTTACCCATCCCACCTCCGGACTGGAAGGCCTTTTGAAAAGCATTGAATCCAACCCACCCATTTTACAGATGGGGAAATGGAGGCTTGCAATGTCTCCGAGGCCACTGTGGTTGCTGTGGACCTAGGAGGGCCAAGCCAGGCAAGGGGGAGCTGTGGTTCTGGGGCTCTCTGAGCTGAACAGAACAGATCCATAGACATCATCCTGACACACAAGGGCCCCTTTCCCCATTCCCAGTTTTCCAGCATCTCTCCCCATTCAATCTGGATGCTTCTACTAGGTTTCCTGGAACACCCTCTCCTTTGTGACTGAAGACAGGCGACAGGAGGACATCCACAGGAGACCTCTGGGCCTTGGAGTCCTCATCTATGAAACGCACTATCATGACGTGAGCACCCCATTCAATGATGAGGGCCAAGCCCCATCCAGTCTGGTGCCCAGGGGTTGCTATTTGCTGAATCAGAATCTGCCTTCCCATAACCCCATTCTCAGGCATCTCTCAGCTCCTCTTTCTTGATGGCTGGGCTGCCAGCTGGGGTCAGCAAGGTCAATGGGCCTGGCACAGCTGTCAGCCTCATCTTCAAGGCTCTTTGATCCACTGCCAGCCCCAGTGGCTGGAGCCTGGGCTGGCAGGCCCTGGCAGTGATGGATGTGCCTGTCTGGCATCCCACTGGGAAACATATGTCCCTCATGCAGGTACTGGGGCCTCTGCCTGGCACTGAATGTCACCAGCCTCCACCCCCGTGGCTCCCTTGCTCACACCCAGCCCTGTTGTCACTTTGTCCCCTTTATCTCCCCCAACAACCCCTGCAGTCTTTGCTCCCACTGTCTCCCGTTCCTGCAGAGCCCTCCAAGCCAGAGTCAAGTTCACAGCTCCTGGTCTAGTTCACAAAAGTATGGGTCTAGTAGCCCATACCTTTATCCCCACCACCACAGTGTGTGAGGCGAGTGCCATTGTGATGGCCCTGATCTTATAGATGGAGCCACCAAGGTTCGGCAAGGCCAAGTCATTGGCTGTCATTAATGAGCAGGGATTGGAGTCCCGACCTGTCTGCTCACATGCTGTGGGGCTTGGCTAAGAGGATTCTAGAATCTCAGAAAGTCCTGGAGTAGGGGGCTGGAAGGAACATGGGGAGGCAGGTACACTTAATCCAAACTTTAGAGGAATTCTCAGCTCAGGGGGTCACTGACACTCAGAATCTCTGAACAGGAAAATGCCTTGTCTGGAAGGACCCTTGGTGGTCACTGAGCCCACCCACAGAACACCCCAGCAGACTCCAGCCCCTGCTTGAACACCCCCAGCGATGGGGGGCTCCCTCTCCAATTGTGGCAGCCCCTGCCCTGGTGGGACAGCTCTGACCTGAAGAATGTCTGTCCTCCTGTACAGCTGAGTGCCCTGTGCCTCCCTGTGGCCCCTCGGAGTCTAGAGACAGCTGCTTAGGCCCCCTGGATCCTCTCCCTTCCTTCCAGGAAGGGAGCATAGGGCAGGCGTGGGTGTGGAGCAGACATATGGGGCTGGGTTTGGGGGTGGGGGAAGAGGCCCAGCTCAGGTCATAAGGGCTGGGCAGGAAGTCCAGCCCAACCTGCTGGCAATGTGTGGCCCCACTAAGTCCCCACCCTTCTCCGAGCCCCGTTCCCCATCTGGAAATGGGAGAGGGTAGCTGAGGGGCTGACAGGCTCCTGGCTGGTTCCATGCGGCCACCGTGAGGGGCTGTGGGAACCTCCGGTGACCTTTGGCTGCCCTCGTCTCCCTGGGGGTCCCCGCCAGCGGCTCCTTCCAAGCTCTGATTAACAGCTGGGGAGCACCTGGCAGGCAGATGTCCTCTCCTCATCACCCGTGCTGATCCTGCATGTGCACATGTGTGCATATGTGTGCACACACAGACATGAGGGTGCACGAGGGAGCGGGGGAAGCACGGACTGGGGGTCTAGGGATGGGCTGGCTCTGCTGGAGCTCATGGACCCTGTGAAGTCCCCGCCCCATCTGCACCCCGGCGCCCAAGACTCTGAGCAGTATACTTCAGAGCAACACCTCAGCAGGGGGCAGGGGCTGTGGGTATGCCCGGGTATACCCGATGCAGCCTCTCTCACGCCTGGGGGTTAGCCAGCAGCGAGCCAAACCTCGGATGGGCTGAATGGTGAGGCGGCGTGAGGCTGTGTGTGGGAATGAAGGGCACTCGCTGAGAGCTGGGGGGCCTGCTGTCAGGGTTAGAGGGCTGGACAGGAGGGTGCAGCTTGGTACGGACCCTTGCCCACACTCTGCCCCTCAGAGTCCGGTTTGGGGTAGAGGGAGAAGGCACTGGCTCCTCTGGGAGTCAGCATAGATGATATTAATGACCTGGGGAGGTTGGGGGTGAAATTCCCCTTCGACAGAGGAAGAAACCAGGAACAAGGGAACCCAGCCACGCCGGCCTCGTGAGGCTGACCCCACATGGGGCTGGGGGCAGAAGTCTCCCCGGCCTGGATGGAGCAAGGGAGGACACAGGCGGGGCCCTGCTGGCCTGCATGCTGGAGACTCCACCTTCCGGCTGGAGTCGGGCTGATGTTTCCTAACAGACTCAGGCTGGGAGGGGGTCAGGCCGCAGGAGGGAATCTGGGAACGATTTGATAATTAGGCGAGAGGCCTTGACAAGCAGCCTCTGTGGGGTCCATTAGGGGGCCCTGGGGAGGCCTGCAGTGAAGCTGGCCACCTGCCAACCCTTACCCTCCTGGTCCCCCACTGCCCTCCTGCCCACCCCCTGCCATCCCTCAATAGTCCCTTCTGCTGGGGCCCAACAAGCCCGTGCCAGTAAACACCTCCCCAGGCCCCTGTTGGCCCTTCCCCCTCATCCCTCCCTTCAGCCCAGTGCACTAACAGCTCTGATTGAACAAGGGAGGGCCTTCATCCCTTTTCAGGCTCAGTCACCTTGGATGGGCTCCTCCACAGCCCTGTGAGGCCAGCCCTCCCACCGACCAGAGAGGGAAGCACTTTGTCCAAGGCCACACAGTGAGGCTTGTAAAGAGCTGGAGCTGGGCTCAGGCAGCTTCCTCCATGGCCGACTTCCATGGGGGGCAAGGCCCTACAAACTCAGAGCAGGAAAGGCTCCTACAAATGACAAGACCCCCCTCTTCCCTGCCTAGCCCTATCTCGCAGCCAGTCATTGGGCCCCAGAACCAGGCTCCCCAGAGAGGTGAGGGGCACTGGGGGTGCAGCCAGCTCTGCTCCTCGCTGAGAGAGGCCAGGGGCCTACGGAAACTCAGGCTACGTAAAAACAGCTGGGGACCCATGGTCAGCAGAGGAGAGGCCATGAAGAACAGGCAAATGTTGGGGGTCAGCCTTGTACGGCCCTCAACTCTGGAAGGGAAGAGGATTCCTATGGGGGCAGACATCCCCACCCTCCCGGAACTCTAGAATCCTGGAAGGGCCCAGGTTGGGCCAGGGACCTACCTTGGCCTCGTCTTCCTGAGGATGGAAAAGGAAGCATGAGCTATTCTGATCTTCCTCTCCCAACATTCAGGAAGGGCCCCTTCCTCGTGGCTCTCTGCCCTGCTGGTAACGGCTGGCAGGGGCTTCAGCAGGGGGTGAACACCGGGCCTACCACTGGACCTATACAATTCCTACCACTGGAATTATTAATGCTCGCCAACAGTAGGCTGAGTCCTTTGCTGAACCTTCACAAGCATACGCTCATAGAACAACCCTGTGTGTCCTAAAAGCTTAGTAACAAGTGTCCCATCTGACAGCTGAGGCTCAGAGAGGTTTAGAGACTTGCCCAGGAAGTCACTGAGTAGGTGGCAGGGGCAGGTGCTTAGCAGACCCCTCTGACCTCGAATCCATGATTTCCCACCTCCTTGGCCCCACGCGGCCTCCCACCATTTGGCGTGACCCTTGCCCAGGGGCAGCTAAGCTGGAGATGAGGCATAGTGTGGACAGGTGCCTAAGGACAAGTGAGGGGGCAGGGGATTTGCTCCAGGCATGAAGGAGGGATAGGCTCTGAGGAGGGTAGTGGAAGGAAGGGTGTGCCTGAGCAAAGGTGTAGTGGCTTCTGAATCCCAGGCATGTGTGCAAAACAATGGGGTGGCACATAGCAGGGCTGGGAAGAGGGCTGGTAGGAAAGGTTGGCGAGGCCCACTGCCAAGACCTTGAATGCAAGCCGAGAAGTGGGTTTTACTTGGAGACCAGCCGCTCCTTGAGGGCAGGGTACCTGCTTCTGAAGCTGCCCTAGCACAGCTCAGAGTTCCGCACAGGGCACGTGCTCCCTGACTCCCCAACATTTGTCAGACAAGGGCCACTTCTCCTCCAGGTGGGCCCTGGGAAACCATGAGGCCTTCTCCAAAAAGCCCCCAGCCCACTTCTAGGTAAAAAGCATTTGATGGTTCCTGTGCTGGTGACTCACCCGTGCAGGTGGGTGGGTGGAGGGCAGTCAGGGTGGAGGGGGGTCTTCCCTCTCTCTGCCTGCCTCTGCTTCTGGGCCAGTCCCCAAACAATCCCAGATGCCTCGGCACAACCAGGAGCTTTCAGCACGGCCTGGCAGGGAGGGGGTGACCTGGGGAGAAGGAGGCCTCCAGCTAGGAGGCTGAGCCCTCCTGATGTCCCCTGGAGCTTCTGGCCTGCGGGTCCTCCACACCCTCCAGTGGAGGCTGGGCCTCACCCAGATCTTTGGCAGTAGGACTTGAGTGTTTCCAACCCTTTATCTGGTAGCCAGATCCTCTGGCCCTATGGGGTCCTCCCCTTTCTCCTGAACCCTTTCCTGGCCCAGGGCAAACAAGGCTCCCCTGGTGTTGTGGGCCCAGGACCGGGAGCCCTGGGCTGGGAGGCCAGTATGTGGAGCCAAGAACCACAAGCTCAGCTGGAGTGCGGGGCCCTGGGAAGCGCTCACCCACGGAGGTGATGTTGAATCTGTCCGTGCCCCCCTCGTCTGGTGTCAGAGTGATTTATGTGCAAATGCTGAGAGGAGAGGCTGGGGAAAAATAAGCAGTCTCAGGGCACGTTCCTCCCTGCTCCTCACTGGCTGCCACCCTACCACAGATTCAGGAGCGAGGGAAAGAGCCTCACTGCTGTGTGACCTCAGGCAGGTCCCTTTTCTCTCTGGGCCTCTGCTATCTTTGAAATGGGTTTGAAAACCAGCTTCAAATCACAGAATTGCCAGAGAACAAGTGAGAAGTTGGATGGCAAATACCCAGCTCCGAGATTAGCACAGGCCAGGTCACACCCAGCCCCAAGCCTAGTACAGGCCAGGTCACGTTGCACCCTTGCTCCGAAGCCTGCTGTGGCTCCCCTGCTCCCTCAGTCTGATCCTTCTGGCTTCTGACTTCATCTCCCACCCTCTTCCTCTCGTTCACACTACTCCAGCCACAATGGCGCCAGGGGCCCCCTGCCTGGAACACTCCCCCACAATGACTACATGGCTTACTCCCTCACCCCCACCTAGACACCCCAAGACACTTCCTTTCCACCAACTGACCCGCCTTGCACCAGCACTCCCTACCCCCTTTGGGCTGTTTTATATTAACTTTCTTCTTAATATTTGCCACTACTTGATTTTAAAAGTTTTTTGTTTATTGCCATTCTCCCCAACTACATGCTGGGGGATGGGCCCAGCAAAGAGTGTTTTAGCAAGGGCTCCAGGTGGCTCTGCTGTTAG
Organism: Rhinolophus hipposideros; assembly: GCF_964194185.1. Lineage (NCBI taxonomy): Eukaryota > Metazoa > Chordata > Mammalia > Chiroptera > Rhinolophidae > Rhinolophus > Rhinolophus hipposideros. The sequence continues at coordinate 49,376,558 of NC_138056.1, forward strand.
AGATTGAGAACCGCTGCTCCAGCACACACACCACCTCTTTGCTCTCCTGTTTCACACCCTCTGTGGCTCCCTGCTGTCTCCAGGATACACCCTAGCTCCTCAGCCTGGCATGGAGGGCTCTGTAGTCGGGCTTCTGACCCCCTCTCCCAGCCTGCTTCTCTCAACACCCACATGCACACACACCCTCTGCTCCTTCCCACTCCCTCCATTCCTTCCCACCCCTTTCCTGAGCTCTCCACACCTTTCACACTTTGTGCCGGCTCCTTTCACGTCTCCAGGCCTGCATCCATGCCATCCTTTCTGCCTGTCCCTAGGCAGCCTGGAAATTTCTTTGATGCTGTACCAGCCTCTGTGTCTGGGAAGTCCTCAATGTCATTTCCACAAGGAGAAAGGTTTTTTCTCTTACTGACTGAAGAATCCATAGAATGGTGAGTGGAACTAAGTAGGTGCTCAATAAATGCAGAAGGGCAGGCGATGGGAGGGAGGGTGGTAGGACTTTGAGAAAGGGAAAGTATGGGTTGGCAAACCCAGGGAATTGGCTTGGGGGAAGTGGCACCGAGTTAGGCCTAAAATAAGGGTTCGGCATTTGACGGATGGCAGGGGAAGGCACCCTGGTCTGAGGCACAATCAAATGCCTGGGGACAGAAATGAACATGAAACGTGAACATGAACGTGAATAAGGGAAAGCGAGGAGGCCAGGTGACTGGAAAGGAGATGAGGGTGGGTAAGAGGAGGGACTGGGCAGGTTGGCTGGACAGTGGAGAGCTACGACATACGGCAGGCCGGATTGAAAACTAATAGTGTATTCCCCACATAATTTTTTAAAGATTAGGGACAGTTTAAAAGAAAGGAAGCAATAGTGGTCTTAACTAAAACCCCTTAGAGGAGGAAGTAAACTTATCAACCACATAGTAACCTATGTAATGACTGTGATTAAGACAAAGTTTAGCTCTGAACTTCCTGTTAACCACAGCAATAAAGGAAATAATGATGAGTTAAATACTTTGCATTGTCTAACCAAAGAAAGCACAGCAGTTTCAGAGAGACTAAGTTCTAAGAGTAATTAATTCTGTAGTTGAGCTGTTGGGAGGAAGGGGCTGAAGAGCCCAGGAGAGTCAGGTGCTGTCATTTACCCATCACATTCCACACTTGGTGATGGGTCCTGTGTCATCACTTACATTTAAGCAACATTAGAGAAAACCAGGGTTCAGACATGAGAAGTCACTGGCGGAAGTCACCCAGCTAGTAAGGCGAGCTGCTGGGATTCTAACTCAGGACTATCTGACTTTAAAGGTTGAGGGGAAGGGTAACCTCAGAGCTGAAGGCGGGGGAGGTGGGAGGGGCAGCAATCTGGTGTGAGAAGGGCATTGAGTGACAGGCTTCCCGGGGAGGCTGTTTTGCTCCAGGGCTGCAGCAGAGGCTCCTAGGGACTTCCAACTGGTGTCCTCTCTTCCTGGAGAAGCCAGGGAAGACTTCCCAGAGACAGAGAGAATCAAAGAAGTTTCCAGGCTGCATCGGGACAGTCGGGGGGATAGCGTGGGCGCAGACCTGAAGATGTGAAGGAGTCGGCACAAAGTGGGAGAGGTGTGGAGCTCAGGAAGGGGGTGGGAAGGAGGGGAGGGTGTGTGTGTGCATGTAGGTGTGGAGAGGGGGTCAGAAGCCAGATGACAGGGCCCTCCATGCCAGGCTGAGGAGCTAGGATGTATCCTGGAGACAGCAGGGAGCCACAGAGGGTGTGAAACAGGAGAGCAGAGAGGTGGTGTGTGTGCTGGAGCAGCGGTTCTCAATCTCCAGCACCAGAACCACCTGGAGCCCTTGCCAACACACCTATCACTGGGCCCCTCCCCCAGCATCTGATTCTGTAGAGCTGGAGTGGGGCTTGGGAGTTTGCATTTCTAACCCATGGGGTGGGAAATGATGGGGCTTCCCATTCATGGAGGTAGGAACCCAGAGAGGCTCAGAACTGGGGGATGACGAAGTGACGGTAAGTCTGAGGCTCCCAGAGGCCCCACAGGAATCCAGATCCGGGCTTCACACCACAGCCAGGCTTGGGGCCAAGGGCAGGATCCTGGCTCTAGAGGAAAAGGTGAGGGGAGCCTGGGAAACAACCGGTCCCCACCTCAAACTGCAGGGAGGCCTCCCTCATCGGTGGGGCTGATCTGAGCCCCAGCTCTGCAGAGATGGCTCCCCAGACACAGGGCCACGACTGCATCCTGCCACCTACTGTTCCCTGTGACCCTGGGCAAGTCACACTCCTCCAAGCCCAGCTTTCCCATCTAAAATGGCAAAAATAGTACTGACTTACAGAGCTGTTATGAGGTACTGGGGGATATGAAAGCCCTGTATAACCCCATGCAGGCATGAGTTGCCATTATTGTTATTAATTATTATTATTACTATTACTACTACTACCACCTCATCCACTTCAGGGAAGGAAGACATGATGCCTTAACCCAGAAGAATTAATGCACGGTGGCAGTTCAAGCACCATAACAGGTTTGTGGAAAACTATATTTGTAATCGGGGCCGTACGACATGCAGGGGCTGGGCTCACCCCCTCTGATGTGGCTCCTGGCACGGGGCCTAGGGAAAGGCCAGTCCCTTCTGCACAAACTAAATATTTGGGATCCTCTTTCCCCGGCCTTGTGGGACCCAGGATCCCCTCTAGTGTGGCCACTCTGGCTTCTGGGGCTGTGGGGAGAGGGGACAAGGCAGGTAGGGTGGCTGAGCCTGATCGCAGCAGGCCCTGCTCAGCCCAGGCCTTGGCTCCCACCAGTCTCTCAAAGGCCAGAGCTTGGCTGGGGAATCTGCCACTGATACAGTAGGACCTGGTACAGTTCTGCCCCCTAGGCCTCAGTTTCCCCATCTGTAGAGTGGGGGCGGAGGCAGGAAGGTTGGAAAAGCTGACTTTCAAGGCCCCTACTGGCTCTCTAGTGATCACAGCCTCTCTGAACCTCCATCTGAGGTGCCTGTCGCAGAGCAGCCCTCAGTGAGTAGCGGTGAAGGGGACATACAAAATGGGACAATCCCTCCTGAGCAGGCAGGTGGAAAGACCCAGTGCCAATACAGATGGAAGTCCTTTATCAAGGATGCAAGGCCTTGGAGGGACTCTATTTACCAGGGTGGCATTCCGAGGGGATGGTTAGTCTCACGTGAAAGCATCTCCAAATGCCAGCCTGTTCTCCCTCCCCCAAATAATAAACACTGACCATTTGTAAGCTCCTGCTCTGTGCCCAGCATTGTGGCAAGGGCTGAGCTAGAGGCTGGGCCTCACACTCCCCAGGGAGGCGGGAGCCCATGGACTCATCCTGATGGGACCCGCTTCGAGGGTGGAGTTGAGTCGGAAGACCCAAGGAGTCAATTCACAGCACCATGACCTTCGCAGTGAAGATTTACAAGGCCTCGTCTCTGCCAAGGGCTGTGCTGAGCCCTTGACCTCATCCACTTCTCTCAGCATCCCAAGAGAAGGTGACTATGATGTCCCCATGTTACTGGTGAAGGGATTGAGGCACACAAGGTGACACAAGTTACCCAAGAAGGACATGATGGGGCTGAGCCTAGGCGTAGCGCTAGGGTCATCTCCCAGTAAGTTATTTCTCTGGGGATAGCAGTATAACTGACTCCCAGGGCTGTGTGAAAGATTACGCTGTCAGGACACATGGCTGCCCCAGGGCCCGGTGCTCATTCCCGCAGGCGCTCAGTCTAGGTTTCCAGATTCCACCGCAGGCTACCGTTTTGTGAATCTGATTCTAAATCACCATGCCTTCTGGTGGCGCCCCCTTTGGGAGCTTCTTCCAGGGGAGAGCCCACACCCTGTCTCCAGTAGCTAGGCCCTCTCCCAAGCCACGTCTGTGGGCTGAGGATGTGGGACTCTGAGCTCTGCTACTTCCGCCTCAAACTCTCCAGGAGCCAGAGTCCTCGGAGAGCCTGGAGGTGCCCCCACGCACATGTACACTGGGGCAGCAAAGCAGATAGTTGGCGCACAGAAAACACAAGTACAGGAGAGGGACAGCACAGGCTGGGTGAGCCACTGGGATTCAGAGCCAGTAGGAACAGCCTTCTCACCTCAGTCTTCTCATCTGTAAATTGGGGTTAACCTGGAAAAAATGGGAGTCTGACTGCCTCTCTGGGTGCCCACCAGTTACCAGATGAGCAGCATCTTCCAGAAGGCACACATTTCCCCCTGTGCCAGGTGGGCTACACTTGCCTACAGCCTGGACCCAAATCCCAGCTTCGGGCCCTTGGGGGAGGGCCACCTGCCCCTCTGGTGTTTGCCCTCACCCCCTTGGGCCTTGGGCTTCTGCTCAGTCTCTGGGCCAGCCCTGGATTGGGTTTGGGGGAGACAGTGGGAACAAGATGGCATCAACAGGAGCCCCAGGACTGCCTGGGGTACCAATGGGGGTGCTGGGCGGAGCTGAGGCCGGGGACTTGATGGTGAGGAAGGCCCTCCCGGAGGCCCACAGCTTCTGGGAAAAGGATGAGGGGTGTCTGTGCAGTCAGGATGTCTTGGGGTTTTAGGGCTTCATAAAGGAGCTCAGCAAACCCTCCCTTTCCCTGGGCTCCATCCCAGCTGACAATGGAGCAATGTGTGAGGCCAGAGCTGGGCTTTACTCCTGCATGGACCCCCTCCCACTGTCTCCTGTGGGACCCCCTCCCCAGGGCTGGGCTTTTCCGTAAACCCCAAGGCTCTGACAGTGTGTCTCCTTCCCTGGCTTGATGCCATTCTATCCCCTTTGCCTGGGTGTCCGCCAGTCCACCTGGGCACTACTCCCTGTCCTTCCAGTTCCAGCTGGAACTGGATTGAGGCCTCCTTTCAGAGGGTCACTCTGACTCCTTCCCCACCCCTTGACTCCAGGCTTCCAGCCTATTTTGCTTCCCCCGTGTCTGGAGACTTCGAGGGCAGGAGCCTTGTTGGTCTCAGTTCTGACCTCTCGGTGCCCAGCCGAGTAAGGCTCAGTACAGTGCTCCATGGAGGCTTGTTGACTGACTGACTGACTGACTCCTGATTTAATAGCAATGGCTACCAATGAATAACTCTTGCTACCTGCCAAGTGCTCGATGTCTGTTATCTAGTTTGAACCTCACAACCATCCAAAGAGATGGGGGTTGTAATTCCTGCTACTTTACTACTAAACAAACTGAGACTCCGAAAGATTAAGTAGCTTATCCCAGATCACACAGCCAGCAAGGGCAGACCCAAGCGTCAGTCAGGCCTGACCTCAGCAAAGCTGTGCTCCTGCCACAGTAATGCTTCCGGCCCCTCCTGTGGCAGGGTTCTCCTTCCATGTTGCTCCTTACCCTGGCAGGTGTGTTGTCCCAGAGCCGGGGTTGGCTTGCCTGTGTCCCCGGCACACAGCACAGGGAAGCTTTGGGGGTGGGGGAGACAGAGAGCATAGTAAGGACCACTAAGCTCTGGCTGGATCATCCGGCCCACGACGGTGCTCAATGCTTGGCCCTGAGAGAGCAGGGGAAGCCTGTGTTCTACCCAATTTTACAGCTGAGGAAATAAAGTCTTAGAAACCGAAACTTATCCAGGATCACTCAGCTTGTAAGGGGCAACAGCAGGGATAAAACCTTGGCTGTGTGAATCTTAACAGGCCCTACCTGCTATAAGATGTGGCCTCCCTGTAGTTTATTAGGTCTGTGCATTAAGGTCTGTGCTGGAGAGAGTGGTGGGGTGTGTCTGGTGTGGGAGTGGATGTATGTGGGGGTGGGAGGTAAACTGTGAGTGTGCAGGAGGTGGTGGGTATTTGTTTTCCTTTGCTCCAGAAATGGATTTTAGACCCAGCCTGGGCATTGACCTTGACAGGGTATGTCAAGGACAGTCATCCTTACCCCATTCCTGAGGACTGGGGGGTGACAATGAGGTCTCTGTTTGCCAGGAGAGGAGCCCTCAGGGGCAGCAGGAGGGGAGGGCAGCAACTGCCAGGAGGAGAACAGCCCCTTGAACTGACATCTGAGGGGTAGCGGGGGCACTGGTGGATGTCACTCAAAGCACTGAGGATAAGCTCCATCACAGACCCTCAGGGAAACTATCAGGATGAGTGGCCTGTCCCTAGGAGGTGACCTTGCATCAGAGGCTGCCCAGGCTGCCCATCCTTTCTCTCAGAAACGTCCAGGGAAATACTAAGTAGAACCAGGGTCTGCAGCAAGCAGGCTTTCTGCCTGCCAGTTCCTCCCTCCCTGGGGTCAGATGTGACTGGAAGTGAGGACAGCGCTTGGGGGAGGAGTAATGGGGGTAGGGAAGGAGAATGCAAATGCTAGAAAAACCACAATAACACTCCCACTACAGGTAGAGGAAAGCAAAAGGGTCCTTCGAATTCTAGACACTGTAGACTCTAGCGTCCTCCAGTCCTGGAGTCTGGACTTTCAGGATGCTGGAACATGGCTGGTGGAGGTCCAGAATCTAAGAAAAGCTGAATCCGAATTTTGAGTTAGAAAGCACCTTCAAGGGCGTGGCACCAGTACCTCCCAGCAGGGCCCCCAGGAGGACCGCACAATTTTATGGATGCAAAGATGGTAACATAAAATAAACACTTGGGTTTAAACTACAGCTGTGCCCTTATCCAGGACTATTGGGGTTTGAGTTTGGGCTCTTGAAAGCTCCCTGCCAGCCCCGAGGCCAGGGCTCGCCCTCTTGCCAACCCAGATGGGGGTGTCTGGGGTGGTTTTGTGATCTGCCACCTATTCCCCCTCCCCGCCTGCCCCAGCCCTTCAGCCACCCCATCCCCCTACTAGAGCCCAGCAGGTGAGGCAATAGGGACCAAGAGGCCGATAAGGAGAATGTCTTCAGCAGCCACAGGCCTGGGGAGCTGAGCGGATATTGATTTGGTCTACAGGAGCAAAGGGACCTGTTAAAAGTGCGGCTGTTAAATCACTCTGCCTGCAGCAGCCATCTCTGCCGGTGGGCGGGGGGCCTGACAGACCAGCTGGTGGCTAGCACTCTGGTGGCGGTGGTCTTAGACACCCTGGCTCTAATGTACCAGCCCAGGGCCTAAGGCAGCTTGGCTGGGACCTGCCCTGCCCTGGTGCTCACAGGCTCTAGTCTAGCCACATCCCACTCGGCATCCTTCAAGCAGACTTGCTGCCATGGCTTGCTTATGTAGACCCCTCCCTTTCACCTCCTTCTCCATCTCTTAGAATCCTACTCAGTTTTCCAGACCCAGTGCAAATGGCACCTCCTCCAAGAAATCTTCCAGATTTTCCACTCCCTACCCCCAACACCCTGAGAGAAGTGGGCTTTCCTTTCCCAAACCCCCTAAGCCCCCAAGATTCTGCCCGTCTTCTGACTCCAGTCATCTCTGCTACACTAACTAGGAGTTGTGGGCCCACTGAAAGGGGACACGTGTGTTTCACCCCTTCATGCCCCACATATAAGTAGGTCCTGGGAGTCCAGGCACCCGGGGATAGGGAGCTCCTCAGCTCAGAGGAAAGGGCAGGAAAATGTTGTCTGAGCTACGGCCTGATGGCCGTGGGGATAAGGGCACCTGACGCCTGCTCCTGGACTGCAGTCTCCAGTTCCTGTGACAGATGTCAAGAACTGCTCAATCTTGAATTATTCCCTCTCCCCCATGTGACACTGTCTGGCCACTCCACTACCTCAGAGTCAACTACCTACTCAGCCGGAGCCCACCTGCATCCCTGGGTTGCCCATTGTGGACTGGGAGCCAGGCAGTCTGGGGCTGGACTCCCCACTCTGCCACTTACTTACAGCTCTGTAACCTTGGGCCAGTTACGTCTCTCTCTCGGCCTCCGTTTCCTCATCAATAAAACAGAGACACTGGGCCCTACCCCTCAGCATGGTTGTGAGAAGTAAACAAGACCCAGAGAAGGCCAGTGGCTGCCTAGAGTCACACAGCAAGAGAGTGGAAAAGAGGCTGGGGTTCGTGTTTCCCAGCCCCACACTGCTCTCCCTCCCCGCTTTCTAGCCTCTCTCAGGTCTGGGGTCTGAGACTAGGGCCTGCATCCTGCTGGAGGCCTGGTCTGTGTAACCTGGCAGCTGGTCTCCATGACCTGAGGAACAACAGACCATCAGCTTGCTCAGGGCTGGGCCTGGGCCCCCTTTAGTTGTTCCTCTGGCCTGACCTGGCCTCCCCAGAGGGCCTTATCTGCTTATTCTCTCCTTTCCCACCAAGCTAATCTCTCCCTCTCTTCAAGAGTTCCTGTTTTCTCTCTGCCGCCTTCTTGTCTCTCTCCCCAGGCCCTGTTTCTTCCATGTCTCTGAGGAGTCTTCCATACTTGGTTCAGAAGCTTCCTCAAAGTGGCTGGGACTATCATCTTTCGGGACGTTTCCATCTCTTGAGGGCTTCCTGGGCTTCAGAGAGGCAGTCTGGGATTGCTGCTCCTTATGAAGCATGGCCTGGGTGGGAAATCCTGCTGGTGACAAGCATTCTGGCACCACAGATCCATACCTGGGCCTTTTAAATTCTTTGATTTGGCGCTTGGCCTGGGGTTTGATGCAATGGTTTGAGGATTCTACTCCAAAAGTCCCAATTCCCAAGATGCTATTATTCTAAATCTCTGAACACAGTCAGATCTGAGACACCAGAGAACAGAGTTTCTGGGGTCCACACGGGAGGAGGCCTCACCCCTGCCTCACCCGAGTGGGAGGGCTCAGACTAGTGATCGGATTAGAACCCTGACCTGGGTGGGGGGAGCAGTCTGGGGACCAGCTCTCCACCACCCTCTGGCTGCCCTGCCTCTGACCAGCCAGAGAGGGGCAGGGCTTTATTGCAGGCTGGGACACTGGCCAGCGGCAGGTACATAAGACCCACTAAGTCAGGGGCCCAGCTGGGCCTCCTGTCCCGAGCCGGAAACAGGCTTCTGCCTTCCACACTGCTCACGCTGTGCTTAGCTGGAGTGAGAACATGTGAGAAGGGATTTGGTGTCAGACACCCCTGGCTCCCAGGCCCTGTACTGCTATGAGCTTCAGTGTGAGAGCTGGGCTAAGTGGTCTCCCTTTTCAGAGCCTCACTTTTCTCACCTGTCAGATGGTGACATATGGGGCCTGCCATGAAGATGACTTGAGACAATGTGTTTGAAATAGCACACAGTAGGTGCACAATAATGGGTAGCACTTATATTATTATTACCACCCTTTCCAAGAGTCATTCCGGGTCCCTGGTCTGGTTTCCCCACTTGCTTGTCTCGGTTGAAATCCAAAGGACACCCCCAAATCCAGCATTTCCAAGGCATGTACTCCGCTCTCAGTGTACCACCCATGGATCCTGCATGGGGTTGGTCGTTGGGAGTAGAATCCTCAAACCATTGCGTCAAAGCCCTGGAGAGGCCCCCCAGGCCAAGAGCCAAACCAAAGACTTTAAAGGCCCAGGTATTGATCTGTGGTGTCAGAATGCTTGTCGCCAGCAGGATTTCTCACCCAGCCCATGAGGAGGCCCCAGGCATGTCGGGGAGGCAGACGCAGACCAGCACACACCTCGACAATGCCTTGGCTCGGTGCAATGTCAGAGAGGAGCATAGAGGCCATGGGAACCCAGAGGAGGCCATTGGTCTCGGCCACGGGTAGTCGGGAAAGTCTTTCTGGAGGAGGGGACCATTTACGTGGGCCTTGAAGAAAGACTGGTCTGTGGCTGGCCACTGTGATCATGAGTGCGATGGCTGCTTTAAAGGTTCAAAGGGTTGTAGGGAGCCCGAGGACACTGGGGAAAGCTTTGTGGAGGGGGCTGTGAAGACTGAGTGAGATTCCAACAGGGAAAAGGACATCCCAGGCCTGTTGAAGACGGGAGATGCCCAGAGGCAGCCTGAGCAGAGGAGATGCCTGGCGAGTTGTAGGAAATGTAACTGGAAGAGTCACCTGGGGCCTGAGGGAAGGGCCTTATATGCCAGGCCAGGGAACATGGGGAGCCAGTGAAGGCTGTGGAGCAGGGGCAGCCCTGGGCCTGAGAGAGCGCACACTCCAGGGGCTTGTTCAATGAGGGCTGAATTTTCTGCAGAGATGCTGGCAGGAGCCCCGCCCTGAGGTGTCTGCAACCCCACCACCAGCCCTCAGCCCTCAGCCTTATCAGCTCTGGGAACACAGGAAAGGCCCTTCCCATCTTGGAATTTCCTCATCTGCAAAACAGATTGAGAGGAGACCAGAAGACTTATCTTGAAGTTCTTCCCACCCTGTGATTGGTCCAGCCTCTGGGAGCGCACCCATGCCATCCCGCCCGGTGCCTGCTTCACTTCACTGAATCCTGTCCAGGCGCCAAGGCTTCATTCTGCCCCAGCCATTCCCTGTCATGTCAGCGGCCTCTAGGGAAGAGAGAGTCCTCCCCTCAGCATTCGTGTCTCCTCCCACATGCACAGAAATTCAGTTTACTCTTACATCCTTTGTCTCATAGGGTCACCCACAGCCAGACCAATACAGGTGACTATTATGACTTCCATTTTGGGCAGCCTACCATACAGCAGGCCCCAGGATACTCTCCACTTGTTCCTCAGAGCTACACACGCCAGGAAATAAAGCTGAAACTCAGAGAGGGACAGTGCTGTGTGCAGAGTCTTTACTTGGCCGTAGCTAGGACCCCCGGGTGTCTCTCATCTCCCCGGATGTCACTTCTCAGTCTCTGTGCCTATTTTCCTCTTCATCTCCCTGACCTGGGGAGCAGAAGTGCCCAGGCTCAGGCCTTGGTCCTCTTTGCTTTTCTATTCCACCCTGAGTGCCGATGCCCAAGTGCATCTCGGCCTGGCCTCTCTCCATACTTGAACATCTGCCCATCTACTCAGTATTTCCACTTGGGACCGAATCAACATCATCATCTCCATGTGTCCAAGTCTGAACCCGGTTCTCTCTTCACCCCAAGCTCAGCAGTCGTCCAAGTGCTCAGCCAAAACCCGAGCAGTCCTTCTTGATCCCCCTTGCCCTCACACCCCACAGCCATAAAGAGAACAAATCCTTATGGAAAACCAGAGACATTCCACTGCTCTGCAGCATGAGGCTGGAGGGCTTTGCCAACCACCAACCTTAATCTCTACTACCTCCATTTTACAAATGGGGAAACTGAGGCCTAGGGAGGCTTCCCCGCGGTCACACAGATCACCCACAGGGTTAGAGGGAAGCTGGGTTTGTGCCCCCAGCTCGCCAGGTTGGGTTTTCCCTTAAAGCTAGCTTAGCAGGTCTGACGACACCGCCAGGCTGTGTGTGCCTGTGTGTGTCCCTAAAGAACAAAGAATCTGCCAGCTGGGTTTATGTTTCAAGACGTCTGTCCTCGCCCTTGACCAAGAGCTCTTACAGGGAGACCAGGGCCAGAGCCAGGTGGGGGGAGCAAGGGGGGAGGCACATCAATCGGAAGCCGCCTTGCCTGGAAACCCGAGAGCCCCCGCCAGCCCCATGCTCTTCTGAGCTCACTTGAGGAGGCCAGAGACTGCAGGGGCGGGCTGGGGTTCTCTCAGCATTTATTTCATACAGCTGTTTAAAAAGCTTGTTTAAAATATAGATCATTATATATATATATATATATTTATATATATAAAATATATAAAGAGGAATTGAGGCAAGCCACCCCAAAGGAAAAGCTATGCTTTATAAATATTTCTGTAGCTCCCACATCCCAGAGGAAGAAAAAAAACAAAACAAAAAACATTTACAACCCAAGCTAGTGGTTCCATGTGGTGGGCCCAGCAGGCTCGACCCTGGGGAGGGCCAGAGGTCGCGAAGACTGGGCCTGCAGAACACTCTGATGAGGGCAGGCAGACCCCCCCTTCCTTCCCAGGAGTCTGGTGTCTCTGGCTTGAAAGGGCAAGTCCATGTCAGTCTTGCCAAACCCATGCCCCGGGCTTCTTAGACCAGCCTGGAAGGCAGCAAGTGGGCACTCCAGGGCCTCGGGCTGCTAGGTTATTTTTAACCTTGTCAGTTTCCTTTGATGTCCCGGCCCTCCTTCTGTTCCTGGTGGCTTCCAAGTGGAAGCACAAGCCTCCTCCCATGCCTGGCATCTGGAATTCACAAGCAAAAATCCACGAGATGTCTCCAGGCCCCTTGGCTAGCCTCTGAGGGTCCCAGGAGCTCCCACGGGGGCAGGCAGGCCTCACTTGCAGACATAGCGCTCCACCGTGCGCTCACACCTGCGGCAGGTGACATAGCAGCACCAGTGGTACTTGCAGTGGCACCGCTCTACCACACGGTCTGTGTAGGGGTTGTAGCCACGTCCACAGCACATGAGGTCGCAGCTGTCACTGCCATGGGACGTCTTGTTGCATTGCCTGGGGGGGGGAGGGGAGATGAGTGAGCACTTCTGTGACTCCCCCCAGTCCCACACTCCCAGTCAGCCCGCAGCCTCCCCCACCACGGCTATAGACGCAGTCCCCCTGGGAAGGTGTCTTGGTCTTTGGGAATTTTAAATAATCATCTTCCCCAAGGGTACTTCTCACTTTCCCCCATAGTTCTAGGCATTTATGAAAATGACAGGGGTGTCTTATTTCTTGGAGGCGTCTTTTTTCTTTCTTCCACTTCTAAATACTTGAAGGAGCCCCGATCTACTTTGTCTAATAATCTCATCTTCATAGTTAATCTTGAATTGTATTAGAACAAATGGAAAGATTGCTTTTACTTTTAGAATCCCAGGATAAATTCTGAAACAGACAAAATGGACTGGATGTGAGCATCTGGCACACTGTTCATTGACAGAGAGTGTCTGTCACCCATTTCCCCCCATGTGTCAGGCGCTTCTAGCCAGTATTTTATCTTATTGGAGGCATGCAGGGTCCTTGGAGTCAGTGGAGTTATTATGCCCACTATACAGATGGAAACAGGCTCCATGAAGGGCAGAGGCTATTCAGTTCTCACAGGAGTCTGTGGATAATACTGGCTTCTAGCCAGTATTTTATCTTATTGGAGGCATGCAGGGTCCTTGGGTCAGTGGAGTTATTATGCCCACTATACAGATGGAAACAGGCTCCATGAAGGGCAGAGGCTATTCAGTTCTCACAGGAGTCTGTGGATAAGCAGGGCTTCAGCTCAGGAGTCCTGAAACCAAGTCCAATGTGCACTCTCCCTCTCTTGCAGGGCAGAGAACCCAGGGGCTAGCAGGGGCTGTATTTCTTTATAAATCACTTGAGAAGACAGACATTGATGGTCTCTATAAAACCCAAATATCCTTCTGTGGCCACCAGCTCTTATGTCTAGTGAAGAAATATCTATGTAGGTTGGCCGTTCCTCTAGCTGACTTCAGGCTAGACAGGGATATTGTCACGGGGGCAAAGCTCATTTACATGCAACCCCCTGCAGCTCCAAATTCCCTAATCTAGTAAAGCTCATGTTTCTCCTCCTCCAGGAAGCCTTCCTTGATGTCCAGGCTGGGTCAGGGCCCCTCTGGGCTCCCCTCTCCCTTAGGCTTCACTCTGTCACAGTCTGAGCACTTGATGTCTCTTCCCCTCCCGTGCGCCTGTCTTATGTAAGAGGTGTGAAGAGTGTCTGTGGTTATAAGCTGTTGAGATATCAGGGCTGTTTGTTACTGCAGAAAAAGATGACCATCTGTATGATGTCTGCAGAGGCCCATCCCCAGAGAAAGGCCTGAGAGCTGAGCAAGACAGGAAACCTGGTGAGAGGGGCATTCTGGGAAAGCAAGGAAGTCCGCTGGCGCTGTGGGATGAGGCCTCCTCATCGGTAGGTTGGGGCAAGTCCTGGGGTAGAGCTGGCAGGCTAAGGGGTGCAGAGAGGGGAGGACAGGCTTCCCTTCCCACGAGACTGACATCGCCTAGCACAGAGGAGCTGCTGGGTAGACATAATTAGAGGTCACTTGCCAGCCCTCTGAGGCATGTGGTATTGACCCCATTGTGCAGAAGATAAGACTGAGACTTAGAGAGGTGAAAGGAATTTGCTCAAGTTCCCACAGCTAAGAAGCTGCAGAGTTGGTGCAAACTGTCCTACACACACACACACACACACACACACACACACACATACACACACACACGCACACGGATCCAGGGAGACCCTCATTTTGCTCTGGGGTCCTCGAGGACTCCCCCAGCCCCCCTAGGTTCTAGAATTCTCCTCTCCCCACCCCATTCTCATCACACCAACCATGGCTGCCTCAACCTAGACTCTCACTCCTTACTGTCTCCCTGGCCTTGACCCGGTTCCATCTTCACTCTGCCCGACCCCCTCAATCTGGCTTCCAGATGGGAGCCTGGGCCTCTTCACAGAGCCGGCTGCCCTAGCCTGTGAAGAGAGACCCCCCCAAACCAGCCCCCCTCTCCTGGAGACAGGAACGTGGGCTGCGGAGGAAGCACATGCTGGCTGGGCACCAACTATGTGCCAAACATGTTCTCAGACACCTCGCTCTGGTTCAATATTCTTTTAACCCCGCAGAACACTTATTTTGTGGAATGCTATTAGGGGCTCCTTAATAAAAGAGTTCCACAGCCAAACACCTCTGGGAAACACGGCTTAGACAGCTCCTTTACTGTGGGATTCCTCGGAGCCTTTAACACGTTCTCGTGCCTTGTGAATCGCCAGAGAATTTCCCAAACATATATGCTTGCAGAAGCTTCTTTATTATAGCGTCTCAGGGCTGCCTTTCTCCAGAACCATCTCGGGGAAGTGTTGCTCCCCTGAATCCTCACCAGCACCAACAGCACACAGTAGGTCTGCAGTCACCACGTGCTCCCTCCCTCTCTCCTGTCCTGAGCCCACTTCAGCAGCCATGATGGGGCCAGCCATAGGGACCCCAACCCCGGCTCTGAAACCGGGGACCAGGGGGAGAGAGCTGGGGCCAGGAGGCAGGTGCACACAGGGTGGGGACACGGGAGTACTGTCGCTCTACAGAATGGAGACAGACCCTCCTCTCCTAAAAAGCCCTGGTTCTGCCTCCACTCTGTGTAGACTTCCTGTGCCGCTGTGGACCGGCCGATGTCCCCACCTCCCATAGTGCCTCAGGTCCTCATCTGTCTGATGAGCAGATTATGTGACATTTGTCTTTCATGTTCATTTGACAAACATTTACTGAGGACCTATTGTATGATGGGCAACCTCTTTCCTAGTCCGTCTCCTAATCCAGTCACTGTCTCTTCCCATCTGTCTCCCTAAGTAGAGGGAAGGTGGGATGGGGGCCTCCCACCAGCCTCCATTTCTGAGGGGCCCCTGCCTTGGCGAGGTGTACAACCACCATTCCCAGAAGTTCTGCCAGGGGTCCCTTGAACTCTGGCACCTCCACTCAGCATTCCTGGGGCCACCTCCCTCGATTGGGCAGAGGCTCCATTCCCTAAATGTGAACTGAGGCCCGACAGTGTGCCTGGCCCTGAGTTGGGATGGGGCATGTGCAACATAGCCGACCCTTTCCAGCCAGGGTAGCAGCAGGCCCTTACCGATCTTGCGTCCCGTGGGAGCCCACCTTCTCATTCTTCATGCAGAAGTCAGGTGAGCTCTGCAAATAAACGAGTTCTGAGTCCTTCACAGGCCGGATGTCCAGGTCCTTGGGCACCAGGTGTTTGCGGGTGCCCATGGGTCGGTGCACTACTTTGGTGGCCGACAGGTAGCGAGTCTTGAGGTCAGCTGCCACGTCCCGAAGCTCCTGTAGCCCCTTCCAGCAGGTACGGATGGAGCAGGAGCCAGATACCCCATGGCACTTACACTTCATTTCCAGAGAGGCGCGCAAAGCCTGCGGACAGGGGAGGTCGTCGGGCTGGGTGGCCGGGCCCCCTCCCTGGCCTGCCCCGGGACTCTACACCCCTCTCCCCAAAGCCCCTCCCCCACCGAGCGCTAGGTGCTCTGAGGTAGTCATCACCTGCTCAGGCCTCAAGTGACAGGGACTTTTGCTCTAAAGTTTGGGGGCGTGCGTTGTAGGTCCTCAGCTCCCCCTCTAACCTCGGGGCAGCTGGGAGGGGCAGGAAGAGAGTGAGGTTTGCAGGATAACGGATGCGATTTATACACCTACTGTATACCAAGTACTGTAACACGT
Organism: Rhinolophus hipposideros; assembly: GCF_964194185.1. Classification (NCBI taxonomy): domain Eukaryota; kingdom Metazoa; phylum Chordata; class Mammalia; order Chiroptera; family Rhinolophidae; genus Rhinolophus; species Rhinolophus hipposideros. The sequence continues at coordinate 49,392,457 of NC_138056.1, forward strand.
AACACGGCTTAATCATCACCATCGCCCTTCATGGGAAGTCTCATTCTTTCCCCATTGTAAAAGGAAGAAATGAAGGCGCAGACAGGCTAAGTGTCAGCCCCAAGGTTGCACAGCTAGGAAATCTTGGAGCCGGGATTTGAACACACATCTGAGGGCAATTCCAAAAACCATGGCTTTTAATTGGTCCACACTTTTTCTCTCACACAAAACTGGGGCTCACTAAGAGCTTGCTGGAAAAAAAGGGGAGAAAAGAAAAAGAGAAGGAAGGGAGGGAGGAAAAAAGGGGGGAGGAGAGAGGGAGGGAGGGAGGAAGAGGCAGGAGCTGAGTGCATGGGGGGGGATGTTCCCTGGCCTAGCTGGCTTTCCCCTCCAGGCCACAGTTCCTGCAAGGTGACCCTCCGCAAGCCATTTCACCACTCAGCACCTCTGTCTTTCTATATGTTGAAGGAACACATAATTGGCACCTTGCAGAGTCATTGTAAGGGTTCATTGAAAAAGTTTTGGGAACTATAAAAGTCAAATCAATGTTGGTTTTGAAAAATCAGTTTAAGTAATAATTTGGTGGAGCGGAGAGGCTTGGGCTTTAGGGCTTGAGGAGATTCTAGCCCTGGCTTTGGAAGTGACTCTGTCCCACCACCTTCTCTGGACCTCAGTTTCCCCATGTGTACCTGAGGGGCATGAGTTAGATCCTTTCAGTTCTGCCTTTTAACCCCCACTTCTTTGCACATGTCTCAGATCCCTGTGTCCAGGCCAGCCCTCCTGCCTTCCCTGTACAGACGCTGCAAGGCTTATGGGTCCCTGGGCCTACCCCCTACATCAAAAAGATGGGAAAACTGAAGCACAGAGAAGGCAGGGACTTGCCCCAAATCACTTGGTGAGTTAGTGAGAGTGCTGGCTAAGGTCCCAGGGCTTTTTCTCCATCACTGGTGCCAGGAAGTGGGGAATGAGGGAGTCTATTTGGGTATAAAATCTGGAATTGGCACAGCAAAGCCAGTGGAGAGCCCAGGAATGAAGTGAACACAACTGCAGGACTCATTCAACCTCCCAAAGGCGGGAAGGTACTTCTGAGTCATCAAAGAAAAGTAAACTATGTTCGGTCTCTCAGCTCAGCCGTGTGCCAGCACTGAACACATTGTATCCTCGATGCCATTTACCCCTCACAGGCGCTCCATTTGGGGGAGAGAGATTGCTGCTTTCTCAGATGGTCCCTGAGAGGCCAGCTGCTTGGCATCAGGGCCCCAGGGATAAGTCCAATGTGCCTCTGTAAAATGGGCCTCACCAGGCTGCAAAGCGCAAGTCATGAGATGCCACCTGCAGCCAACACCCTGCCCCTGCGGGACCCCATTCCCCTCCCCCCATCTGTAAGAAGAGGTAGCAGCACCTCCTTACAGGTAGTTTGTGGACCACAGGAGAGAAAACTCATCAAGCATCCAACACAATATCTGGCACACAGATTGGTATAAAGGTGTATTCTGTTGTTTTTTTTTAATTTAAAAAAATAAAAAGATCCATTCATTCACTCACTCAAACTTTTGTGGAATGAGGTAAGAAATTAAGGAGAAATTGATAACAGATGTTGGGGGAAAATGTGTTTTGGAGGTTGGGTAGGTTTTGGAGCCAGGAGGGAGCTCCCATCAGATCCCAGGAGACGCCTCCTTAAGTTGAGGCTCTGTTGCCCCTCAGCCTTCTCCATGCCTTCTCCCACACCCAGCATTGGCCCAGAGCCCCAGGGGAAGAACCTGAGGCACACTGCCAATGGAGACTCGAGAGCACCAAACCCTCCATTTTATAGATGGGAACAACTGAGGCCAGAGAAGAAGTGACTCGCCTACAGAGCCAAGTGCCAGAGGAACTCAGAGCTCCTGACTCCTAGCTCAATGCTCTTTCTTCTCTGCCAACATTCTCCAACCCAAGTCCCAGTGGACTTCCTGGAGGAGGAGGAGCCAGGCAAGTCCCAACTGGCTGGAGAGGGAAGAGTTGGGGGAGGCCAGGAACATATCAGTGTGGGCGTATCAGGGCCCGTCCCCCCCCCTCCCACCACCCTCTCCATTGGGGCACACTGGGTGGCCTTTTCTGGCCGATTGGCACAAGCACAACCATCTGGGGTGGGTGGTTACCTGTCTCCCCACTTCACTGTTGTGTAGACGCATCAGTTTATTGGCTTGGGATCCTGTTTTTTTCACCTTCATAGGAGCATCGGAAAACTTGGCTCCCATGAGGAGCCCGTAGCTGAGGTTGTCCGCACATCCTCCCCAGCGGTTCCCGGGCCCGGGTGGCTCACCTGGGACAGGGCCGCAGGAGCAGCCGGGCAGGTCGCCGGAGGTGCAGGCCCGGGCGATGGCGTGGCTGATGGCAGCTGCCGACAGCGCATACACGAAGGCGGACTCCCGGGTCCCTGTGGGGAAGTGTGAGGTCAGCCAGGGTGGAGTGACCCAGGGACAGTACCCAACCCAGGCCTGAGGGCCTCCTCCTGGGCCCCTCCCTGCTTCTGGGAGGTCAGGTTGGGACAGAGGCTGCAAACAGGTGGATCAGGTGAAGGACAGCACTAGGGCCATTAATCTGGCATCCCCACGTTCTCCCCCAAATACATTAGCACGTGCCTGCAGAGCCCCACACGGGCACACCCTCACTCACACTGACTCACGATCCCGTACTTTCCCCCACCTGCCCTGCACTCAGCATTAAGGGCTGCTTCAGAGAAATGAAGGCCCAATCTCTGAGCTCCATAAAGCATTCAGGACCTGATGGGCAAGGTAAATGTGCAAAGAGCCTGCTGTGGATTGAAATGTGTCCTCAAAAACACCTGCTCAAGTCCAGACCCCTGGTACCTCTGAATATGACTTTATTTAGAAATAAGGTCTTTGCAGGTGTAATTGAGCTGAGGTCATACTGGATCAAAGTGCGCCCTAATCCAACGACTGGGGTCGTTAGAGGAAGACAGAGTTTGGGATTCAGAGACACATAAAGGGAGAAGGTCATGTGACAGAGGCAGAGATTCGAGTGATACAGCTACAAGCCAAGGAACACCGAAAACCACCAGCCACCACCAGAAGCTAAGAAGAGGCCGGCAAGACCCTCCCCTACAGATTTCAGAGAGATCACGGCCCTTCCGACACCTAGATCCCAGACGTCCAGCCTCCAGAGCTGAGAGACAATAGATTTCTGCTGTTTGAACACCCACCCCCCGTGAATGGTACTTTGTTACAGCAGCCCTCGTAAACGCCTGCGGAGCACAATGTCTCTCGGCTGTGGGGTTTCCTGGCCTTGGGTCCTCACCCTGGCTCCATCTCTTAACTAGTCAGTCACCTCCCCTTCTCAAGTCTCGGTTTCCTTAACTGCAAAATTGGGGGAGGGTGATAATACCTACCTCTCAGGCTATCTCTAAAGTTCAAATAATTCAGGAATGGTGGAAGCTTTGTCAAGTGCTACACAAGCATTAGCTGTTACCGTGCAGGGAAGAGATTAGATCCATTAGGGCATTTCTGCCCATCGAAAGCCTCTCTGTTTTACACGTGACCCCCAAATCCACCCCAGAAGCCACTTCCTTCAGGTAGTCTTTTCCACAGGTATTCTTTAATACCCACGTGAGTCTGGGCATCCCGCAAACACTTCAGTCGGCCAGATTTAGAATTACCTGTGAACATCAGCCTGCCCCAAGGGTGGTTCTACCACTCTCGTTCTATACTTGCCTCTCAAGAGCCTCTCTGGCATTATTCATTTCTTCATTCACGCATTATGGTACATGTACATTTGTGCTGTCACTCGGGCTCCCCTGCACTAGCATATTCACTCTCGCCATGTTTGTTCATTCATCAGTTCATGCCTAAATACCCAGATCTAGGATTAATTTATCTACCCATCCATCCATTCATGCCTGTAGCCTTCTGTGTATCCGTCCATCATCCACCTCTTCATTCATCTACCCATCACATATCCATCCATCCATCCACCCATGAATTCACCCACCTATCTAAACACACATGGATTTATGCCTGAATTCATCCATCTGCACCTGCATGCATTCCGCAGCCCTTGGCAGCCCCCACTGGCTCCCTACCTCTCTCCAGGTCAAGCAGGTAGTTGGGGGCCAGCTCGATGGAGGAGCAGTTCCAGCGCATGTCCGCGAAGGCCCTGCGGCAGGCCTTCATGACCTCGCGGGCGGCGTGCACGATGGTGCGCATGAGCTCCAGGTTGCTGCGGCACAGCTGCACCTGCGCGGACACCAGGCCCTCCAGCTGCTTGCAGTGCTGCGTCTGGTTCAGCGCCAGGGCTGCTGGCGTCTTGGACAGCGCCCTGCATGCCGCCAAAAGGCAACAATGAAGAAAGGAAAGACAGGCGCATGAGGGGCCCCATCACCTCCAACCTCCTGGCCCCAGCCACTGCTCAATGGGCCTTTGCAGGAAGGAGCCAGGAAACCAAAAGGCAAAGAGACATTCCCAGCAGAACAATGGCTCCCCCTCCTGCCCCCTGTGACCTTGGGCACATCACTGTCCCTTTCTGGGTCTCAGGCCCTCATTCATAACATGGGATCATGTCCGCCATCCTATGTAAGCTTGATTATAATTCTACTAACAATAAACAATTTCTCAGTTCGCAAGGCACTCCCATCCATTGCCTTTATTTAGTTCCCACACAGCTGTGAATTATTACTACTCTTTCTTCACTCATTCAACACTGAGTGCTTACTATGTGCCAGACATTGTGCTAAGTGCTAGGTCATGATAGTCATAGCAGTCATAATACCCACTATTAATCGATCACTTACTATGTGCACAACCACAGCCCCTAGCAACCCCCTCCTAATAAGTTAGGAGTCTCTTGTCATTGCTTCATTTAATTATTAGACTCATTCATTAGGTTGCAAAGTCCCACATACATGCAAGGGATTATTATTAAAGAACCGTTCGTTGTGTGATAAATGAGACATCGCCATTAACTTGCTGTGTGACCTTAGATGAATCACTGTCTATCTCTGGACCTCAGGGTGTGTACCTATAAATGTATGTCCCAGAATGGAGTCCAATGAAACATTCTGAAAAAAGGGATCCGTGGTCAAGCAGGTTTGGGGAACATGGCATACTAGTAACGCCTTGGAGAATCATGACGTACATTTACATTTTAAAGGCCCTGAGACGTGAGGCAGCAAAGCCACAGGTTTAATTTTGTTTAACTCCTAGTCTGCTGAGCACAAAGGCCTTGGAGGAGTGCTGACCTCATCCCTACTTTGCGAAAGGCTGGCCTAGGGGTTCTCTATGAACGCTGCTGATGCTATAGGACCTAAGAGGTTCCCAGATCCTGGCGCTGAGCACCGGGATTCCAAGACTTGAGGAGCAGGGGTCCATCCTGGTTCAGCCCTTTCCCCCAGGCCTTCTCTGAGCAACAGACTGCATCAAGCAGCACCTCCTTTAAGCGCAGGCTAGAGGGACTCCACAGCCTTAAAGGGTTCCACATAGACTCCCCCCCTACCCCAGGGCAAGCTGGCCTTCAGCTACCCAGCAGAGCCCCTGCAGGGACATGGGTCAAGAAGAGCTTAATCTGTAGCCCCAGTGCCCACAGCACTCCTCGCCCAAGGTTGGGGCTCAGACTCAGTGAGGCCGTGACCCCAGAATCCCTAGGCTGGTGTCAAAGAACAGCACAGGCCTGGGTAGACTATTGGCTCTGTCACTTCCCCTGTGACCTTGAGCAAGTCACTTAACCTGTCCTCTCCCAGCATTATCTGAACGATTACCTCAGACAGAGTGCATCATGGCTCTGCCTCGCTCTGACACGCAGTGGTCGGGGCACGTTGATGGAAGCTCTATAATTACTGCCTTTGTGGTCTTGTCCTACCAGCAGGCAGCAGCCTCCGCCCGCTTACTCAAAGCCGAGGGCTACCACCTGACATTCAAGGTCCCTCCAAACCTAGCTCTCTGACTTCTCCAACCTCTCCTCCTTGTACCCTGTGTGTCTAGACTCCTGCTTCCCTGCCAGGGACCGTCACACCACCATGCCTTTGCCCAGGCTTTTCCTGATGCCAGAACACCTTTTCCCTGCTCTTGTACCTAAATGAATAAATTAATTTGATGTACTTGTGGAAGACATACATATTAGGTTGGTGCACAAGTAATGGAGGTTTTTGCAATTATTTTTAACATTTTAAAAGGTTGCAATTACTTTTGCACCAACCTAATACTAAGCACCAATTCTTCGCAGGCTCATTTGGTAATGAACATGACATAGATTCTTTCCTCAAGGAGCCCCTCATCTAATAACTGCATAAACCTATCAACAGTTATAAGACCCAGATGTTCCAGCTCATGGGCTGACCCAGGGAAGAGCACAGGCTTTGGGCACCAACTGTGTGACCTGGGTAAGTTACCCAACCTCTCTGGGCCTGTGGTCCTCATCTGTTACAAGAAAATGGTAATTTCTACTTCAAAAGGTAATGGCAAGATTTAAATAATATAATGAGTGCAAAGCATTTGGAACATCCATAAGTGGGATCCCCCTGTTGCCCAGTGAATCTTGGACCAGAAGGAGTAGAAAACCTGGGTTCTAGCTCAAGCTCTGCCCTCCATGTGCTGTGCAATTTGGGGCAAATAGCTATCCCTCTCTGAGCATCAATTACAAAATGGGGCTCCCAGAAGTCTGATAGGGACTGAATAAGATAATATGTTCTACATTAAGTACTAATAGGTTACTTTGCTTCCTCCTGCCTCTCACTCTCGGCCAGGCCCCACCCATCCTACAGTCCCCACATGTAGAAATCTTCTAGAAGCCCAGGAAGCAGACTCAGGGTAAATGGGCATGGCCTGGTGTCCACAGTTATGGCAGCACATACAAGTCAGGCTCTCTGAGATTGATGTGGTTGTCCTGAGCAGTCCCCCCTCTCTGTGACCCCTGGCACACCGCCACCCCCCAAACCATGAGAGGGGAATGTCTGGTGTACCTGGCATGCAGGGCAGACCTCAGGCATCGTTTCTTGACTAAAGTGAACAGTCTGTTCCTACCTGGCCTTCCGAGGCACTGAGGCCCACCTACACATCGACACCTTGAGGGAAACCGTGGTTTGACTTCCTACTCCTGTACTGGATGAGGTGTGACCACTCAGAGGCAGAGGCCATCCCCTCAGTGTGACCGCTCCTCCAGCAGACACTGTCCACAGGTGCAGCCCCCACGTGGGCACAACACTCCGCAGTTTGCAGAGCTTCTTATGTCATGCCTCATCCCGTTCTCGCAAATCCCAGAGGGGTGGGCCTGGAATCGCTTGTTATCACCCCTTTGTAAAGAGGAGGAGACTGAGGCACTCCAGCGCCTGGGTACTCTGCCTCCTCCTGACACGCCTCTCCCACAGACCTGGCCTCCCCTTGTTGGGTCCCCTCTCTGCTGGGCTGGACACTCAGGACACTCAGTCTGTCCTGAGCCTGCTCTGCCCTTCACGTCACCCAACTTTCTCCCCTCCCCACTGAGCCAGTTTTCTGTTTCACAACAGGAAGAATTCCATGAGATACACCAGAAAACCCCTGGTTCAGTACCAAGCACACAGTGGGCACTCCAAAAGCGTGGGCTGCCTCCCTCCTAGGTCTTCTCCCTGCACTCCTTCTCAAGACAAGAAATAGGGTAACATGAGCCGAGCCTTTCCTGGGGAGCTCACTTCAGGCCATTCCTGAGTGCCCAGTTCTGCAGCTCCCTGGGAGAGAGCTCTGTGCTCCTGTTACCTGGGAATGCTGGGCCATTCTGGGTCTCAGCCTGTCCATCTCTGAAGTCACAAAGCCCCCGCCTCCCCAGCTGGCAGTGAGAGAAGGTGCTATGTGGGACACCACAGTGAGGAAGCTTCCAGATGATGCTCCGGCTGCCCAGGTGGGTGGAGGACAAAAGGGAAGTGGTCTGAGGCCTCTGGTTGGGGCAAGGTGAATGCTAACGGAACTACTGGAGAGAGTGGCTGGGGTAGAGAGGCCTGCTCATCTTGGAGGGGGAGGCCCGCCCACGGGAGTGTGCAGGCCAGGAGATCAGGGGGGCAGGAGGCGGTGGGGAGGCAGCGGATTCCGCTCCCGAGGAGGGCGATGCGGTCATCTGGTAATTAGTGGTAATGACCATATCTAACTAAGTCCCCCTTGGGGAGGTAATCAAGGATTAGGGCAGGAGGCGGGGGAGTTACCCGTCTGGACATCTCTACCGGCTTGCCTCACTGCAGCAGACCCCTAATTGAAAACATTTTGGTTTATCTGGGGGTGGGGAGATGGGGGAGAGGGTGGAAGAGAGGACAGGAGGGAATAGAGAGTTCACAGGCAAGGCCTGCGCCACGGGTGCTGCTGGCGTGGCCGGGGTCTCTTCATTCGGGAGGTGGGGGCTCTCCTGGGAATGGCTGGGGGGCAGAGACCTGAGTTTCAGCTCCAACTCAGCTAGCTGTTCGCCCACATGCCACCTTGGGCATGTCACTGCCTGTCGCTGAGCCTCGGTTTTCCCACTCCACTGTATAAGTGGGGACACTGAGGCCCAGAGAATGGCAGGCTTGCCCAGACCCACACACAGCCAATCAGAGGCAGAGCCGAGCTAGCACCCAGGCCTCCCAGACTCCGGGCTAGGGCTTTTTCATTCCTATTCTAGAGATGAGGAAACTTAGGTTCCAAGGCTACAGTGACTGATTTGCCTGAGGCCTGGCTAGTGGCTAGCGAACCGGCAGAGCTCTGGCTGGGACCCAGGTTTCCCAGCTTTGGTCTGCTCTTTCCACCCACTCTGCGGCAGCTCTGTTACTTATGGAGACTCCTGGGGACTCCTCTTCCTCGCGAGACCTGGTCCCTGATTGAGCAGCAGGCTTGGGGCTGCCCAGGAAATGTGGGGTGGCCTTTATGGGCCCTCCTCTGGGCCTTTTCCGTCATTGGCAGTCCCAGAGGTTCACAGGAGGCTGGAATCCCCCGACCTGGGGCAGCCAAAGAGGGAGGACAGTCCAGCTGGGTCCTCCAACACCGTCTGCTCTGAGAGTCCCAGCACCTGACTTCCGTGGGAGGTGAAGTAGGGACGGGGTCCCCCAGGTTATTTCTGGTCGGCTGCTTCCATAGGCATCCAGACTCTGTCCCCCTTTTCTTACTCTCCATCTTACCAGGAAACTCAGACTGAATCCCAGGTCCCCAACAGGTGGGCATTCCAGGTCACTCAGCCACATCTGGTTTCAGTTCCCATGTCAAATGCCCCTTTCATCTTCAGCTCACTTTCTAAAGGCCAAGGCAGCAGGAGTCCTGGGGACAATCTCAGGACAGCTGAGCCTCCTGGACCAGTCCCCAGCCTCTCCCCCACCCCCCTGCCCCGCACTGTATGCTTCCCTGTTCCCAAGTAGCCTGTATCTGGGGGGGGTGGGATAGGGGGAGAGGGTGGAAGAGAGGACAGGAGGAATAGAGACCAACAGGCCACAGAACCAGACTGCCTAACTCCAAACTTTGCTGCTGCTGCCTACTAGCTGTGACACGGTTAGTTCCTCTTCTGTTTAATGGGTGTGATAGCAGAGCACACCTCACAGGGTAGTTAGGAAATTTAAATGAAACAATGTACATAGTAGAACTGTGCTACGCATGTAGCAAGGCCATATACATTTGAACTGTTGAACAACTCAGGGGTTAGAGGTACCAATGCCCCCACCCTGTGTAGCCAAAAATCTGCGTATAACTTTTGACTACCCCAAAACTTAAGTTGTCCCTCAGTATCTGTAGAGGATTGATTGTAGGACCCCTGTCGATAGCAAAATCCATGGGTGCTCAAGTCCCCTATACAAAATGGCATTGATCAATGCATACAGCTGGTCCTCCATATCCGTGGACTCCTAACCATGGATAGAAAACAGTACAGGTATTTACTGGGGAAAATCCATGTATAAGTGGACCCATGCAGTTCAAACCCATGTTGTTCAAGGGTCAACTGTACACACACAGACACAACGATTGTTATTCTTAAACTCTACTCCTTCTCCTACCTCCCCCTCTATCTTCAACTCCAGCAAGAGCTTAACAACTGTCAAGAGGTTTGGCTCCGTGGAGCCCGTCTGTCTGGGTTCTGATCCCACAGTCACCATTAACTAGCTGTGTGGCCTTGGGTCAGTAACTTAACCTCTCTGTACCTTCATACCCTCATTTATAAAATTGTAGCAATAAGAATATCACCTACTTCATAAGAGTATTATCAAAATTGAATGACTAAAGCTCTTGGAACAGTGTCTGGGATTTATTAGCAGGCTCCTCTAATTCCCGGTTTCTGTTTCCCCACTTGCTCCATCCCTTCTCTATGCTTTTGCCCAGGTTGTCCCTCCTGCCTAGGGTGCCTGCTTTGCATTCCATTCTTAGCCATCAAAACCCTACCTATCCTTCAAAGCCCAGCCCAAAGTCACCTCGCCTAGGTGGGACTAACTGCTTCTCCTCTTGACCCCCACATTCCCTCTCCAAAGACACAGCCTGGAGTCCACTTTATTTTTCATACATGTCCACCTTCCCCAAGAGGCGAGGAGCCCCTTTAAGGCAGACACTGAGTTGTACCCATTTTTGTGGCAGCTTAACTATGCAGTGGGGAGAGAATGGATGTTGGGCTTAGCTAACCATGTATTCCAGGCCCTACCCGGCCACATGTCAGACTGGAGGCGTGTGCAAGTCATACAATTAGAGCCTCAACATTCCCACTGTAGCACGGGAATAATAGCAGTGCCCCAACAATGCTCTAGGAGCAAGCCCAGTTCTTGGCCTGATGCTTCTTTGCTCTTTAGCAAATCCTTTCCCTCTATAGACCTCAATTTCCTTCTCTGTAAAATGGCAGTGGTGATGGCGGCGGTGGCAGCGGTGGTGGTGGCGGTGGCAGTGGTGGGCAATGAGGGCTGGGACTCCCTGATCTCTGGTTCCTACCAGCTGGGACAGTGCCAGCTACCAGCAATAGGAGGAAGGTGGCTTATTTCTCACAAAAGTAATCAGCAGTGGCTGGGAGGCTGCTGAGCCCAGGCTTCTCCTTATAAATAAGAAATGCAGGAAGATGGGGTTCCCCTCTTAAATCACCAATTAATGGATAACTCAGTCCTAGAGGAGCAAGGCCGGTGACCTCGAGATTGTTTGCTGGTGGCCCAGCCACTATTGTCCTGTCTTCCAGCTAATCCACCAACTTTCCTCACAGCCCCTCCCCAGTTTCCATAATCTGTCCCCTGCCTGTCTTATCTGCATGGTTTCCTGCCCCCTACCCCAAACTGCAGACTATGTCCTGTCCTGAACTTTCCCACCATTTCCCCTGTGAAGACCCTCCTTCACAGGGTCCCCAGATGCCTCACTCCCAGAGGCTCCTCAGACCCAGCCTAGGGGCACTGGCCCTGAAAAATCTCCCCAGTGTCTCAAGTGCGTGCCCCCCACACCAGGTGGTCTCCCCCTCCTGAGTCCCCATAAGACCGCCCTGGTCTCTCCAAGGCACTTGGAGTTATTTACAGCCTGGGCTTATCTTTTTCCAGTCCAGAGGGCAGCTCCTACAGGAAGGGGCTAGTTTGACTCCTGTCTCCCGGCCTGCAGGGCAGGCAGCCCTGCGCAGAGGAGGCACTCCCTTCTGTTGGATGGAAGAGCGCCTCTCTCTCCCACCTACCCCTCCATTAATCATTTCTATCTAAAGGAATACCCTTCCCATGTGCACAGCATCTGACAGTTTATGAGGTTCTTTCAAGAGCCGCTTCTCCTCTGATCTGAGTGAGGTACAGATGACTACCCTCCTTTGACAGAGGAGGACCCTGAGACTCCCAGGGCTTGTGTGACATTTCCCCAAGGTCACTCATGTGGAGGAGGGGTCAGGATTGTTTGAGGACCTCCAGCTAGGATGTAACATGGAGCAGGCCCCATGTGCGGGGCGCAGACCCTTTGGACTGAGTGCCTGGCCCACGCTGTCTTTTTCTGTCCGCCCGTGGGGAGGTCTCGCGCAGCCCTCAGCTGCACAGGACAGGATAATTCCGTCGCCCTCCACGCCCCGTCTCACTCCTGCTTCGAAACCCCCTGGGACATAAGGACAATATTGTACAGAGGAGGTAAAGGTTTAAAAAGAGTGACTGGCCCATGACCCCAAAGCCAACCTCTGCTCCCAGGTCTGGGGAGCTCGTTCCATCCAGGAGGCCCCTTCCCGCCCCCGCCGCCCCCATCTCGGGGCCCATCTGAGCGGACGCGGGGTCCCTACTTACAGCCACTTGATACCATAGCACACGCCGGTCTGGAGGGCCAGGGCGAAGAGCAACGCTTCGCAGACCTGCGGCCGCACCCTCATCATCGCACGGCGGGCGCGCCCAGGGCTCGCACCCTGCGGAGCCGCGTCCCAGAGCCGCTCGCTCACGGCCACCGCCGCTCGTCCTCGCGCTGGCCGCCTGCGGTCGGGAAGAGCGGAGGCAGCGGGTTAGGGCGTTGCGCAGGGCGGGGGCCGCGGCGGGGGCGGGGGGGCGTTTTATTCAAATTACAAAGGGGGGGGTCCGGGCCCGGGGAGGCCGAGCACGCCGCGGACGTCGCCTCCTGCCCGGCGCTGCCCGGACTCGGCCGGCGTCTGGCTCGAATTAGGAGCCTCGGGAGCGCGGCGGTGGGCGTGTCCACTAGCGCTGCCCGGGGCCCGTCGCTCCTTTGTGCCACTCCGGCTGGGACCCGGCGGCCGGCAGGAGGCGAAGGGGGCGACAGGACCAGAGACATCGGAGAGACCGGGCAGAGAGACAGCGAGAGGAAGAGACGCTCAGAGACCGGGGCTGCAAGACACTGAGTAGAGGAAGAAACCGGGGTAGACGCGCCGAGCGCCGGAGGAACGGCAAGGAGAGGGCGGAGGGGGTCGTGGCGGGGGCCTCCCGCCCGCCAAAGGAGGAGCGGCGTCTCGGCCCAGCCTCTGGGCTCTTATCTCCACGACAGCAATTATTATCTTATGGCCTGGTGATTTTCCTCCCCCACTGGGCCTCAGTTGACCCCCTCTGTAAACTGGACACAACTGTGATTCGAATAGAGGTAAAGAACGTTCACCTAACAGATCTCATTTGCTCCTCCCAGCAACCCTGTGACATCGGTACTACCACTGCGCCCATCTCACAGATGAGGAAGACTAAGGTGCAGAGATGTGAAATGGGCTTTGCAGCCATTGCGCACAGGTCCACGCCCCGTGTTCTACTCCCTGTCTATCTGGGTGTCCGGTGAGATCAGGGACCACGAGACGACAAGGACGTAGGGGTTTGCTCTGGGCATGTTTCTCGGTCTGTGAAGGGGAGGTTGAGAAACAGGATGGCAAAGGTTTTTGTACAGTAAGGGCTGTTCGGGGTGCCCGGTCTCCTAGTCTCTCCCCAGCCGTCCCCCTTCGCAGGGTCGGGTGGTGCCCAGGCCTGAGCCCAGGCGGGGCCCCCCAGCCTGGCTTTGGCTGAGCACGGAAGTTCACAAGGCCGGCGATATGCCGCCTTCGGCCGCCAGGCGGCGCCCTGGGGCTGCGGAGCAGCCGCTACCGGTCCCAACCGCAAGCCGCAGTACCGCTTGCTTTCTCCGGCTTTTTTCTTTTTCTTCTTTTTTTCTCTTCATTCTCGCCTCATTAACTTCCCTTCCCAGCTTCTCTCCAAATTTACTAACACCTGGCGTTCGCCTGGAGACATTCACAGCCCGAGCTCCTCTCCCTTAGGGAGGAGCAGAGAGACAAAGAGATTCCTTGCTAAAGGATTTGGGGAGTTGGAAAAAGGAGGCGCCCGCCTTAGTGTGGGAGCTTGAGCGGGAAGGTGTTCTGCTTTGGCTGTGCGAGCTGGGGCAAGCTCTCTACCGCCAGCAGCCTCGGTTTCCCCTTCTGTAAAAAACGAGGGACTGGACTTCGCCACGCATCTCCTGAGGTCTTTCCAGCCTCCAAGCAGTCTGCGGGTCTTTGAGCTCCCCTCTGCCGAAGTTTCCACTGTTCGGTATACCTGTGGAGTGTGTGCCTTAAGCACACACACAGATTTGAAACCCTACTGTTTTCTGGAGCCTTCCGGCATAACTTAGAGCGAGGCAGGGAGAAAACCTGAATTACATTTATTTTTCTCCTTCGCAGAGTCTCCCGCTAGGCGCCTAATACAGGCACGGGCTACAAACATGCGAGTCAAAGCTGGGGTCTCAGCGGGGTTCTCAGTGTAACTGAGACCCCTCCTCCTACCCCGCCTGTATCCCCTTTGTGTTACTGGTCCTGAAAGTTTACTATACTCCTGAGGTCGAGAAAAAATATCGGCTGGATATGGGGGAGGGAAGATCAAATCTCCAGTCACTGTCCCTCTCCGCCCCCACCCCTCCCAGTGTGCCCCCCCACCACCACTCGCCCAACATTTCTGGGTGGGAAGCGGGAAGGGACCGCACGCGGAGGGAGGAGAGCACGGACTCACAGCGGTCCAAGGACTCACACTGGTCCAAGGGGATCAGTGTCCAGCCCCACTTGCCCAGAGAGAGGCGGGGCCGGCCGGGTCACACAGGGCACGGGAACCCAGGCCTCCGCTACTACGGCTCTTTCCGAGTTGCCCTGGAGGTCCCGGGCTTCTCCCTCCACCGCCCCAGCACTTTGCTGGGGGAGGCAGTGCCTGGCCTGGTCCTCTGGGCGCTGATGGGATTATTCGCGTAGAGTGTAAGAGAGTCCAGGACAGCCGCGCGGGCCGCTGGGTCACCCTCAGCCGCAGCGCGGCGGGTCAGGGCGCACTGGTCTCCCGGAGCCCCCGGCCCGCCAGGGGGCGCTAAGTGGGGGTTTGTGGTAGAATCGGTTGTTAGCTCCGATGCCGCGGGACTCTGTGCGTGTCCCCTCCTCTTCCCGGGCCCCAGTGTCCCTGTCTGGGGATGGGATGAGGTGCAGCGTACTGCCCTATCCGTTCTGGTCGTCCTGTAAGACACCCACTTGCCGTGGGCAGCCGCGAACTGCCCCCTTGCTTCAGACCTGGCGCGGAGCCTCCCTTGGGACAAGGCGCGTCGTCGGCCCGCGTCTGAGCGCAGTGTCTGGAGAGATCAGCGGTCCCTTCCTAACCCCACTGGGGAGAAGGTCCAAGGCACCTCGCTTGCCGCGGGCTGTGCACATGCCGGCACCTCCAGCTCCTTAGCCGCAGCCCCGCTCCAACAGGTGGTTATAAGGCTGGGGCTTTGGAAGTCGCTGGAAAGCCCGCTGCTAGGGTGGCCGTCCCTCTGGGACAAGCCGGCAGGGACCGTCCGAGCCTCCCCCACCCAGATGAGCCCGCGCTGGGCCGAGAGCTGGCACCGAGCGCGGGGGCAGCGTGTTCACGCCGCGCATAGGGGCCTGAAGCCTCCGGCTGCGCCGTTCGCAGAGCGGACCTCGCGAGCCGGGGACGCTGAGCGGCCGCCTCAAGGTTACCTGCGACGCGGAACGAGGCCAGGCCCGGAGCCCGGCTTTGACCCGAGCGACTTGATCTTGCGAGATGTCTGCTCCGCTGCGGACGATGCGCCGGGTTGCCCGCGAGACGGGCTATTTTGGAAGTGGCAAGGGTGGGGTGGGGGTACTCGGGTACCTCCGAGTATCAATCTGAGCCCGGTCCCGAGCGCCTAAGTACTGTGAGCGTCATGGAGGCACCCAGCGCCGGGAGGTGGGAGCTGTGGGGCTTGTACTTGAGCTCAGCCAGATGTTCGGGGTGACTCCAGATGTGCCTCGATGCTGGGACAGGACTCTCCTCCTCCCCACCCCCAGCCTGGAGCTCAGGTCTGTAAACAAACTCTGTCCTGCCTCCTCCTCCTCGCCGGTTCTGGGAGCCGGTCTCAAAGCGAAGCGTTCACCCCCACCCTCCAATTTGGTAGGAGCTGCGGTGGTTCTCTGCCTTCTGCCACCCTCTCCCGCCCCGTCACACACCCTTTGCCGCAGGATCCAAGTCCCCCACCCCCGGGATGGCTCGGGCATGACCTCATCCGCAGGCCGACGGGGAGGGAGGGGGTCTGATGGGGGGAACAGGGCCGGGAAGGCTCGAGGTCGGCCGCAGAACCCGCGCAGCCCACCTCCATCACTCCTCGGCGGAAAGCCCGCGTCCCCAGCCCCTGCGGCGGCTCTGGGAGAGGGGATTCCTCGGAGTGCCGCCGAGCAGGGTGGAGGAGGGCTTGGTGTGCTTACCCCGGACGCGGTGCCTAACGGAGTCGCGCCGCTCCCCTCGGACTCGGACGACCCCCGCCCTAGCAGGTCCCCGAGGAGCACGCGCCGGCAGCCCGCGGTCGCCGCTCACCTCCTGGGGCGCTCGGAGGCCGGCGCGCCCCGAGTGCCCTGCTGCTCCGCCCGCCGGGGAGCGGCGAGGCGGCCCCCAGCGGACCCGAGCGCTCTCGGAGCCGGGCAGGCGGCGAGGGCGCCCTCTTCGCCAAGCGGCGGCAGAACGACGCCCGGAGTCCTAGCAAGCCGCGACCCGCTCGGGGCTCGCGGGGACTCGGACTCAGACTGCTCTGGGCTTGTCTCGGCTGCCGCGGCCTGTGCTCGCCGGCGCGCCCCCGCTCTCCTTCTGGCGGGGCACGGTCTCCAGCGCGGGCCGCCCAGACTGCTTTTATAAGGCGCGGCAGGCGCTTTGATCCGCCCACGTCAGCGCGCTGAACCCCACCGGGTGGCTCCCGCCGCGCGCGGGGGGCGGGGACGAGGTCCCCGCGGATGCCACGGACCCGCGCTGCCAGCAGCGCAGGACTCCACACCCTAGGTTGGGTTAGAAAGAGAGGACTTACTAACTATAGCTGGTGTTTACCGAGCATGCCTGCTGCGATCCTACTGAGTGCCGGGGCCTCGTGGGGCCCAGGTAGGGCTGGTTTCTAAACCCCGCAGCAGGCGGGGCAGGGGACTTGAACCGGTCTGCTTTGACAGAGGAGGAAGCCAAAGCTCAGAGAAAAGTCCCACTTGGGTCTCGTGTGGAGCCCGGGTGGGCATCACTAGGTGTTCGCCCTACAACTCGGTTACTACAGGCGCCCGTTGTCAGAGCTATGTTGGCTTCCCGGTCAGTCCTTCTTGGGGTCATCTTTCCGGCCTCTAGTGCCAGTAACTGGAAAGGGATCAACCACCCTGAGCTTTCTGTGAAGAAAGGAGGCGCAGGGTTGTGGGCTGGGAAGCGCACTGGAAACCGTAGGTACCAAGCAGGCAGGAGTCCTAGCTCCTGAACTGTCTTCTGAGCACCTTGCCTCCGTCCCCGGGGGGCCACCAGCGGACGACTAGGTCGAAAGCTAAAGGGGACTACAGAGCTGCTTTCTGCGCCGCGTCAACCTGGGGCTGGCGCTGTGTTTCTGGGGCAACTTCCCTGACTGGTTGGGTGAGTGCCCATCCCCCTACCCCCCACCTTAGACTTCCCGGCTGAGGATCCACCTCCCTCCCCTTTTCTAAGTGCTGGGTCAGGTGCTGAGGTTTCCATGGCTTCTGTCTCCTCCCCATCTCAGGAGCCTCAATCCCAAGGATAATCTAGTTCATTGGTAGAAGGCAAAATACACACTTAATGAACAGGGGCTTGTGTCAGGTCTCCAAAACCACCTAGCACTCTTCTCCCCATTCTCTGCAGCTGCCCATGAAGTGGCACCCATAGGCTGCACCAACCTGGCTAAGGGCCTCCACATACAACACACACATCTGCACTCACAGAGCCCGCTGCAGGCTCTCAGCCATACAAATACTCTCCCCACGTAGACAAGTCTGCAACATATCACCCCACAAATGGTCACAAACACACTCAGGAGATACTTGAGCACACTGTATGCCCCCACACACTAAGCAGCATATTCGAGTAAGCCATAGACATCTTCAACATGTGGCCAAACATATGACTGCCCCCAACTAGTTCATGCATAATCACTCATGCACACACAGCTTCCAAGCGTGCAATACCAAATGCACATCTACTCCTGCACACAGTCACAGGAATGTCCTTGTGAACACATGCTGGGTCACCAGATGCTGGGTCACCCCCATCTACTCTCCCAGGGCACTAGGGTCAATAAAAGCTGTGGGAAGCCAGAGGTTATAAAAGCTGTGGGAAGGCAGTGGCGTTTTGGATGGGGCATCTAAGAAGGGACGGGTGAGACAAACTTGCTTCTCTTAAGAGGCTGGCAGCAAAGGCCTCCAGGGGTCACGTGTGTCCTTAGCTCTTCCACCCCAAGGCACTCTGACCACCACAGCTTGAGGCATTCCAGGTGGGCTTTGTCCAACTGGGATGCACTCTCCTCTAGGTGTAGCTCTCTCCTCCCTTGAGGAGCTAAATCAGTTGCCTCCACACATTTGCATACGCAATCCTTCGGCCAGAAATCTACTCTGGCTCCCAGCTAGAGTAGACACAGAAAACAATTTGGAGTCACACAGACTTGGGTTCCAATACCAATTTTGCCCCATTTTTTTTTTTTTTTAGCTGTGTGATCTTGAGCAAGTTGCTTAAACTCCCTGAAGCCTTTGTTTCCTCATCCATAAATGGGGATAATACCGTCCCATCAAATCCTCTATGTTCTCCAAGATGGGGATTGATATCTGCATTTCATAGATGGAGAAGCTCAATAGGGAGGAGCTGGCAAGTGTTCGAGCTAATATTTGAACTCAGATCTTTCTGGCTCCAAGAGCACAATAGCTGCTGACCCCGAATGAAACAGATGGGAGGAGGATGGTGACTTTCCATCATCTTCAGGAGTTGACGGAAGCCAAGAGAAGATCCCAGGACTGAGTGAAATCCATCTCTGACCCGCCCTGGTCACTCCCAGCTACTCAACTCTGTCTCCAGAATGAAGACCCAGGCATCAGCTAGGGATAGAAAAACCCTGCCCTGGGCAGGGAGGTGGGCACAAGGAAGTGATGGCAAAACCTTGGAGTGAGAGTCAAGGGACACCTGGGGCAAGGGTGTGCCCCTCCTTGCACCTCAGTCTCCCCATTTGTATAAGGGGGAGTACTTTACCACCTCAGACACTCTAGGATTTGCTGAGACACTTTTGAGAAGAATCTTTTTCATCTCTAGAACCACCTGAACATCCCCCTACCCTGTTCGTCCTCCTTCCTTCTGCCCAGGGTCTCCTCAGGGGCTGTTGTGTGTCAAGCCTGTGCCGTTCACATGGGTGGCAAGCTCCCCTTCAGAAGAAAGAGGCTCTGACCCGGGCAGGGTAGACATGTTCTTGGCTGCCGTTGCTGTGGACACTAGTATATTTTCCTTCTCCTAGGATACCCTCAGTGATTCTGGTTATCTGATTGCCCAGATGTGCTGGGGGCTTCCTGTCAGCAGGTTTCTCAGCCCCTGCCTCACTGCTGTGGGTCAGGGGCACACCCCTTTCCACTGCCTGCCCAGGGGGTCACCCAGGCTGACAGGATATGGGGGTGGGGGAAGCCACCGCTCCATTTGCTGTGCTGACCTCTACTGACCCCTCCACCCACCTCAACTTCCCTGCTTTGGGGCCGAGGCCTTGGTGGAGACGGGTGAGGGTGAGTCAGCTGTTTCCAGGAGCCCTGGGTGGGTCGATGGGTGGGTGGGTGACCTGGTTATGCTCCTCGGCCCCATCAGTAGTTTGCTGTGTGATAGCAGGTATTTGTGTTGCCCTCTTTGAGCCCCAGTCACCCCATCTGTAAGGGAGAGGATTGATCTAGATTACCTCCGAGGGCTTTTTTGGCTCCAGAACGCAGATTTTAGGTCCCCTTGACCCTTACCTGTGTCATAGGATAACAGGACCGTGGTAGACACAATGAGACTGAAGGGTGCTGTTTCCAGCACAGGGTGATTTTTAGAAAGGCCTTCCTGTGGAGACAGGTGCACAGGGGGTCTGGGCAGAGTAGCCCAGCCCAGTTATCCTCTGACCTAGGTGTTCCTCGTGAGGCCAGAGCTTCCACGCAAGGGGGAAGAGGGACCAAACGGCAGCAGGCATGTCATCAGAGCACCTGGGTCTGGGTCTCAGCTTCTCCTCCTTCACTTACCCACTGTGTGACCCTGGGTAAGCCACCCAGCCTCTGTGATCCTTGATTCCATCATCTGCAAAGTGGAAACTCCACTAAACCACTCCCTCCCATGGTTACTGGGAGGTAACATTGAAGGAAAGAAGTCTAGTTCGGTGTAAAAGTAATTGTGGTTTTTGCTATTATTTTTAACCTTTTCAACCGCAATAACTTTTGCACTAACCTAATAATATTGTTGATCAAGCACCTACTGGGTACCTGGCCATTTCTGTACCTGTGGGCAAGACAGGCTCGGCTCTGTAGATGGGCACTGGAGCCCAGGCCTATCTGGTGACTTCTGCAAGACCTCATCTGAGTGCTAGAGCCTGGCTGCAAACCCACTGACGTGGGCTGCTGAGCCTCTGCCCACTGAGTGATGCTCTCATCCGCTGCAGTTCCCTCGGAGGAGCAATTATTGTTTTACAAGGCTCAGGGAGCAGGCTAGGGGGCCAGGGTCAGCCGAGAGCTTTCTTTCTTGGGTGCACATAACAAAATGCCACCCATCATGTCTACTGAGGGCGTCACTTCTGAAAATCAGCTTTCAACTCTCAATTGTTTAGTTGTGGTGGTGGCTGCTCAGGAGACAATGTTTGTGTTTCTGAGGCCTCTTTCAACTCCAAAAGAGAAACCAAAAGCCAAGTAGCTTACACATATGAGAAACCTATTGGCTCATGCAGCTGGAGGAAAAACTGGGGTGGCTGGTGACCTGAAGGGAGAACTGTATTCACCAGGGCTTGGGGGCCAGTGTTCTTTTCTGTTCCTTGCTCCTCTCTTTGAGCTGATGTGGGCCTCCTTGCCTCCCCTTGGTATGGAGCCACCAAGAGCCACAGCTCAGAATTCTAGGCAAATGAAAATTTGGGTCTTCCTGGGTCTTTGTATCAGTCCCAGGGAAGGCAGCTGATTGGCCGGCTTCAGTCACATGCCCTCCTTTTGATTGACAGTTGTTATTGCCATGGGCAGGGGCCCCTGGGAATGGCTAGGGGGTGATAGTGCCTGTTACTAGAATGGTATGAATGGGAAACAGTGGGCCACTGGGGCACTTGTGTCTAGGTTGGCAGTTCCTTCTATGGTTGGGTTTCTGCTTCTCTAATACGATACAGTTAGTGTTTCTGCACCTGGGTCTCACCCTGTACACACACTGGGCCAGAGACCAACCACACTCAGTGTCCCCCTTACACACAGGGAGAAACTGAGGCTGAGAGAAAAGAAATTTATCACTGATCTGAATTCTTTCTGGGAAGGCCCGTAAGGTAGCTTTTCAATGACACCAAGTCCTTGCATCCCAGGACACACACACCCATTTGAAATGTGACTTCATTCAGAGGTGAAGTCTATGTCCCCACCCCTTGATCTGGACAGTGCATGTGACAGAAGTGAAGCTGTCATGTTCTGAAGTCCAGGCCTTAGGGTCCTTGCAGCCTCTGCTCTCACCCGCTTGGAGCCCAGCCCAGCTGCACGTCAGAAGCCCAGGCTGGACTACTAAACGATAAGAGACCAGTGCAGAGGTTCTGAGGCCAAATCAAGAGAGGCCCAGCTGTTCCATCTGTCCCAGCAGAACTCGGCCTGGCTGACCCACCAGTCAAATGTGGCCACGTGAGCAAGCCCAGTGAGATAAGCAGAATGGGTCAGTCAAACACTACGTTTTGACATGGTTTGTTGCATAGTGAGAGATACTTGAAGCAGCTAGGCTTAAATAGTAAAAAAGCTAAAACTATGCATTTGTCTAAGGTCATTTCAGAATCTGGCCATTCACCCTGTCATAGCTCTGAAGTTCTGGTCACCAGGGAGCCTGTAAATGTCGCCACTGCTCTGGGAGCAGCATAGGGTCAGCAACTGGCTGTCTCACCCACGCTGCATCCCTGGGGCTCAATCAAGGCCAACGAACAGTGGTTGCTCCAAAGTTGCCAAATGTCCTAACCCAGCCTCTGCTCGCATATCCCCAGGGAAGGGAGCTTACTCCCTCCAGGACAGCCTCTTCCATTATGAGATGGTTCTGTCCTCTTCCATCTAGAGCAAAGACCTATGACTCCCACAGTGGCCATGGCTCTCTTCCTGGGTCCCTTCTTCTATATGATAGCCTTGGGTACATCACAATGGTACCTGGCAAAGCAGCACAAGCTCCATTAGCAGCAAGTCCATGTACGTTTATGGAACGCTGACCACAACCATAATCTTAAGGGAAGTGTTTCCATCAGGGCCTAAAACAAGCATGGGTTCTGAGGTCACACAGTTTGGGGTTTCAACCCCAACCCCACCTCTGTATGGCCTTGGAAAAGATACTTCCTGTCTCTGAGCCTCAGTCTTCTCATCTGAAAAACAGGAGTAGTGAAATTTACCACCTAGGGTTGCTATGGGGCTTAAGGAGATGATATATGTAAAATGCTCTGCATGTAATCAGCCCTTGATAAAGGTTAGTTCCTTTTCTGCCAGGTACATAAATAGTTCCAGATGGCGAGGTCATTTGCACTTAGCATTCATGTCTATATAAATAATGTGCAGGTGGTAGAGGAGTTGTCAGGTGGCTGGGGATGAAGGAAGCCACTCCCAGCAGCAGGAACAGCTTAAGCAAAGACAAGAGGGAGCAGTTTGGTTTCAAGAAAGGGTCCGTGGGGGGCTCGGTGCTGCTGGCATCGAGGGTGACAGGAGGGAAAATGACTGGGAAGGAGGACAGGCCATGCCAAGCAGAGAGGGCCCTGCATGCTGGGCTAAGGAGTGTGGGCTTTGCCAAGAGGGACATGGAGGAGGTCTGAAGTGAGAAGGATGAGGTTGGGTGTGGGATTCAAGTCTGGGCAGATCTGGGGGGAGATTGTGATGGGACGGGAGAGAAAATTCCTGGGAACCTGAGAGGGGGAAGTTGGGCTGGGAGTGAGAGTGGCTTAGGCCCAGAGTGGGGAGGGAGAGCCTGGCTGCTCAGTGTGGGCACTGGGCACAGCCCTCAGGGGAAGAAGGGCTCCTGCCTCTCCAGCCTAGTCCCTCCACTCTCTCTTCGGGCCAAGTCCTGTAGGGAAGAGCACATTTTTTGTCTTTTCAGTCTAGGAACAGGCTGTGAGGAAGGCCAGAGGAGAAGACCGAGGCCAGATCTACAGTCAGAGGGATACAAGATAGACCAGAGGGGGCACTAACCTCACCCGTTTATCTGATGGGAACTCAGAGAAGTCCCTCTCCAGGTCTGCCTGCTCATTTTATGAACCATCCTGGCCCCTGAGCTGAGCTGTACAATTTTCCAAGTTCCACCACAGTTTATGGGCTCCTTTGAGACTTGCAGCTGCTTTGGGAGGGAGGCAGAGATGGTTAGTCCTATTTTTAAGACGGGGAAACGTAGGCCCAGAGAGAAGTGACATACTCAAGACCACACAGCAGATATATGGGAGAACTGGGCTGGAACCAAGACCTCCTGCCTCCCACTCGCATCCTAACCTCTTTCCACAGCACTGAGGGGCTGGCCAGGACAGTCTCACTTACCTGTTCCGGGTGAAGAGTGAGGGGAGCCAGAGAAAGGTTGACAGGCATCAGCAGACAACACTTAACCCAAACTGACAATTTAATTGTGAAAATGTGGATGAAGTACAGTTATGTGTAAGGAAATCCAGACGGTCCGGGCCCCTGGGGAAATTCGGCCAGCACCCCAGTTGCCGAGGAAACAAGGTTGGAGATGATGTTACTAGACTCTGAGGCCGAGGTATGGGGGATGGGCTCCCCAGCCACCTTGTTGGGACCAGATGGAGCTGTGGGCCTGGTCACAGGCTGTCATCCTCGTGGTTAACTCCTTCCCTTACACATGGGGCAAAAGGGAGCTCCAGAGTTGAATGGTGACTTGCCCACACAGGGGGTCAGTGATTGAGCTCCCCTCATTAGGTGACCATATCTATTCATCCAGTAGGGCCAGGTCAAAGTCATCTGTGAGTCCTGTACCCACGCAGGACCTTGCAAAGAGCAGAGCTCAAATCTGCAGCGAGTGCTACTTGATCCTTTTATAAAATGAGGTGACATTTGTTGAGTTCATAGTAGCCTTAGATGAGGAGGAGCCCTAAGCAGTCATGGGTTGAACTCAGAAAAGTCAGGTCACTAGGCCAAGGTCGCCAGCAGATTGGGGCATTGTTGGGCTGACCCTGAGTCACAGCCCACAGATATGACACCACAGACAATTCTCACCCAGAGAGGAGTGGTCACTCTCACTGCCACTCCCTCAGGGATCTGGGCCTTGGGAAGCCCTATTGTCTGAAGCATTTACTCAGTATCCCCAGCTCCTGACTGGAACGTCAACCCACCCAAAGCATCAACAGCAACGATAATAACTGCGCTTAGCACAGCCCCTACCTTGTGCCAGGCTCTGGGCCATCAGTCTATGCTCTCTGTCTCTACTTCACAACTCTATGGACTGGGAGCTACTGCTCTCACTTTGCAGTCCAGAAAACAGAGGCTGGGGGCGGGGCACTTGCCCACCTGCACACATCCAGAAAGTGAAAAGCTGGGACTTATACCCCAGGTCACTCTAGATCTCTTCCCTGGCTAGCTTAGCTCTTCCCACAGTGGCCCCTAGAGGAGTGGATGGCTGAGTTTTTGCCTGCCCAGTCTCCTTCCCACTTCTGATGGTAAAAGTACTCCTCCCCTTCCATGGCCCCCACTTTCTGAGGTTCTGGTGGGGCTGCCAATTACAGAGCCGAGTACCCTGCCAGAAGGCTTAGACTTTCAGAGAATTCCATCTTCCTAGCCACGTACTATCACCCAACAGAACCAAAGAGAGCTGTTGCTCTCAGCTTGCATAAATGGATTCTGGGAGAAAGCCGGTAGCTCCACTTTGGAATGCAAACTCTAAAGGTGTGCTCCCCAGAGCTTCTGGTAACCATATTGCCTGCCATATGAGGAAGACCAAGAGAATAAGGAAGGAAGAAAAGAAACAGGCAGGGAGCTGGGGGAGGTGATTTGAGACCTTGAGCACACACTTGTCCCTCCCAGTTATGTGGGCCAGTGAGTCCATGTTCCTTAGGATCACTGGAATTGGGTCTCTATTTAGTCTCATATTCAACTGGAGCTATCCTGACTATTACTCTGCAATGTGCCAAATCCTGTGCTATTGTTACAGGAAGGACAAGATTAATAAATGTTCTTGTCCTCTAGGAACTATCGATCGGGGCGGGGGAGAGAAGGGTAGATATAGCTCTGGGTTCTATCTTTGCTTTGATAGAAGCAACATCTCAATTTCCTATGAGATCTGTCTCCTCTGTGGGCTCTAATTTTCCCATCTTTAATGTAGGGTGGGGGGGTGTTGGGTTCAATATTCTACAAGACCCCCTCTCGATCTACACTACTTTTTTACTACAAAAAAAATTTGAGATATAATTTACATGCCATTAAGTGTACAGTTCAGTGGTTTTTAGTATATTCCCAAATTTGTGCAACCATCACCACTTTCTATTTTCAGAACATTTCCATCACCCTCCCCCCCAAAAAAATCTGTACCTATCATTCGCCATTCCTTCCACTGCCTCAGGCCCTAGCAACTGCTAATTTCCTTTTTGTCTCTGTGGATTTTTCTATTCTGGATATTTCAAGTTCATTTTCAAGTTCATCCATGTTGTAGCAGGGTATCAGTACTTTATTTCTTCTTATAACTGGATAATATTCTATTGTATGGATATACCCCATTGTGTTTATCCATTTATCAGTTGACGGCTATTTGGGTTGTTTCCACTTTTGGGCTGTTATGAATAATGCTGCTATAAATATTCATATACAGGCTTTGTATGAAATATATGCTTTCAATTTTCTTGCATATATAACGAGGAATAGAATTACTGGACCATATGGTAACTCTATATGACTTTTGGGGACTTGTCTAACTGTTTTCCACAGTTGCTGCACCATTTTACATTTCTACCAGTAATGTATTAAGGTTCCAATTTTTCCACATCCTCGCCAGCATTGGTTATTTTCTGTCTTTTATTTTTTTAGCCATCCTAGTGGGTGTGAAGTGGTATCTCATTGTGGTTGTGATTTGCATTTCCTTAGTGACTAATGATGTTAAGCATCTTTTCATGTGTTTATTGGCCATTTGTATATCTCCTTTGGAGAAATGTTTATTTAAATCGTTTGCCCATTAAAAATGGTTTATCTGTTTTATTATTGTTGAGTTGCAGGAGTTCTTTATACATACTGGATACTAGAATACAAATCCTTACCAGATACATTATTTGCAAATATTTTTCTCCCATTATGTGGGTTATGTTTTCACTTTCTTGATAATGTCCTTTGAAGCACAAAGTTTTAAATTTTTATGAAGTCTAATTTCTCTATTTTTTTTCCTTTGGTTGCTTGTGCTTTTTGGTGTCAAATCTAAGAAATCATTGTGTGATCCAAGGCTATAAAAATGTATACCTATATGTTCTTTTAAGAGTTTCCTTCCTAGATTTAGCTCTTATATTTAAGTCTTTGATCCATTTTGACTTAATCTTTGTATATTGTATGAGGTAGCGATCCAACTTTTTTCTTTTGCATGTGGATAGCCAGTTGTCCCTGCATCATTTATTAAAAAGACTATTGTTTCTCCATTGAATTGTCTTGGCTCCCTTGTCAAAAATCAGTTGACCATAAATGTATGGGTCTATCTACACAATTACCTTGTAAGTGACATATACGAAGTAAGTCACAGTAGGGTCCACATAGTCACAATCGTATAACAGGTAATATGGCAGAGGGAGGAGAACAAATGAGAAATTTGGAGTTGCAGACCTGTGTTTCAATTCCAAATCAACTGTAAGATCAGGCAAGCTATTTTATTTTGGCTTTTAAAAATAGCACAGTATATTACTGTGAACAAATTCTTGTCTTTCTCTGTTACGTCTAAGCTCCAGAGCTGGTGTAAGGCCCACAATGAGAGAAAGGGAGCAGAAAGGTGTTTCAGGTGGGGTAAGAGGCATAACTGATGGCTCAGAGGCTGGGAAGTGCAGGTGTGACTTGGGGGGGTAATAAGAAGTCTGTAGGCCAGGGGGTGATGTTGAAAGGCTGTCTCACTTGTCCTTCAGGTGGTGAAAAACACAAAAGACTCTGGTGCTTGCCTCACAGCGAAGCTCAGAAGACTCCTCCCATGTCCCCCTAGGGAGCCCCATGGCAGGGAGGCTCAGCCATGACATCCAGCCACGCCTCCCAGCCACAGGGCTAGCAGTGAGCAGGCTGTACAAACACACGTAGTGCCGCTGTGGGCTCCACTCCAGTCTGGGTGTGGTGGGCTGTGCCGAGAGAGCAAGGTAGTGGGGTCTGGTGGGAGGGTTTTTGTTTCTCGCTTAGTATAATAATTAAGTGAGCAAAACATGCAGAAGGTCAGAGAGAAGAAATTGCAAAAGGAAGGGAAGATGAAACTATTCTACCATGTGTTGAGCACCTACTGTTTTCCAGGAAGCGCTTTATGAATTTCATCTCAGCTCACAGAAAAACAAGAATTAGCAGTATCGGATCATTTCAGAGAACCCTCAGTTGGCTCAGGAGGGTACATTTGTCCATGACCGTACAGCCTACAGGTGACAGAGCTAGGATTTGAACCCGGTTCCATCGGTCCTAAAGCACAAGCTTTTCTCATAATGCCTAGAGGAAAGAGGGAAGAAGAGAAGAGGGCAAGATAGAGAAGCCCAGCAGAGGGAGAAAGTCACACAGAGAGGCAAATAAAGAGACAAAAATAAAAAAAAAAAAACAAGAGTGGAAAGAGCGTGAGGCTGCGGCCGAGAACTGGAGCCGGTCCTCAGGGAGTAGCCGAGGGCGGGGACGGCCGGAAACCGGATTACGGAACCTGGAGCCAAGAACCATGCTTGGCCTGAGACCTGGTGGAAAAGCTCTCACCTCCAGATATTGAAGAGGGGGAAGTTGGCATGGGGGGAGCAGGGTCTGCCTGGGAAGAGGAGAGGGGGGCCGGATGGCCAGGGTCTGCCAAGCAGGGCCCTTCGCACATCATCCAGCTCAAATAACCACGGAGGCCGCTCAGGCTGGCAGGCCCTTGCTCCTGGACGTGCAGAGCAGCAGGCTTGAAGGCTGGGAGGAAGGGAGTGATGATCAGGCCTTCCTGGAATAGTTGTTCTTAGGACAAACCCCTTAACGTGACCTGTAAGAAAGATAGCTGTATAGTTTATTGTCCGAACCGGGACACTCAAGAGTGAGCAGGGACAACAGGCGTAAAGATACTTATGGCCCTCAGCTTCTAAGGTCCAGCATGGTTGGGCCTGGCCTGTTTCTGCTGCAGCTGCCTCCGTATCTCTGCTCTTCACCCACACTGGCCTTCCTCTGCAGACATGTACAGCCATCACCAACACCTCTCCACACCCCTTCTTTGTTCCTCCCCTCCCCTCCCCTCTCTCAGATCTCAGCTCAAGCCATGCCAGTGTTCTTGTTAAGCCATTCAATAATACATCGTGTGATTTTCCTCCACTGCACCGGTCGCAATCACAATGAGAGAAATTCTTAATTGTGTGCTTGATCGTTTTAAAGTCTGTCTCCCTTCCTAGGGGCAGGGCTGGGTCTCACTTGCCCATTGTCATATCCTGAATACCCAGCCAGTGGCCCCAATGCATAAATGAATTAACTCCCAGCGCCCCCTGTAGGGTTCCATGGTTGTGGGCCAGCCTTGTATTTTTTGGTTCTTTCCTGTACAAGAAAAGGAAAGCAAGGAGCTAGTCCTAAAGAAAATAACCTCCTTGGTGCAGTGTGCAGTTCTAATTTCTTCCGTAGGCTCTGAGCTCCTGCAGGGAGAGACTGCATTTCCTTCTGATCTCTTCCTCAGTCTCTGTACTACTCTGCTTTGCTCACTGCTATACCCCAGCTCCTAGAACAGTCGTATGCCAGCTATAAGCCTGAAGGAGGGACTCGAGTTGGACTTATTGATGTGTGATTGCAATATGAACACCATTCATATTCATATTGTGGATGTGAATCACAGGAAGCCAGAACTGGAAGGAACCCAAGAGATGATAAGATAACAGGTAAATGCTGAATCCAGGCCCTGGGGTCTTATAGTCACAAAACAATACTGCTATTCCTTCTTTTAGAGATCATCCCGTCCAATCAACCACCTTTTTCTTTTTCTAATTTTTTTTTAAAGTGCACCATTCAGTGAATTTTAGCATATTCACGAAGTTGTGCAACCAACCATCACTACTTTCTAATTTCAGAACAGTTTTATCACACCAAAAACTAATGCCACACCCAATACAAGTCACGTCTCCTTTTTCCCTACTCTCAGCCCCTGGCAAACACCAGGTATCTTATTTTAAAAACAGGGAAACTGAGACCCAGAAAGGGCAGTGCCTTATCTAATATCACACTGTCAGCCAGTGGCAGAGCCAGGACTGGAGCCCAGGTCTTTGCCACCGAGTTTTCTCAGTCAGGAGCAAATCTGAGCTCTCTCTGGCACCCTCCGGAATTCTCTGGTGCCTGACACAAAAGGGTTATTTAGCAAAGGCCTGTTAACTTTGAGTCTAACAGGTAAGATGTGACTGTACCATCTGCCCTTAACTGTTCAGAGCCTGTCCTTGCCCAGAATGTTTTAAGGCACAGAAGACACACACATTTCCAACTTGTACCCTGCTTCCTACCATAATCAGTGTCTTTTCATAGCTGGGGATGCCCTTCCCCCAAGTGACCACATGGCCTCCTGTCACCTCCTTCAGTAACCCCAAAGGCCACCTTCTCAGGGATGCTGACCACCCTGTTTAAAAGTGCAAACAGGCCCCTCCCTGCTGGCACTCTTTCCTCCCTCCAGGTGGACTTTTCCTCCATTGCACTTATCATCATCCATGTGACATAATGTATCCTTCACTTCTTTATCTATCTGTCTTCCCCTACTAAACTATCTATCTTCCCCTACTAAAATGCTCGGTGAGGGCAGGGATTTTTGTCTGCTTTGCTCACTGCTATACCCCAGCTCTTAGAATATAAGGTCAGATAATTAAGTTCACGAACTCATCCTAGAAAAAGTGCTACCTACCTCATTGCTGAATATCACTATGGTCACCTTCGAAGTGCTCCCCTTGGGAAGCTATGCATCGATGCCAGCACCTAGTCCTCCCTTCAAAGCAATTTTGGAACTCTTTTTCTGGAATGGCCATCAGAGCTGTCATACTATTATCCTTGATGTCCTGAATGTCATCAAAATGTCTTCCTTTCAATATTTCCTTTATCTTCGGGTAAAGAAAGAAGTCACTGGGGGCCAGATCAGGTGAGTAAGGAGGGTGTTCCAATACAGTTATTTGTTTACTGGCTAAAAACTCCCTCACAGACAGTGCCATGTGAGCTGGTGCATTGTCGTGATGCAAGAGCCAGGAATTGTAGGCGAAAAGTTCAGGTTGTCTAACTTTTTCACGCAGCCTTTTCAGCACTTCCAAATGGTAAACTTGGTGAACTGTTTATCCAGTTGAATAATCCAATGAATTGGATTTGGTACAAATTCATAATGAACAATCCCTCTGATACCAAAAAAGGTTAGCAACATCATTGCATAAGTTTGCGAACTTAATTGTCAGACCTCAGTAGTGCCGGCTTGTTACATAGAAGGTGTTTCATAAATATTGGTTGAATGAATGCATGACTGAATGAATGGTTAGCTATTATTACATTTTATTCTAATCATCAGTAGTCAGGGAAGGGTTTTTCTTGCCTGTGTCATAGATGTGCCTTAGTCCACGTAGGATACGATAACAAAATACCATCGACTGGGTGGCTTCAACAACAGACCTTTATTTCTCACAGCCCTAGGGGCTGGGAAGGCCCAGGTCAAGATCCGTTCTTGGTACGAGTCCTCTTCCCAGCTCGCACACAGCCGCCACCTCACCCTGTGCTCACATGACCTCTTTGTACACTCACAAAGACAGAAAGAGAGGAAGACAGCTCTGGCCTCTCTTCCTCTTCTTATAAAGACACTAATCCCATTTCAGGGGCCTCACCCTCATGACCCATCTAAACCTAAGCACATCCCCAAAGCTCCACTCCCAAATACCATCACAACGGAGGGTAGGGCTTCAATCTATGAATTTGGGGTGGGGATGGGGCACTCAAACATCCAGTCCATAACAGATGGCAAGCTGAGGTCCAGAGAGGTCGTGTGGGAACCTGAGGCAGGCCACCATGGCCCCTCCCGCTGTGGTTCTGTTAGGGGAGCCTGGAATAGTGTCAAAGGGAGCATAAAGAAGCAGGGGGCAGACTTCCTGTGTTTGCCATTGCTTTTAGGACCCCAGAAAGCAGAGTCAGCCTATGAACCCAGCCTCTACTCCTTCCTGCAGTAATTTAGCAGCTTTCACATTCCATGCCTTAGCCAAAATGGAAAAAGAAAGAAAAGAAAAAAGGCAGTACTATTTTTTAAAATGGCCTTAGCTCTGTGAGCTCCAACATGGAAATTGCCGTTCATGATGTCATGGGCCCCGAGGCCCTCTGGGCAGTGTTACTGACACCTCATATGGTGGGCTGGGTCCAGGGTCCACACGCTCCTCTTGCCAGAGCTGTGTGAGCCCTGGGGCAGGCAGTGGCTCCATGTACAAGCCTGGGCCAGACACCTGAGCCAGGATGGAGCCAGGCACTGGGCAGGCAGGGGGCACCCTCAGGTAAATAGCCCAATAGAGCACTCCACTCTGTGTCATCCAGAGGCCTTAAAGGGCCACTTCCCATGGGATCTGTGGCAACCCTGAGAAACACAGAGGTAGCAGAGCGCAGAGTGGTGTGGTGCCCTGACCATGGTCACACAGCTAAGGAATGATGGCCTTGGGGACCTTGAACCCTGCCCTCTGATACATTCTATGGTCCATTTAAGAGGAGAAGGCATGGTCCTTGCCCAAGAGAAGCCGACAGATTGAGGTAGGCTGTGGGGAACCGATGTGGTCAAGTCCAAGTCTTGATTTTAAAGAAGAAACCAAGAGGGCAGGGACTGGACCAAGGTCATACGGTCGACCCACAGACCAGGGAGGATGGGATGTGGCTCTAGACTCCTGGCCAGAAGAATTCCTGCCTAATTCTGCACTTGAACAATTCCATTGGGGCGCAACTCTGCTGTTCCGGAATAGATGCCAGGCCTTTCCAGAATCTGGTCTAAAGCTGTCTTCTAGGATCTGCTGCGAAGGCTTATCCCTTAGGGAAAAGCTGTTGGCAAAAGAAGGTGAGGTATTGATTATAGCTGGTGCTGGGGAGAGCGCCGCTGAGGCCCAGGAGGGAAGGGATGGGGAGGGGCACTGGAAGTTTCTCTGAGAAACAAACCAAAGGTATATTTCTTTTTGCTTTTGCTTATCTCTATTTTTCTAATTTTTCTGAAGTTATGTCATTCATTTTTCATATTTGAAAGTGATAAACGAATTCACTGGGACTTGTGTGGGAGTCCAGGTTGTCTCGGTCCTGACTGGCTGTGTGAACTTGGGCAGATCCCCACCTCTCTCGGGGCCGTTCTTAGAAATAACTGTAATCAGGTTGCCCGGTGAGAAGTGAATGAATCAAAAGGCTCCCTGGCTCAGGACACAGCTCTCTGGCCTGGTCATCACAGGTGTTAACCATCCAAAGGAAGACTCAGCAACCCAGAAGTGAGGCCAAGAAAAGCCGAGGTTCAGAGAAGCCCACTTGGCCGTGTGCATGGCCAGCGCTGCCCAGAAGGTAAGAACTGACGTCTGAGGGACGAGCCCCTCCCAGTCCCCCCAGAGGGCCTCTCTGCTCCGAGTGGAGATGGTTCACACGCTTCACAAAGGTCTGCATCCACAGCCTCTGCACTAGCCTGCTCGCCCCTCCGCTCAGGTTCCAGGCCCAACAGACAACAGCTTCCCAGAGACTCGGCTCCCGGGAGGGAAGGAGAGAGGGGAGGGGACAAGAGTCCTGTCAGTGGAAAGGGAGACTGCCTGGTATCGGTTATAATAGTGTTGGGAGGAGGCCTCTATCTTGAGTGACAGGGTTGGACCCAGCCTGTCTGACCTCTCTGGGTGTCTTGAGAAAGGTCGATGTCAGAACCGGCCAGATGAGGGCCAGACTCCAGGCTGGTCAATCACCCAGGACCCAGTGAAAAGGTTAAATGATTGTAATACGTCTACAGTGTTTAGAACAGGGTCTGCCATAAAATAAGGAGCCAGTAAAAATTGCTAAGTGAAAATTAGCTGTGGCCTAGCTGGACAGCAGAGTGGAGTGATGGGTCTAGAAGGGGAAGAGTGCCCTGCTCCCCGCCATTCGCCCCGCTGGAGCCCATGTCTCTGGAAGGGACACTGTCTCTTCCACCTATGGGCACCGAGAGGATACATATCTGACTATTCTGACATGTGGCATCACCTTCTGCTCTTCCCCTCCCACCTCCCCTCTGATGTCCAGGCACATGGGAGGGGTCATGGCGCTCCATCCCTGAATTATCTCCCCACCCACCATTCATCACTCACCTGCCACCAGCACTGAGCTAAACCTCAGAGAATTCTAGGTCAGGCGGGGGGCCCACAATGTCAGGGCTGGAAGGCCCTCAGGGTGTGCCTTGGTCGCCCCTCCTCCAATGCACACATGGGGAAACTGAGGCCCAAAGAGTGAAAGAGACTCCCACCACCACCACTCCCGCAGCTCCAGTTTGCATAGCCAGGGAGCCCAGGCTGGGCTGGAGGTGGCCCAGGCCCCGTTGCTTTCTCTCAGCCTCTTCTGCTCTCCAGGAGTCCCCAGAGGCTGCTCCGGGAGACTATGCTCACCGCCCCCATTATAGCCACACCTCACCTGGTCTTTGTTTGCTCCATCCTCTGTGGCTCTGTCTGGAATAATTCTCACCAAGCAGCCTCAGCCCCCTGGGAGCAGGCAGCTAACGAGCTTCAGATGTCCAGGCCAAACTGCCTCAAGGCAGGCACATGCTCAGATGCTGGAGCTGACTGCAGAGCCTGGCCAGTGGTGGTGGAGCAGAGAACTCCTCTTCTTTTTATAGGTTACTTAATTCCCAACTTGTACACAGCAGGTACCAGTGTTTCACCCCAGAAACCCGGATGGGGGTGCTATTTCGAGGAGCTATGGGAAAAAAGCAGGAAAAACTGGAGGAGAAATGCATTTTGATCATTTGGAAACTTATTTCTTCTTTCAAACCTTTTCTGGGTCCAGAGCTGGTCTTTCCACTGAGGTAGCAGCAAGGAGGAGAAGAGAGGGAGACAAGGTGCTTGTTGACGGCCAGCTCTGTGCATGCTCAGAGCTGGGCCAAAAAGGTCATCTTTTCCAACCCTCACAGGAATCCTACAAGGCTGAGACTGTCATCATCCACTTTACACATAAGGAAAAGGAGGTTCAGAGAAGTGAGGCAATTTGTCCAAGATCACGCAGCGCCTGAGTGAACCCTGGCCAAACCAGGGTTCCAGCTCACCTCTGGCAGAGCCCACATTCTATCCTACATAAAACTGGGATGTTTTCAGAAGACCAAATGGTTTATTGTGGTCTCAAAGCGGCACGAATGATGAGGACCTATAGGCTGCCTGGGGTTTCAGGCCCCGAGGCTGCCTTTGTAGGTAACTCACTCCTTGATCTTAACAAGGCAGCAGATTTCACATTCACAAAATGGGAATTCTTGTCTCAGATTCAGGTGAAGTAATACTACTTGCCGCCATCACATCCTCAGCCATGGCCGGCACACATTCTGGGGGCTAGACCCTCTGCTGGGGGCTTTCCGTTAGTTAGCTGTTCAGAGCTTGGATTCTAGAACTCTGCCACTTGCTAGCTGTGTGACCCCTGGGCAAGTTACTTTACCTCTCTGTGCCTTCATTTCCTCATCTGTGAAATGAGGATAATGTTAATTCCTATCTCATAGAGTTGTGAAGTTAAATTAGTTACATTGGTAAAGGGCTTAGAAGGATGCCTGGCACAGGGTGCGTGCTCATCACACCTGTTAGCTGATATTGGGTACCACCTTGTGAGACGGGTGTTGTAATTCTCCCTGAAGTACAGATGTGAAAATTGAGGTAAAACAGTATAGTGATTCTCAGAGTTAGTGTGTATCAGAATCACCAGGAGAGTTCATTAAAATATGGAGGGCTGTGTCCATTCCCAGCATTTCTGGTTCAGTGAGTCTCTGAGCTGGGCATGAGAATTTGCATTTCTAGCATATTCCCAGGTGAGGCTGCTGAAGCTGGTCCAGTGATCACACTTTGACAACCAGTGCTCTAGTAGACCTGTGTGGGCCCACCTGTTCTGCCAGGGCCAGCTAGGACCAGTAATAGCAGGAACGCAATACTTGTAAATAATTTGGCGAGTGAGTAGTGAGTGATTGCAGAGAGCAGAAAGGATGTTGGACCAGGAGCTCCAGGTTTCTAGTTCTGAATTTGCTCCCAGCTCCCTGTGGGACTTGACCAAACATC